>NW_023339729.1:9366672-9382496 GCF_004916995.1 Morone saxatilis
AACAACAGGATCTATTGGCAGAAATGCAATATAATATCCATAGGTATGTTTTTATTAGTGTATAATCACCTGAATGAAAGAACCGTTGTGTTTTCGTTACCTTAGAATGAGTCTCTGAAAAGGGAGCGGGTCTTCTTCTGCTTGATAAAAAGACTGAACTGCTGCTAACTTTGTTTTGCACTCTTTGTACTGCAGTGAAAATGCTGTAAATCTGCAGTTCTGTCACTCTCTTAATATGTAGAGTATTCTGTTTCCCCATGATCTACCACTGCTGCATAAGGACCTGACTAAATGGAGTGAATGGAGTATACATAACACCCCTTCTCTCTTAATGGCCCTGGTAACATCTGCTAATCCCTGTGTCGCCTCACAGATTAATTCTTTTGTGAGGTGGTTATATTTGAAGACGCACACACACACACAGCAATTTCAGAAAAAAAAATCTGAATCAACCAACGGTAAGCAGTGAACGTTGAAGACGACCAACACTAAAAGAAAAATCTAACAAATTGAAACTGTGTGGTCAGAGACAATGTCGCACCTGTTGACAGCAACTTAGAATAATTTCTTTAGTTGGCTGTCTGCAGGCTGAAATCTAATTTCCTCTGGATGTGCTTCAGAGCCTTTGCAACACTAATCCAGCAAACAGCTTTTTTTTGTGTGAATATGTAATAGTGATAGACACAGAGATGTCGGAGGGAGGGGGAGGATGTTGTGTGTGTGGCAAGGACAGATGTATATGTCTCAAAAGGTCAAGATGTATTGAATTAATCGTCTGTACCGATCTGTGTGTGTATGTGCGCCTGTGTGAGTTACATGAAGTGGATTTATCTTCAAATGCCAAGCCCCCGGCCCATATTTGATCTCTCTCTCTCTCTCACACACACACACACACACAGACACACACACACATCAATAGACGGAATGTGGTGCTGTGCAGGTATTAATAATAAATAGATTTTACATTATTAAAGCACCTTGATTATTAATGCTAAAGTGTCGAGCAGAGACCTGCAGAGCCCAGGAAGCTCTTCACATGGCACAGCCCATCATGGCCTTCACTGAGAACCTGCATTCTTTCAGGAATTACACTGTGTCTGTGCTAATATTAAAAAGGTTCACTTCAACGGCCAGTCTGACCCAACACAATCAGAGTGTGTAAGTGCAGTGGAGCTTGTGGAATCCATTTTTATCAAAGCTGAGCTTCTCTCCCTCACAGAGGGAACAGCAATGTCATGATTGGTTTCTGAAATTAATTATTTCCAGCTATTAAAAACTGCCAATTGCAGCAGAAGTGATATCCATGAGATGCAGAGTATGTTTTATTCGTCCACACCAGGGATATATTTAAAAGCACCAACATACACCTCTTGTAAATTTCTTCAAATTGGGCACAAATGTCCACTTGGATTAAAAGATGACCTGATTAGATTTTGTTGGTCAAAGGTCACTGTGACCTCAAAATGACCTTGACAAACACGTTTTTGATCATAACCCAAGAATTGATATGGTTATTACGAAAAAATGTCAAACAGATGTTCGATGGGATACAACGATGAAGTGATTACATTTTTATCCAAAAGGTTAAAGGTCAACTTCACTGTGACATCATAATGTCCTGGAAAAACAATTGTGTCTATTATTCATACTATAATTAAGAAGGAGAGATTGGGACCATATTTCACAGTTAGTCACACACTGAATTGTTAAAATCTTTTACTCAAATCTCAATGGTCATTCTGACCTCAAAATAAGTGTTTAGCAATAATTTAAGAATGGACTGGACAATTCCAGATTTCACACATGTCGACTCAGGGGACACAATGAGTAAACAATAATAGCGCAGTACAGGCTTTTGCCTTTCCATTTCATCCATTCCCTCGTTCTGTATTTTGAGTGTTGCATCTAAAATTGACAGAAGAAAACAAAAGCACATTTAGTATACTTATACTCTATAAGAGTACTCTATGTGGCGCAGAGGCAGAGCGGGTCGTCCCCTAATCGGAAGGTTGTTTGGGTTCGGCCCCGGCTCCTGGTGCCACACGTCGAACGGTAATCCTGGCAGCAAGATACTGAAACCCCGAAATTGCTCCCGATGCCGTGCATGTGTGAATGTGTATGAATGCATTAGTTTCTGTTCGGTGGGCTTCCATTTAGCCAAAAATACACTTTATACCTTGTTTTTTTCTATCCCTTCCAAATATTCACTGTATACATTCAAGGATTCAAGGTTATTTTATTGTCATTGTCATTAACAACTTAAGGTTGTAGAATGATATTGTGCTAATTTAAACAAGACTAGTAATAAAAAAAAAATAAAGCTGTCTTTAAGTCTGGTGGTACGGCAGCAGAAGCTTCTGTACCTTTTCCCAGATGGCAGCAGGGTGAACATGCTGTGGCTGGGTGGGTGCTGTCTTTTATTATCTTTTGGGCTCTGCGCAGGCACCTCACCTCGTCAGTACCACTGATAGTAGTTGGGTACCAATGATCTTCTGGGCAGTGATCCTGTCCTAGGCGGTGCACAGCCGTGGTGTCCAGACATCCAGCTTTTATCACATACAGGAGAGGCCTCTGATCATGTGGCTGTTGGTTATAAATGTTTTACCTCAATGAGGTCCTCTATGGGGTTGAATATTTTTAGATGTAAATGTAGCAGAATGTAATAAATACTAAATAATAAGTCTTTATGTACTCAACTTAGACCCTCGCAGGTCATCTACAGCTAGGTATTTTTATGTAAATGTAACAGTTTTTCCATAAACGTGTAAATTTGTCTGGAAGTAATGAGTTTTTGGTGTTGAGTTTGAATGAGAAAACAATTTGTGAAATTTTTTAAAATGTCACTAAAATGTGAGTAACCAGTTCTAAATAACTAGTTATTTTTCACATATTCCATTTGTAGATTTGTTATACATCTTATCTTGTTGTTAAATGAAACAGAATTGTGGGTAGAATGTGATTTCGGATGCACTGACTATTTGACCAAACAATTTGAAAAGTTAATTTCATAATTTTCTTCTCCATTTCTAGACTGAAGCAGCCTCCTCCAGCACCATCAACAAGCCTGAGTCCTCTGTCCAACCTGCGAGTGAAGGAACTTCTGTCGCAAGACCCGGACCCTCCACCCTGCCATCCTCCACCCTGCCATCCTCCACCCTGCCATCCTCCTCCTCCGCTCCCTCCACCCCAGGGACGGGGCAGCTCCCAGTGGGCAGCCAGGCATTCCGTGACCTGATGGAGCTGGCTGAAGACGGCATGACCTTTACTCAGTATGGTTACACCGCTTCAGGCCCAGACGAAGGTAACACACACACACACACACACTCTACCTGTCCTACCAGTAGATACTAATGGAAACAAATCTGTACAAATGGATCATGATTAATCAATTTTATGAATACTACTTATGAATATTGGCACTGACTGCACTGGCAGAGAAAATTTACTGATGGGTTGAACTTGCACTTGATTTTCGGTCTTATATATTTTGGTATATTTCATACATTTTGTTTGTGGTTGTAAACTCAAATGTTTGCTTCACGATTTTCTTTGAAGCACAGTCAGTCAGATAAAATCAAATGATCAGATCAAATAATCTTGTGCAAAATCCACGACATTCATTATTATTGTTATTATTATCTAACTGAAGAGGTTTTGTGTTATGTATCTCTTGTCCCTTGTTTGTGTTTTAATACGCTCTATTTGGAATTTTTACAACCTTGTAATGGCGGGCTTTCTTGGCCAGATGTCCCTCTAAAAAGACATTTTAATCTGAAAGACCTTACTTCCTGGTTAAAGAAAGGTTAATTAAATTGTTTGTTTATAATTTTACCCTTCAAAAATAGTGAAATTAGTTTTTATATTGATTTTTTTTAAAGGGGTGAATATCTGAAAAACAATTTTTCTCTTAACTTTCCATTACCAGAAACATGTTTTGAGCTGTACTTGTCACAAGAGGGCCATGTTTATTGTAAACAACATTTTTCAATTTCAGTGTGTACTAGCAGGAAACACAAAACACTTGTGTGGGGGACATAATTCTGGCTGGAAATCACTTTTGACTCATCTGTTTTGGTTGAAAAAACTGAAAACAACAAGCCATTATGATTTATTACTTCTAAAAAGAATTATTAGTTCAATTTTAACTTTTGAATTCATACATCCTGCCTCACTATTGTAAGTGTCTTAATCAGTCATCAGTTCGGATTCCTGATTGTCTTTGTTCCCACAGGCAAGAGTGCTGGTCCGATCACAACCCTTCATCTGAGCGGCTTCGTTCCGGAGGAGTCTGAGGAACGGGGTGACCTCTGCATGAGCGGCTTTGTACCAGAAAAAACACACAAACGCTCAGACGACACAGACAGCCAAGCGAGGAGGCTGACGGGTCAGCACGGAGCAAATAAAGAGCGAGGCAGCCATCGATCAGTAAGACCACTCGTTGTCACACTTACTCTGCCATTTTCAATCTAGATCCTGAATCTTTTTCACCATTTAAATGTAACTAAATCTTACCAGTTGCATTATTGAAGAGTAACTCTTTAATGTATTAAATGGTTTCACCCAGTGATATACTATTTGTTGGTTAAAAATGTTATGAGAAAGCTCTGACTTAGCTCATTTCATCATTGATTTGCAGTTTCTTGACCTTATAAATGTCAGCGGGGTGCTCTTATAGTTCACCTGGTAGAGCTTGGCTGTACCAAGGCTGAGTCCTTGCTCCGGTGGCCAGGGGTTCGAATCTGTAAACTTATGAATAGCAGGTTTTACTTCACATAAGCCATAATTGAATACTACATATAGTTACAAAGGTTTCTCAGGACTGTGTGTAAGAGATTAACCCGAACTGACATGATACATACAGTATCGTACTTCTTGTCTGGTCTGCCCACTGTGTGCTTTAATGTATTAATTCTGAAGTGGACTGACCCCATTGTTTCCTCTGTAGGCGGCGCTATCCCGACTGGCATCAGACCTGAGCAGCATGGTGAACAACCCTCAGCTCAGTGACGTGCAGCTCCAGGTGGACAGTGGAGAGGTCTACTTTGCTCATTCCTTCGTGGTGTACGCTCGCTGCCCCCTGCTGGCAGAAATGGTAAAATTAGCTACTATATAAACCAGGACTGCATAATTCTGTAGAGATCTACATTCTGTTTTTATAGTTTATCCTTTAAATGAAAAATGTATTATGATTAAAAGAGGACTTACTAAAGGAATATATTTGCACTCTTTCCTATTTTGTATTGCAACTGCTGCACAACAATTTCCTGCTGAAATAAATAAAGCTCTATCTTAGAGCTAAAATCTGTCACAATACTGGACACTTACCAGCTAATAGCTTCAGCTCCTCTACTTAAGCCGAACAGAGGCTTTCCAGTGGATTTCAGTGATTAGTGGATTTAGTCCAAAACTTGATTTAGACAAAGGATGAGGGATTTTATACTGAAAGGAATGTGTGCTGTGTGTGTGTACCCATTAGCTTTTTCAGAGACAAATTACAAATAAACATTTTTGTATCATCATTTACAATATTAGTTATGTTATCTTAACATAATCTTAATAACAGTTTTACAAGGTCTACATCTTTGATCAGAAACAACATCCTTACTTTTAATTTCTTTGCATTTTCACTCGTCATCCTCTCACAGGTGCATGAAAGTGGTTTTGGGGTGCAGGAGGAGGGAATGCCTGCAGCCCAGAGGGTGTTGATGAGCGACGTCCCGGGACAGGCAGTGTTTGCTTTGCTGCGATACCTCTACACAGCCCACTGCTCCATCCCAGCATCCCTGCAACCTCATGTACTGGAGCTTGCATCCAGGTTAGTATGCAAGATATGAGCCAGGACATTAATTTCTATTCTTTATAAAGAGCTGTACAGTATAAACTGGTGACCTTCTTTGTTTTTTGCATGTATTTGTTCAGTGTAATGTATTGATAATTTAAAAAAAGACTCCTCTCTCTTCTCTGTTTGTGTTTGTCAAGGTTTGACTTGCAGGAGCTACATCAGCTTTGCGAGCTCCACCGAGACGATGCAGCGACTTATGGAGATGAGGAAGACGACATGCACCAGGATGAGAATGTTAACAACCAAACAGACCAGGCCTTTATGGAGCTGCTCCGCTCCATGTGGAATGAAGAGGATGAAGACAACGAGGGTACGGATACAGACGGAAGAAGCGATGAAGAGAAAGGATTGAAAGAAGATCATCAAGCCGACCACCTCGCAGCAGCTGACAGAGAGATTTGTGAGGAGAAAGTGAACGAGGAAGAGCTGGAGGAGATCTATGATTTTGCCGCCACGCAGAGAAAGAGGGAGGAGGAGCAAGACAGCATGGAGGAGGAGGATGGGATAGATGAAGAAGAAGTGTTCACAAAACTATTAGAACCCAAAAAAAGGTCAACTTGTCTCAGCATAAAAAACCAACTTGAGCCGGACCCAAGCCTAGATCGGAGCTACAACCGCCTCTTCTCAGACTCCTGGGGGGTCTATGAGGAAGGAGACCCTTTATCAGTACCCTCTACCTCTGGCCAGCCAACTTTGTTTCAGTCTTCAGCAAGCGTAGTAGACGACCTTTCCCTCAGTCCTCCACCCAGTGTATCCAACCTGCCTGTCCCAGGTCAGTCCCCTGGTCAGGTGGGTGACTGGGGAACAGATGCTCTTAACCGGGACGTGCCTCAAGAAGGTCTACATTTAAGGCGAGACAGCCAAGGTCGTCATAGTATTTGTGTCCCTCTTTCTTCTGATTCGCCTCAGAAACAGAAGGAACCTGAGCTCATAGTTTTGTCTGACTCAGGTGAGGAGATGGAGGTAGTTCTCAGTTCTCGCAGTCCTTCGCCACATTCCCCTTGTGCTGTCCAGAGCTACACCCAGATCAACCCCCGGTCAGTCCTAAAACCTAATGAACCGGCCCTGGAAAATAAAAAGTCCAGTTTAGAGTTTTCTCCTGATGATCCATCCTCACCAGTTCAAAGTCATCCAGGTTCCGGGTGTGACCAGAGTCTAGTGGACTGTTCTCCCGAAGTGTCCTGGCTGATCCCATCAACACCGCTCCAACATCAACGGAGCGTCACAACCAGCTCCACTCAGACCAAAAGTAGTATGTGCAGAACGCAGCTGTTCCCTAAAGATGACGTTTCTTCATCCTCTGTTTTCTCTTCTCCCGCTTTACCATTTAACAACAGACTTCAGACATCCAGCAGTCCAGGCAGAGTTCCTCCCGATGTTGGGGTGTTTGCGGTTCCCCCAAGCCAAGCTAAGCACTCACGCCCGTCAAATTCTACTTCCTCAAAGCAGGATACACCCCTTCACCTCCATCCCCAGCCTTACAGCAGCACTCCCCTGCACACAGAGCTCCTCTTGCCCCCTGTCCATCTTTCCAGCTCCCCACTCCATAGCAACCTTGATACGGTAGGGTCGACAAGTCAAGGAAGGGATAGGGCGCCATCTGTCAGCCCAGACAAGACAGAGTTGGGGAGCTTTCATCTTTCTCCCCTGTCGGACCGTTCAGTGCCACCTTCTTCTTCATCTAACAGAGGTCTTCAAAGTTCCCAGAGACAGAGCGATTCCTCCCGTCAAAGTCGACAATCTGTTGAATCCAGCAGTCACAACAACACAGGACTGGAGCTCAAGAGGACAGGAATAAGAGATGAGGAAGGAGAAAGAGAAATGGACTGTGAAAATAAAGACACAGATGAAGAGGGACAGCAGGAAGAAGTAAAAGCACAAACTGAAGTGGCAGAAGTTGAATCCACTTTCCAACAGAGTTTCATGGCCATGGACGAGCCCCCAATAGCTTTCAACGACTCTTGGGGCTTCAACGTCTGTGTGGATGAAAAC
This sequence comes from Morone saxatilis, assembly GCF_004916995.1. Classification (NCBI taxonomy): domain Eukaryota; kingdom Metazoa; phylum Chordata; class Actinopteri; family Moronidae; genus Morone; species Morone saxatilis. The sequence continues at coordinate 9,374,507 of NW_023339729.1, forward strand.
CCGGGCTGCTTCAGTCTGAGGCTGGAGGACAGCAGAGGATCCAGCCAGCAGGAGCGCAGCCCGGGACAACGAGAAACCGCTGGTTCGTCTTCCTCTACTGACTGTCAACCTCCAAAATCTAGTCTTAGTGTCCGTTTATTGAACAGCCATGGTAGCGTGACCTCATCCTCTCCATCCAAAGCCCACAGCAGACAACCATCCACCAGTGTACAGGCTCATACCGGCCAGTCGTTCACCCTCTCACCACCTCACCCCACCACCGGGACCACACCAGAGATCAACGACAGCCTCCTAGACTCCAAAATATGGGACAGCTGGGATGAGGACGAGGAGGAAGCTCTTCCTCTCTCTCAGAGGGTGAACCCTTCTGCCCACCTTAAAACACCAAGTAGGTAGTCTTTTTCTCACCAAAGTACTGATTTGGCACAAATGTAGTTCTTTAATCTGCTAGAATGCAAAAGTTTTTTAAAACGACTTTCCAGCAAGAGTTTTTTTGTTTTCTCCGAAATCACACTGACATTAGACGTTTATTCATGACAGCATGCTTTCACAAAAGAATGGCAATAATTTCCATATCTTAAAGCATTACAGAGTTGTTATACCTCTTCACTTCTCCACCTTGAAAACAAAGCACCAGTGTATCAAGAAGAAAATAAAACAACCCAAAGCCAAAACAGCCAAATATAGATTAATTGTAAAAACAGTTTATTAAGTTCTGGTGCAGAATTCCGACAGTAGTATTAAACAGTGTCCTGTTTCATCATCAGCAGCACCACACAATAAAAGGCGTCGAACCCTGGTGCCCATCACTCCCATGCCCCACTACTCTGACATGGACACACCGGATCTCAAGAACAAACTCAACAGGTCAGTGGGTTCACTCTCACTCCCGCCCTCACGTTAGAGAAAGGGTGCAGAGGGGCCACGTCTTTTTTTTCTAATCAAGGCTATTAACTGAGGAGCCAATCCGATTACCTCCTATGGTGTCACTGTCAACTTAGTCTGTCTGGCTCTGCTCTCCGTCTCGGGCTCTTTTCCTCCCGTCCATCTGCCTGTTCGTCTGTCACTGACTTTCTCCTCTGTGCAGGTTTGGTGTTCGGCCTTTACCCAAGCGCCAGATGATCCTCAAGCTGAAGGAGATCCACCAGTACACCCACCAGCTTGCCATCTCTGACTCTGAGGATGAGGAACCCTCTGTGGGACACGTAGCTCAGAGGAAAGCCCAACCCACCAGTCCGTTGGCCGCTGGCAACAAACCGGTCTCCTGCGCCCAAACAGCGAAGTTTAAAGAGCCCAGAGTGCCCGCTGCCACCTCACCATTGAAACACAACAGAGAGGAGGACGCAGAGCTGCTTTCTGCCTCACAGGGGTCCAACACCTCCTCAACTGCTGCCAGTGAAGAATCTGAAAGGTACCATGTGTATTCAGGTGTGACACAGCTGCACAACTGTACATTTATTTTGTTGCTATACATATTTTCCAAGGGCCCAAAATGACACCACTAGAACTGCACAGGGCAGGGATGTGCATCACCGTCACTGATGCCGATGTCACGTATATCTTGATGCATTACCAACTTCCTGATACATTAACTGCTAAGATGTTCTGACAGCCTGTTTGACGTCACATTACGTTCATTTTCAATTACAATGATTGTAATTATAGTGTATGTGAGAGAGAGAGAGAGATGTGAGCGGCAGCTGAGCGAATCTCTACAGTGAGATAATATTTGACCTATTTTAAATAGAAAATCAGTGTTGATATTGTGGTGGGTCGCCACAAATAATAAATAGGAAACATGAATAAATCAGATTTTACCAATGTAAAAATGTTAGAAAAGATGCATCCTGAGTTCAGTTCAGAAGAGAATTATATCTTGAACTTTTTTGCTGGTGCATTGATGTGAAATCAGTGAATCTTATAATCCCAAATTGGACATTTTATAGACAAAAAGATGGGAAATAATTGTTAGACTCTTGCCTAGTATAATATATAGTTCTTTCCTGTTTAAGGAAATATTTTAAATCAAGTTTTTATTTGTCTCTTACGAGCAAGTACGTGATTTAAGATTAAAAAATTACTCTAACTAATAATTTACTTTAATTTACTCACATAAATGTGGTACTATGCTACAAACACAGTATGTGCATCTAACCACTCCTCTCTCAGCAGGTCCAACCCAGAGCTGTGCCTGTCCTCTGATGTCGACTCAGACAGCGATGGCGGCTTCTCTGCCTCCCAGACGGCAACACGCCTGCAGGATCGCCTCCGGGCAGTGCGCTCCTTCATCCTGTCTGACTCCAGACTGTACACTCAGATCCTCCAGTACCAACCTCTGGTCCTGTCCCAGCTCCAGCAGCGGCTCAAGGCGGCCGGGATCCGCCTGGGTGCCGCCAAGCTGGTGGACTACCTGGACTCCCAGTGCATCACCTTCACCACAGCCAAGCCGGGCCACTCGGCACCCGGCCGCAGGCGGGGCAAGAGAACGGGCAGAGGGGCAAAGGCGGCGGGGGAAAATGGAGCAAGTAGGAAAAGAGGTGTTCCTGCCATGCAATGAAAGTGACTGCAAGAAAGGTTTAAGTGGAAACAAGACTTTGAGAAGTGGCAGATGTTACGTTAGTGCAGAACATCTGTCTGACAATAACTTTAGACGGAAGAAGCAGTGTGTGTGTGTGTATATATCACTTTTTGTATATATCACATTTCCTCAGGAAAGGTTTTGTATTTAAGTTTTTTGTTCCAAATGTTACATTTATTGTAAACTCAACTGTGAAAATAAAAATGGTAACTGTTTCTGTGCCAAAGACACAAATTGTTTCTCTGGTTGAAAAATGATTACACGGTAGTCACTTGATGTTTGAAATAGATTTTACACTCATATCATGTATGCGATGGTACAAAAATTAAACCGTAGCATGTGGTATTTCACCAACTATATTAATACCAAATGTGTTAAGCCAAAACAGAACAAAGGAAATTAAGTTGGCAGAAATAATTCTTCACACAGGAGATTTTTGAAAAACATTTTAGTTTTTTTGCTGTTCCATAGATTTATAAGAAAAGATCAGCCACGGTGTACATACAGCCAAGTACACTGAGAAAGGAGGCAGGTTCTTGAACAAGAAAAAAAAAAATCTGATACGTCATTCAAGTAGAGAGACGGGTCCTTCGTAGCAGCACAACATCAAGTCAGCGCTCAGAGTTCATTCAGGTCGCTGTTGCATGGGGGGGGGTTTGTGTCGTGCACCCAGTTCTCTCTACAGCAGCGTGAAGCACAGGGCATCAAATCAGATTCCAAATTACGTACGACCCTTTTGCACCGCAGATCCTGGAGACGAGCTTGCCTCCTCTCCGCCATCATGATGCCCTCTCCTATGGAGCATCGACGCGGTGCTTCCTGTCCCAGCTCAAAGCCTCACCCGCTCATGACAGGTTGGCAATGTTGGCAAGGAAGCGCTGAGCCCACCACTCCTCCAAGTCTATGGGCACAAAGTCTGCACAGACACAACAGAGCGAACAGAGAATTAAAGCATAATCCCGGATCTATGATTCATTCATTTTGGTCATTAATTATTCATTTTGTCACATGGACACAAAGTCAACTTCATTTTTAAAAAAAACTGATCCGTGCAGATGAAAAAGCCCAAAACCAGAGGGTCACCTAAGTATAGAAGGATTCCTATACTGAGTTGAGTGAGTTTGAGTGAACAAAGGCAGATTTCTCTCTATGTAAATGTTAGAAATTCTAATCTTTTAAAGATTGGGAATATAAAAACCCACCATAAATGTCCATGGTGCTTTCTGAAACAAGTAATACAATAATGCTAACATTAGCAAGCCAATATGCTTACAATTGTGATGCTAACATGAAGTTTCACCAGGTATAATGTTTACCATGTTCACCAATTGAGTTTCGCATGTTAGCATGCTAATAGTCGCTAATTAGCCCAAAACACAAAGTACCGCTGAGGTGAGCTGAAATACACCGATTTTAGATGTTTCATTACCTGTACTGTAACTACTGTTCATAAGAATTCAAGTGCCTCAAATAAAATAAGACAGTCATTTTATTGCTAAGTGAATCTGTCCCAACCTTCCAGGGCAGTGAGCCACAGAAGGAACTGGAGCAGACAGGTGTGTGCGAGACAAGACGAGGCACACTACAATCAGGGCCGGTCTATCTGGAACAGCCAGGTTCTCGTAGACCAAAAAAAGATTTAAAAATTAAAGTGAACTATTACAACAGCTGCCTTCTGGCTGCAGATAAAGCCGAGCCAAAAAAGCACACGGAATGTGATTCCTGCGGAGAGATGAGAGCAGCTTTCCTGTGGTGTTTAGTAGCCAGGAATAATAAAAACAGCAAGATGACTGGTTCAAAGTTCAGGGAGTTATCGGTTAGGATGTTATAAGACTGAGTAGTAAGATATGAGGGCAGACGGATTTGCTTTGTTGTCGTATTCATTGGAGAATTTTAGCAGGCGAGTGAATGGGAGTTGTACACTAGTCAGAATGATCCCTGTGGAAAAACAGATGTGGGTACTGACTCTTCATCGCAGCACTGGGAGTCTTCTCAGTGTACTGAATGGGCCCCCGGCTGTCAGTTGACTCCCCACTGCCCCCGTCCCCCAGCTTCTGCTCCACCTCCTGCCATGCTGCAAGCAAACAAACACACACAGTATATACTGAATTCACTTAGATGCATACTATGTATCTGATTTTCTCCATGGATGCTTTTTTAAAACGTTAACTTTATTTGGATCCCCATTAGCTTCCACTATGTATACACGCAATAAGAACATGTTTAGACAAGTAAAAGTAAAGTAAAACAACAACTACATTACATTGTAGTTGTTCAGGTTGGTGTTTTTTTTAGTAGTCTTTAAAAAAAAAAAAAAAAAAAACTTACCTTACTGGGGGCTTCAATGATCATAGTAGGTAACTTTTATACATTACAGATCTGCAGGCTGCATCTTTTCTGAGTTTTTGTTTAACAAGATAACTCCCAGTACTCTGACTCGTACTGTGACTGTTGGTCTCTCATCATTTATTGACTACAGACAATGTGGTTGTTTCCTGATATTCCCAAACTCATCAGACTGCATTCCAACCTCTCAACTCTGAGCCATGAGACCCTGGCATGCACTCTGTACTCTTCCTCACACCTAATGAACAGGGGAGTACAAGCCTTGCAGCTTTGCTCTCAGCTATTTGGAGCTGAGATCTGCTTTGGCTTCACCCAACCAGAGTGCTGAGCAGTAATCAAGGTGAGATATAACTAGTGCCCGAGTCACTAGCACTCTAGAGACAGGGGTTAGAAAAGTAGAACATATTATTGTATTCATGCTACTCCTCTACCCATTTTCAATATGTTTTTCTCCCATAATAACTGCCCATCGATTGAACCTGTTCAATATTCGAGGCTGATACGCACGGCTGATTATCAATATTAGTGGCATATCTGTCCCTAAACCGAATACGTTTTACTACATTCAAACCAAGTCTCACATATCCAGTCAAGTAATAGTTGCAGTTCAAATCCAGGAGTGTTCCTTAATTCATTCAAGGCATGTCATCAGTAAATATTGAAAAGAGTAACGGCCCCGGAACACACCGCACTGTAAGTAAAACACACTAAAGCCAAGTAATACAGTTCCAACCACCATATCCTCTCTGTCAGTGTGTGCAAGCAGAGTGATCTGCCTTACAGGCATGCTGGAAATCAGAATTGAATTAATCAAATAAGTAGTAGTCCAGCAGATCTAGAAGAACATCTTTTTCCATTGGCTTGCTCAACACTGGAAGGATACCAAAGGGGCTGCTATTGGCAGCTGAGAAGCTCATCAGTTTTTCAGAAGAGGTATAACCATGGCAGATTTCCAAATCTGGGGGAACAACCCCTCCTCCAGACTCAAGTTAAAAGGTAGTTTTTATACTTTTTATTTTTATTTTTACAGGTTGAAATGTAAGAACACATAGTTTTTTAAGAAAGAGTTGGTTATTATTCAAGGTGACATACCACCCCCACTAGAGGAGCCCAGTTCCTTTCTTGACTTATCAACTTTATCTGCAAAATAATTGAACTACTGAAATGGTTTACAATTTGAATGCAATTTTCATATAATAATAAATCATTAATTTGACAATGACCTTTTCTTTGTTGTTTTCCTACATTTCTGATGTCACCCCTGACACGCAAACATCCCAGGGCCCTTCTGAGAGAGCTGGACTGGTCTGCAGTGTGCGTTTTATCAGCTGTGGGTGAGTTTTTTTCCCAGCTCCACTCCACGATAAGCCTCAAGGTTCTGGCTCGCCTTGAGCACAAACTCTAAGCCAGGCACTATTTACTTACAGTTTGCACAACTTCTATTAGCTTAAACTAATGTGTGAGTGCCAAATATGAAGAACACAACCCATTGGTGAATTGTATGTGTGCATGGGGGTGAGTGAAATGCTATCCACCATCCATGTTTGGAGGTGACATTTGTTGTCATTTCAGCTTACACATTCAGCTGGACTGAGACCCATCAGGTTTTCTATCTTAACACAACTCGACGGACTGTGCCGAAGGTTTTTCTTTAGGTGCGAGCAGCGAGTGGAGCGGCCTTCCCTGACTGAACTTAACAGTCACAAAAGGACGCCGGCGAGCAGTCTTTACTGGCGGCCGTCCAAGAGTAACACAGATAAGATGGTTCATGCCGATTCAGCTCTACAAGTCATTCATTTCCACCAGGGCATGAAGTGTGGTGGGTGAACGGTTCCTTAATCAGTGTGCACTTGCAACTTCTGAGCAGTTACCAAACCACCATAGAATTAGTAAGAGACACGTTAGGGACTAACTGATAATGAGTGATTATCTAAAAAGTGGTTTAAGCCTATATCTAAGAATATTCAGCAGATAATGTAAGGTTAAGAGCACACGGCTAACTACTATTAACGTCTAAGGAATTTACACAATCTCAGTATAAGGCGGTTCTATCAATCTCTGTTTTATGTTACACATTATCAATTCATCTGATGGTTATTTTCTTGTTACTTGATTAAGATTTTGTCTATAAAATGTCAGAAGGTGATGACAAATGCCCATCGAGTCTTTAAATTGCTTATTTTGTCCAACCAACAGTCTAAAATATGAAGTCAACTATCATATATGCTGAAGAACAGTTGGAACCAGCCAAAGTTTGTGCTAAAAATGACTGATTGGTTATAAAAATAGTTGCAGATCAATTTTCTGTTGATTGACGAATCAATCAACTAATTGTTTCAGCTATAATTGAAAACTTTGTCAGTCAGTCAGTCCTTATTTTTGCCAGTTTGAATAGGAGTTTAAAGGTCCAGTGTGTAACATTTAGGAGGCTTAGAATATATGGCATATAATGTATGTAATCGGTATGTTTTTTATCCACTTCAATATAGAAATCGTTGCGGGTCGCCTTCCGTGGAGGCAGCTATGTTGAACCTCCATGTTTCTACAGTAGCCCAGAAGGGACAAACCAAACACTGGCTGTAGATACAGCCACCATAGTTTCTCCCTCACACTTGTAAATGAAGGGTGAAATGAGTGATCTACAACTACACCTCCAGATGCCACTAAATCCTACACACTGGACCTTTAAATTACTGCTGCCCGGTCAGGAAGAAATGTGTTGTAAAAGGAGAAAGAGAGAAAGCAAGAGATGATCTGCCCGCCACAATGCCCCACTTTCCATCCTCACAAACTCTGACCTTGGAAGCTAGAGAGAAAGATCTACAATCTCTCAAGAAGCCAGTGACCTGTGACCCACATCCACTCAGGTATTGATCCTGCGACCCTCACCTTCATACACAAATCTGACGTTCTCTTCATGTGCAGGGGTGAATCCCTCTGCTGGGCTGGCGGTCTTCTGTGTGGCTGCACTGTGGTAGCGCTTCCCATTCAAACGATTGAACACGAGCTTTGGCGGCGGAGAGCTGGAGAGAGATCAGACACAGTTAATTAAAGAGTGTCAGTTTG
>NW_023339729.1:9382596-9388391 GCF_004916995.1 Morone saxatilis
ATACACCAAAAACACACACACACACACACACACACACACACACGACTTTACAGCAGCTACTTACCTTGACGAGAGCCAAGACGTCGGCTTGAGCTTCAAGTCGTTGAATTTGCTCTCGATTTGTTGTGTGGGACCTTTGAGACAAGAAACAGTTCACCTTTACACCATCTTTAAAACCATCTTTAAGCATTTTAACTCTCGCAATGACACAAAACTTTCCCTTTCGTGGCGCAAAGGAAAGCCCTGATGTTACATTGCATCATGCCTTTAGATAACACGTCCACTCACTAACCTGTCCTCCGTTGTGTAACAAGTTTGCTGGGACCTCTGGTGATTGTGTACATCATGTGAACACCGGTAACCTCCAGGAATTATTCAGTGTCTGAGTTTAAACACGGGCTGTCTTGTTAATAATTATTCACTCATTGACTGTCAAAGTCTTCAACTTCCAGACGTGTGTCGGCTCCTCCTGACGCAGCCACGGTGGAAAAAAACTAATTGCGACGTCGTATTTAGTTCCCCGGGTCAGCTGCTCCGGAGTCGGCCTGAAGCCTGCGGAGACTCAACCTGACCTGTTGCCCGCTGTGTATTAATACGTCCTCTCAACCAGCAAGTGTTCCGCTGTAGTGAACCGGCGCCCGCTGCTCCTGCGAGAGGTTGCGTGTAGGTCATCCAAGGAGAAAGCGGCTCCACATGCCGGGGCTCAGTCAGCGTGAGAGGGGGGGCACGGTGGGTCCTGACGTCCGGGGACAATGACACTCCAGGCCGGACAGTGTGCTCTCTGTGCTCCGCTGACGCTCCGGGACTGACTGTGAAGCCTCCGCTCTCTGACAGGATACAAGGGCACCGCACACTTTGATATTTTCATCAGGACGGAAAGCGACCATGCTTTGGGAGCGTCAAGCCAGGCAGAATGGAAAAGCAGGACTTCCGGTCAGACGTTTCAAAGTAAAACCGCGTTGACGTTAATCTTGTTTAGATGACCGGATACAGAATAATAAATAATGGACATCATGTGAAGCTGGGGAAGTTGGGTTTTTGTTTTGAGTGAAGTAGAGTAAGTCTAACATGATCTCTAAAACATGTGTAGAGTTAAATGATTTTAGCATCACAAAACAATCTATTCAGCTTCATGATGTTATGTTTCTATTCTGTGTTTATTCTGTATGGTTAGATGAATAAGTGAAAGGATTTATTGTTTGTGTGTATGTTTCAGGTAAATGTGCAGTGTGACCATTGCCTGCAATAAAACAGCCCCAAATGTACTGCTGCAGTTATTATTTATCCATGCAAAACCAAGGCAAACCCTTATGTCTGTGTCTACTTTTCAGTTCATTTTCTAAAGTTTAATTCAGGATTTATCAGAGCATTATTATAAATGTATTTCATTAAGACTTTTAAGTTCTATACCATCGCTTTTTGTGTCTTTTATTATGAAGTTACAGCGTCTCCATTTCCGCCCTCGTTGTTTCTGTTTACATCTGGTCGGACTGCTTTACGAGCTGGGCAACCCCCCTCTGTGACGTCTCCTCACGCCCCTCACACGGTGTGTTGGAGGAGGAGCGATCACCTTTCACCTATTAAACCAAAGGCGCAGACAGATTGAAGGAAACCGACATTAAGCGGACCTTTCTCTGCAGTTTGTAGATTTATATTTATCCTAATTGCTTATTAAATAATGACCGAGTCATGGTGACGGAAATGTACCAATTAACTCCCATTTCTGAGGACTGACAGCAGGCTGGTGTCACACAACTTCTAATAAACCATTTCTTTCTTTTCTTTGATCTTCAGTTATAGGCCACCCATTAAAGCATTTAGATATTGCTAATAGAAAAATATATACAATGCGTATTTTGCTGCATACCTTCACCCTTATCTTAGATATACTGCAGGTAACCTGTGTTCAGGTGAAAATCACCTGAGTCCATCTACACAGTGTGAGTTGACCGTCTGTGTTTAGTAACTGAAGATCAGGGGGACAAAAAGCGGCTCAGACAGGCTTATCCAGGGTGATATCTAACACTACACCCCCCCCCCATTCATCTGTAGTATGTGGGTCAATCACACTTGTATAGATAATACAATCATCAGCTGACACACTGTACCTCCCTACAGCCAATAGATTTTAAACCAGGGTGAAAAGATGATCAATATAAAACTAGGTTAATAGTTAAGTTCACAGCTTGTTTCCTTCTAAATACTTTTTAGACTTTTTCCCCTGGTTGTGTATTTATGGCTGGAAACAAGTATTTTTCTGGACTTCTGAGACAGTATGTCAGTGAGTGTCCCTAATGCTATTAGTTTTAGTGTTAATCTACTGGTTGCCAAATGTTAGCAGAAAAAGCTGATCTTTAGGAGCCCCCCTTTGGCAGGTCTCAGCTGTCCCAAGGTGAAGAAGACATCAAATGACAAACACTTTAAAATGACACATCCAGCATTTTATACATATCCCCACTCTACCGCCCACTCTGTGTCAACACAAAAACATCCTCAATCATAGAAAATCAAATCGACACGATTTATTTCTTCCGATTTTAAGACCAACAGTGGAATAAGTGTAAATCATTAATCATCATGTTTAATGATTTTAAAATTGTCAAATCACCTTAGATTGAATTAAACAGATCAAAGAGCAAATAAACAGAAGTAGTCAGCTTCTATATTTATGTATGTTAGAGAAATGCTGAGTCCTAAAACCTTTGTAATAGTGAATTTAACACAGATTCCATTTTCCATTTAGGTTTTCCAGTTCGAGGGCCCTGATATTGCAGGTGCTGGCTCACTGGCAAAGTTTAATTACACCTAAATGCAACAGAGACATTGTTAATGTTATTAGTTACAACCTGTGCTTCTCCTGCTATTACATACATCTGCAGTGAGAAGGGTCTGTTTTCTGTCCGTCATGTGTTTGCACTGTGAGATGGCCTTAAGTACCATTAGTCAATATGTTATACTGTCAGCTTCCATCTCCAAGGACTCAATTCAGATCTACAGATTTTAAAGCCTCGTAAAATTTCACGTTTATTTACATATTTGTTATTTGTTATTTGTATCCACTTCACTGCCTCTGCACTGTCCTACTGTGTCTTCCCATATACAGTACTGTGTTACTGAATTGTTGTCAGGTAATTCTAATTCCTCATCTTGTAGCTAAACAGAAGCAGATAAGCTTGTGATTACATGAGTTGATAGAAGAAAATGGAGTCACTGGTATCCACTCTATAGACACAGCCGGGGGCCAGACGTCCACTACCATTAACCAAATGATGTGTCCTATAGATTATTTCTTTTTTAAATGTATAATAATGATATATTATGGTGCATTTGTATGCCAGCCCTATTGCTCTGTTCTACATTTATGTTGCATATGTACATCAAAGATATAAAATGTTTATATATGTTAGTTATAAATAAGTATTACTTTTTAATAATTGGTAAAAATCATTTCTAGATTACTTCAGATTTATGGCCTACACTGAGTAAAAAGCAAAGGGGGCGTCCTGAAAAACCACAAACAAAGCAGAGACAGTGCAGGACATTATAGACAGTAAGATACAATTAACAAGAAAAAAACAATTTTGCAGTCCTGAGTTAGTGAATACAGTACGTCTGATCTGTTATAAACATTTATGACCAGAAAGTCTATAAATACACAGCAGGTGCCTCAATGTGTGTGTTACTTGGGCTCCTGTTATTAAATTTGGCACCCAGTCTGGTCAGTTTGATTGGCTCAAATAAACACACACTCACAGTAATGAAAGTGTGCATGGTAATAAAAGAGTGGCTCTTATCTGAAGCCACATTATGCGTGATGAGTAGACAGTGAAATGTTCCTTTCAAACGGATTTCATCATTTTAATGCGTATGTGTGTGAACACACTGTGTTGTTCAGTAATGGGGTTCACAGTCTTCCACAAGGCTGTCTGTGATGTAGTTGACGTGCAGCAGCTCCTGGTAATACTCTTTCTCCACGTTTGTGTTGACAGTCCAGGCCACCACGTCCACCCCCCTCTGGGTCCAGTACTGGACATAGTCCCTGCAGACAGCACACAGAAACAGGATTCAGACTGTTTAAAGCGACTATATTCCATTGTTACACAGGCTGTCCTTGGCTTTTAATGGCTCCGACATTTAATCAGCATTATATATTACATGTATACTATTGTACAGTATATGACAGCGTGGTCGCAGCTAAAGAAACTCACGGTGAGACAAAGTTCTTCTGTATAAGGAAGGCTGAGATGCCACAGAGCTTCCATAGTACGTGATGGTGCGCCCAGTCCAACATGAAGTCCATTAGCGTTAACCAGTTGTGTTTCCATAGCGATGAGAAACGCGGTTCACCATCTCCGAGCCGACTCAGGCTCCACGGCCTGTGGGTCAAAGCTGTGACCACATCTGGGTCACTCTGTCTCATCTGGGCCAGAGTGGATCAGACACAGAGATGAAGTAATGGTGAATGGTAACAATGTGACAGATACAGTCATGAGATTATTTAATCAGTACCTGTTTGTATGTTTACTATGAGATATGCATTTATAGCAGACTGTTTGGTACAGGACTTTCAGCACAAAATGGCAGAATAACTAATTCACATTTTTGCATGTGCAGAAAATAAATTTAAACGTGTTACTTTGATCCGGGTGAAACTTCTGCATCAAGCATACAGTAGTGTTCTGACACTGTTCAGTCAGTCTCAGGTTAAGTTATAATATCTCTGGAAATGTGGTAACCATGCAAACTATTTTGTAAGGGCATCAACTGTGGTGCAAGTTCATTTTCCCACCTTGGTCACACTTCACACTCAATGTGGAAATGTAGCTTAAACAACAGCCACACACATCAAATCTGAGCCCTCTTACCCTGTAGATGACTTTGGGCTCGAAGGAGCAGACGATGCTGCTGTTGTAGAGGACTGGATGTCTTTTATACAATTCTTTAAGGGCTGCGGCTGCCTGGGAGGAGAGGAGAAAACACACGGGTATTGTAGGACAGTCAATGTTTAGAGTTGTGTGTGGGAGGCTTTATATTACTGTGTGAGTTCCTTTCCAATCACTTGGTGGTAACTAGCAGCTGTGTATGCGCAGACACACTAATGTGGGCCCTGAACTCAAGAATGTCACTGTCTGAAACAACAACCATCACTGCAGCATTCCTTGCACATCTCAAAATGTGCTGAGTAAGGAGCCACTCATGAAGTGGTTAGAAGTACGCTGAGCTTTAATTTAGCTTTTTAAACTGCAGAATTCAATTGTTTGAACACTGCATTGAGTAAATTACTACATTTTTACAGCTCTAGAGCTCTGACTCAATTTGTATTTTTGACATAAACGAAAAAGTAATATTTTCACAACAGATACAGTAATACAAGCACAAATCAACAACAAACATCTAGTGATGATATAATATGTTACTATGCAAACAAAACATTCCAGTGGCAATATATCTGTGTGTGTTTTGTGTGGTTGGTTTGTTCCAAAGGACAGTACAAACTGGAACAAGTGTTCTGGATGCTTTACAGTACGTGTCAGTGTTTATCAAAGTAATTGTGAGCCAGGGGATCATAAAGAATGCAAATACTGATTATGAAATTGCTTTTTTCCAATAATGCAGTAGTGTGATGTTTTTATTACGGAGGAAGAAAAAATTAGATTTGTGTCAGACTGCACTCAACAAGAGATGTATGACAGGATTGGTACGACCTTAAGAAAGTCACACACAACTAAATAAATAAGTAATGGAATTATAAACTACTTGACTAATTAATTAATTATAATATGATAATAATAATA
>NW_023339729.1:9388410-9430823 GCF_004916995.1 Morone saxatilis
ATAATAATAATAATAATATTTAAACAACCCTATCAGACCCCCATGCAGATATTTTATGATCATTTTGTACTAGAGCAATTTTATTCACAACAGCTTGTTCTCCTCATTATGCAATGTTGACTAGGTACAGATCAATTAAATCAACAAGTAAGACAGACAGATCACATGTGATGAAGTCTGGTTTAGTTTGTTTGTTTGTTTGTTTTGGCTGTACCTCATCTGGATGACCTTTGACATCAAAGTAGATGGTGAGCTGCAGTTTTATGCACTCCTCCACTGCCTCCTCCAGAGTTGGGATCTTCTCTCCAGCAAACTTGTCCCTGGTGGCGAAGTACAAAAGTGTTTCTCACATGCATATCATGCTTTTGAAACAAATGTGCTGTTTATCTGGGAAACATTACAGTTAACTTTGATCAGAGATACACTTAACTTTTCCATTCCTGGACTGTGATCAAATGCATGTGGTAATGAAGAAAGGACTTTTTTTCCTTTGGGATTATAATCCCAATCAAACATGTAAAACATTTATAGAGACTTTATGCTCCTGTGCATTGAAACATTTATGGTGTTCTTTTACTTTCTATTAAATGTCAATTTAAAAATAACCTTATGAAATGGTAGTCTTGGCTCCTGTTATTTAGTTTTTTTAGTTCATGTGGGTTTTTTCTCTTGTTATGTTGGTGATGATGATGTTGTGTTTCACTCATTGTCATCTAGTTTCAATCTTTTTGTGGCAAGGTCGCAGATGGTCTTTGCATCTCTTCCATCTGCATCCTATCGGCTTCTCTCTAAAGGATTGTTTTGCATTTTTCTTTCTTCTTCTGTTTGTTCTGGAGTGAGTTGTTTTTAGCCTGGGTTATTTGTCTCACATGTATATAACAGCACCTTGCGTCTCTCTTCTCGTCTGATTGTTTATAGCAATGTGTTTTTTTAACATCTCCTTTTAGTATTTTCTTACAAATGCCTTGAGTATTGGTGGACACAGATGATCACCATGAAACATCTCCCCATGTAACTGTAAAATGATCAGTTCAGCATCCCGACAGCTCCACCAACGCAATATATTCTGTACCAGGCAATTCCACTGCAGAAACAGAAAACCAGCCTGTCAGTGGAAAGACTGACCTTCTGCTAAAGGCAGGCTACATCAGCAAGCTGCAACCCAGTGTAAGTCACAAAGCACTGAAATATGATGTAGCAGTTACTACTCAAACACTTTAACCCAGGAAACCTGCAGGACTATCCTTTTGTCTGTTTGTGTCAAATATTGTCCAAATTAGCTTGCATTAACTCACCACCAGCAGCTTTAAACTATTTCATTTGATGAATAGACTGCATACAGCCTCTTACTCTTACAACGTACATGCAGCTGCTCATCACTGCGGATATTCATCACAATGTAACAACTGACTCCAAATGTATGTAAAGCAACACTAACACACAGTCAGTATATACATGACTTTATTGACTCATCAGTTCTTCCAAACATACGAAACAAACAACACTCCGATCTAACTCAACCATCACTACTGATTGTATACCTTCGTTGTATTCTTGTTGTTTTATTTTAAATTCCATGAATCTGTCCCAAGGTGGGTTTAAATGATGTCATTAGTCTGGGTTTTAATGCTAATAACTTCAGTTTAAACATAAAGCAATAAAAGCCCCAAAAGTAAATCTTCAATGTCTGCGTGCTTGTATGTGCATTCACAGCTACATCCTTCTTTCTTACCTGAGTCGATGTTTAGCAGCTGCGTCCAGTTTGGCCAACTCGGACATCCTGAACTGACTGAGTGGTCCCGACGCGTTGGTGGTCCGGTCCACAGTCTCATCGTGCATCAGTACTGGGACGCCGTCGGCTGAGAACTCCAGGTCCAACTCTACACCTGTTGCCCCATTCTTACTGGCCTAGAGCAGGACAGACAAAGAAGAAGGTTGGAAATATTTCAGGATGGTTAGTTTCTGGTCCGCCTGTCAAAATCTTCACTCACTGAAAATCGATCTGAACCTTAACTTCATTAGGGACACTGACTTTGACTTTATATAAAGCGACGAGAAATGCTGAGCTTAAATGTCAGCCGATATTATCTTTACTTTTATTGGTACTGGTGTATGTTGGCCTATAAATAACAATGCAATATGGGAATGCCAAAGAAATGAAAGACATCATTTAAAAGCAGTGTCTCCATTATGTAGTTGTACAGTGGAGAGCACTGACAGGTTTATTTTTTTTTAATTCAGGCTATGTGGTTAATGCTTTTCTCACAATTTTGATTGTCCAATCAGTTACATACTATATATATACACACACACACACACTACTGGGCTGCTCTGGATACTAACACAGTTCAGTAAAAGTGTGTACCACTGACAGTATATATATATTTGTATATATGTGTGTGTACATATATTTGTGTGTACCTACCTGTAGTGCTGAATGATAATGAGGTTACCAGTGGTTAAGGGACATGATATCTTGATACCCTGTTATTTTTTACATAGTCAACTCAGTGGCAGTATTGTTCACCTTTGTGAGTGATTATTATGACAAATGTCGGCCTCTGTAGGGGTGGTGTGCCCCTTGTAACCACCGGTCCATCCCAACACAACCCTCCTCTCCCCTCCTCTCACCTCTCGGATAGCTGCCAGTGTGTTCTCCGGAGCGTCGTGCCCACCGCCCCGGTGAGCGACCACTGACACCTTACCGGAGCCTGCGGCGCCCTTCTCCGGGTGCAGCACCTGCCTGGCCCGGCTGGTGGGTACCTGGGGGAACCGGAACATGACCATAAAGAGGTAGAGGGAGGCGGTGAGGGCGGTGGTCCACAGTGGGCTCCGGGTCCCTAACAGCACCGCTACGAAGACCACCGAGTACAGGACGACTTCATCTCCGAGCTGCAGCATTGTTGTCTTGTCTTTTCTGACTTGAGAGAGTCAGGAACAGAAAGTAGCACCACCTTGAAGCAGATGAGCCGCCGCCTGTCAGTTGACCGTGAGCTGTCGTTAGCAACCAGTCCCGCTTTGTTCCGTAGCTTAGTTACGGTCATATTATGTCTAACTTAACGTTATTAGTTAAATGTTAACATTAGTTACTGAAACCAACCCATATAAACACGTAGGAGCAGGAGACCCCCATAGAGACGACCTGCAGCGGGTCATTTGACAGGAGAAAGAGGAGGAACCTGTTTCTTCCTCTCTCTGGCGGATATGACAGCTCTGCCGCCAGTTAGCGTTACGTATCGTTTCCGCAAACCGAAACCAGGTTAAAGTTAAATCTACAGGTTTTAGGATGCGGTGAGATTTTTAATGAAATCTTAATTAAATAATATCCGCAGTGATAATTTACAACTGTCCCACAAGGGGGCACACGAGTACGTAACACATTAAAACACGGTTAACGGTGTTCGAGTACATCCGGGTCATAACCTAGTGTACAGTTAGCTCCCTCTGTAAGTGTGGCCTCTGGTATGTCTCTTATTTCTGAAAACAAGATTAGTGTTTCTGTGACTCCTTCTTCTATTCAGCCTGCCGCCGGTCATGGTGAGCCTCGGTATTTCTCACACTCTCGTAGTGCTTTCACTGTTTTTTCTTTCAAGAATGAAAGTTGAATTATTAGCCACACAGGCTAACTGCTAGGTGCTAGGATGAATGACAGCTCAGTCAGGGGTTGTGTATCTCTCATCTGTTTAGTCTTAACATGGCTATTGTTCATTATTTCATTTCTTAGAAGCACGTTAAAAAAATACATTCCAACTGGCTGTAAGGAGCATTTCTCCTCGACCCAACCTGAATTAAAGACAACTAAGTTACATCAAACAAAGTTCAGCTGTATCCATGATGAATTGTATTATTCATAGAGTGGCAGGATAACTGGAAAACATGCATGATGTTTTCATGCAAGCCAATCCAGTAGCCCTGCTATTTGTGTTTAATCAATCTCAAATACTGCTATCATAGGATCCTAAGAAAAACAAACATTCATATTTGAGATTGTGAAAGCAGATGCGTTTGGCCTTTTTGCTTAATTAATCTTTGATTGTTTCGGCTCTAATGCAGTGACAAATCTATCATTTTGATGTTGTTTTTCTACAGATCAGGTCAGTGCTGCTGCGAAGGCTAACCTCCCACATCCAGTCCTGTAAAAGAGGACCATGTCTACTCACAGGTCGGATACCTTATGGGCTGCAGCCTCATTCACCAGGTCACACACTCACCCAGCAGAGCTCCCATGGACCCTTCATACCTAAAATCACTGGTCTGGTCAGGTACTCGGACTTGTCAACAGAGAAATATACTACGATTTACACCCTGCCGTACATTAAGCATCTCAGAGCCGCGTCCAGGCTCAAACTGCTCCAAACTGCATTCACCATAGTCATCTTGCCCCCAGTGTTGGTCCTCTACCACCAGGGACTCGTCCCCTTCTCTCTTGTCGGCTACACAACGGGGATAGCGCTGTTTGCTGGTGTCATGCTGTACACTGCCAGTCACTTCTTCAGGAGGGTTGTGGGGATAATGTACCTGGACACGTCCCACACCACACTCAAAGTGTCCCACCTCACCTTCTGGGGCAGGCGCCACGATATCTACATTCCTGTGTCAGATGTTATGACCATAGCGGACACAGGGGACGCCGCAGATGAGATGATATTGACACTAAAGAGATACAGTAGTCCACAAACGTTCTATTACTCCACTCAGTTTGGACGTGTTGTGAACAAAGAGGGTTTTGAGAAGGTGTTTGGTCGTATTTAACACTGAGGTCCCCGTTTTACTATGTTCGAAATACAACATGCTATAATGTGAAGGATCTGTTCTTCATAAAAAATGGTTGATCAAATGTTTAAGATTATACACCGGAAGACTTTCTGTTATAATAAGTGATATATTAGCGGTTATCACTCTGATGTCTACTGTGAATAACTAGCAAATACATTTTCAGTGAAGCTTGTGATTGAAAAGTAAGGCTGCATATTTGCAGGCCTCTGCAGGACTGAGCTTTAGAGTGGAACAACATGCCAAAGGACCAGCGTTGGAAGTAATATGTACTTTTGTCTGTGACTTAATGTGTGAAGCAGAAAAAAAGTAATATAAAATTAAAGACCTCTTGGTATGAACAGGTTGTCCTAATGGTTTTCAAATGTTGCACCTTGAAACAATAATGACTAACAGGACACTCAGTCATTAGCAGAGTAGCATGAAATGATTAGCTAAGGGACATCCTTTACTAAAAAACATTTTAAGGTAAAATAATGAAGTACATTACTTATTAAAAAACAACCAACAACGACTCTTTCACACTTCAAGGACTTCTTGTCCATGTGATATGATTGAAAGCTCTTGAATAGACATTGAAGGGATCTTGTGGTGATATTGTATTTGTCAACTAATGTTTCCACAGTCGAGATTAAATGCAGAACTTAATCTTTTAGGCCAACATGGATAAGAAGTAATCAGAAAAAAAAAGGAAATTTGAATTCTACAATTCCACGACAACTGGGTAAACTCCACTTCATCTGCTGATGAAGATCATATGATGTGATCCAAAGCTCAAGAACAGCTACTAAATGGGCCTTGGGGTGAGATTATTTTCTAAAGAAAATAATTATTAAGAGAAATTACATGACATTTATTACAACAGAGCATATCGAAACTGTAGCTTCTCCTTTACGTCAACAGGTGAGTCCTATAGGTGAGCAGGTGTTTCTGACTGACTCATGGCTTTCTCAGTCTAGGAGATTGGATTAATGGCCTCTGCACTAGAAGGCCTTTGTCCACTCCAGAGCTTTAATGTTCTCAGAGCGCCCCCTGGAGTTTAAAAGGAGCCCCACAGCCAATGTCTCTACAGACCACCTCTGCAACCTGCCAGTCAAATCACTTTTACAGACTGAGGACCATAACTGGTTAGCTTTGACCTCCACTCTGCCTGAACACAGAGTAGTCCCATTCAGCCTGACAGACTCTGGACAGTGAGAAAGAGAGTTTGAGCGCCACTAAAAACAGTGCTACAGATAATAAATAGAACTTTGACTGAAAACGGTGAGCAGCATCAAACAAACCGACGGCAAAGAAAAACTAAAATAGGAAATGTCCTATTCAATTGAAAATATATATATAATATATATATGTTATTATAATAATAACAACCATATATTTTCTATTTACTGTGTCTTGATTTTAAAGTTCATGGATGATATCACTGATAGTGTTACCTGAGCAGGTAATCTCCAAGCTGGAGGAGGAAAAGTGGGGCTTCACTGGTACATTGTCTTTCAGTGCAGATCCAGACTCGACACTGAAAGTATTTATCTTCCACACAAGTCTTGATAAGTCAGTGTATTAGATGTTTGCTTACACAGCAGATCCACAGTCCAACTGTCTACACACTACAGCTGCTGTTCTCAAACAAAACATCATCCACTGGTTTCCCATCACTGTGGAGTTTCATTTCCAGCCCACCAGAGCAGCGGGTGGCTCCACCCATCAACCTGATAATATTACCAACTTCTGAACAGAGACGAGAGTAAGCAACACAAAATATACAGTCTCTTTTAATTAGAGGAGATTGAAAGTGAAATGTGACTGCTCTCTTTTTGTTTTCCTCCATTTACCTGGTGAATCATTTTCTTCTGCCTGGAGTCCCGACGAGAAAAATGACTAAGAATAAACATACATGTAAATCAGGTTATGGCAACTGTCAGCACCATGGAGGTTTGGGGCCGGTTGTACACCGGCATGTTAGACTCAGCTGGATGTTGCACCATGAAGTATGCAGTGGGACTGGGGAATTTGCTTGATGAAGTTTTCCTCTCAAGGACACATTAAGGGCATTTTTTGTGCTAAAAATCTTGGTTTAAAATTTCTTTTCTAACGTTATGTTGTTGTCTTATAGAACACCTGTAATTTTACTGGCATGTCTTTGCTCTTGTCTTTTTTAGCATATTTGGTGTTGAGGTAATCCAAAAGTAACATAAAGTAATCAACTTATCTTTATTGTGATACTTGGACTTAGTTTACTAAAATTATAAAGTAACCCTCCCAACCATTTCCACAGAGCTCCACATTTCAGTACTAATAGCAGTAAATAATACGACTTCAGACCTTGTATTAATGATGCTATATTTCAATAGGATGGCAACTATTATACTGTGTGTTTTAAAAAGCAATACTGGTGTGTTTTTGTTACACACGTGTGTCCGTGTCGTACTTAGTAGTCTTTTACTCCCATATGACTGTCTGACTCAGGATCGACAGTAAACAAAAAAATGGACCACCATGGTCAAACTACAATTGCATTATCACAAACGGGGTTTTGCTGCTATTAGCAGTGTCAGAGGCATAAAAATGTACATTCCACAGAGTGGAAAAAATAAGGGAAGACGAGAATAAATAAATACTGTACCTGAGGAATTAAAACGCAAAATGTCAATATAGTGTTTGGCACCAAATATTATTTTAACAAAGGTTTTGTTTCTGGTTTATTGTTTGGTACTTTCAGACAGGACGACTCAAAGTGAAGAGGATTAAGTATGGCAGGATGCAACAGTGTCCTCTGCTCTTTGCTCAAAGTTGACTGGACGGACAAGCTCACACGAGGTACCAGGCAGTGAAACCAGCGAGGAAGGCCACCCAGATGGCCAGAGCCACTTGACAGGGTGGGTGTCTGAGTAGCATCATGGCTAACTGGCATACGTAGGTGGGATTTCCACTGGCAGCTGTAGAAAAGACGGAAGTGGATGAGGTGAGGGATAGACACCAGACAAAGAAAGAACGACTGTCATTACAAACACATTCTTTGATGGCTTTTAAGCTCTTTGGTGTAGCTATGGAGCTACGGTTCACTTTAATACTGCACATGCTTCACTACAGGTCCATAATTCAAGCTGCCTAACTATCTCTCTCTACATTTTCTGGAGAATCTGTCATTTTGGGCAGAAACGCTTGATGTTCACACATTGAGAGTAAAAACATCTCAGTTAAAGAGCCGTTTTGCAAAGCATAAAATATACTGGAATACAAGTTTCATGTTATTTAAATATACTGTAGAGGATACAGTCTATAAAAGTGATATTTGTTTAGAAAACAATGTTTTCATAATTTTTCTAGTATACACAACTTTTAGGAATTTGTTCTTATTTCAGACCAAAACCCTTCAAATGATGTCTTACCCATTTTTGCTGCATAGTAGGGACACTTGTTGATATCACCTCCCTCCATGATAACTGCATGACTGTGTCCAAAACCTGCATCTTGGACCTCATCTTTGATGGTCTCCCCAATCTCTTCAAGCTCTGAGAACACCTGTTTTCAGAATAGAATAAAAAAATAAATAGTTTGTTATACCATTCTCTTTTAGCCCCCAAACATGGCCTTCTTGTCAACTTTTTTCCTGCATTGTGTTTCTCTATCGTGATGATTTTGTGAACATCTGTCGTCAGGACTCTCCCAGTCTGTCATTCCTGCTCCCTTACCATCATGTTAAAGCCAAAGGCCCGGTTGGACTCCACCACAATCCTCTCTTTGGTCTCATTGTCCAGCTCCAGCTCGTTTATCCTGCTTCGGTAAAGCTGCTTGAAGCCCTTATGACTGTATATACCTTCAAACTGGTAGAAGTTGAGACCCTCGCCAGTCGAGGGGAGCTTCAGTGCCCTCTGGGCCACTTTCTTAAGGATCTGTCCGCCTGAGAGGTCACCCATGTAGCGGGTGTAGGAGTGGGCCACCAGCAGCACCGGGTCAGTCTGTCCCACCTCGTGGATACGGTCCACGTAAGGCTTGGTGCCAGCAGTGACGCTGATCTGTGAGAGAGAGCATGCTATGAAAGTGGGGGTTTGCAGTAGTTTATGTCTGAATTTCAGGCTCCATGTGATTTCTGGTCCAGTAAAGTGCAGCTATGTCTGAGGCTCCACCTTGTAACCTTTATGTCCTGTCATGCAGCCCCTGTGTGCATTCTGCTGACCTGGTTCTCCCAGTCCTCTCCATAGAAGTACTCGAGGTCCCGGGCCAGGGCCTCGCGCCGGTGCAGCTCTGTGGGGAAATAGACTGGAGCGATGTGAGGATGGTCTCTGTTCTTCTCAATCTCCTCCTCCATGGCCGAGTAGACAAAGTAGAGGGCTGCTGTTCCCCTCTGGCAACAGAAGAGAGAGAGACAAAGAAAGAAAAAGTGTGACGGACACATTTCTGGCTTTTGAATCAAATTAGTGATTGGTGGCTTGAATGTTTAAATTGTTTTAAAAGTGGCATTTTGCACATTTCCTTGGCTGAAAGGTCAGAGGTGGAGAGAGAGCATAGGTCCACAACAACAACAACAACAACAATTGATTAACTTACTGCAGATATTATGTTTGTTAATACTGTTATATTTTACTGTTACCGGCCTGGTACCTGCTGTTAGTTTGTTACTCTGACAACAAGCATTTTTGCCAACATCATTATAAGTCTTATTATGTGACACAATAATGCAACACACTGTGGATGACAACCTTAAACAGCTCCTTTTTGATGCGGCCTCTGAGGAAATCTTTAACAAACTGGCAGTTCTCTGCTCTGTCGTGGGACTCCTTGGTCCCCTCGGCTAACATCTCGGACAGGTCGGTTGGGCTTGGAGGGAGGGAAGAGGAGACTTTAACACTTGTGCCATTTGACTGTTGTTTATATAATTCCCACCATGTGCCAGTGCCAGATCTCCCTACCTAAGAACTTCGTCATCATCATCCACAACAATCCTTGCCCCTCCATTTGTCACACCATTGGATTTGGGCTGTGATGTCTCCCTGGCTTCCATCTTGCTGGTTGTCTCACAACGTTTCTACCTTAAAAAAGCAGGAGAGAGACAGATGCATTCATCAAACGTAATACATGACTCTGCAGAGAGATTCTAGTATATTTATGCAACAGTAATGTGTGTCACTACAACTGCAGGAGCTAAAATTAAAACACCAGGATTAGATTCTCAAGATACATGCTTTTATTATTTGAAGTAAAAGATAAATGCTGAAGACAACTCACTTCTAGTTCACAGCACACATCAATATTGTGTAAATTACCTCGTAGAAACCGGTCCATTTATAAATATAGGTTTTTTTTAAACGTCCCTAAGCACTTGTAACTTTAGGACTTTTATTATCAGTTGGCTTGTGAGCTATGTTTAATGACTAACATTACTGTATTGTTGCTCTAAAGTAACATTGGTTAATATTACGACATTAAATTCTAATAGTTTTTGAAGTACTTTTGTTATAATATTGCATTGTAAACAAGCACACAGATGACATTCACGTGGGGACAGTTACAAAACTGACACCGCACGTCTTCGGTATTATTCAAGTAGTCTCAAATACACTTCTGTACAGGTTTCTAGACACCATACAACTTTAATAACTCGCTCTCTGTCTGTGCAAACGCAAACCCATACTTTGTACCGTGACTGTATACTCGGAAAATGAGAATGAAAAGCTTGTTTAACGTTACCTTGTTAAAACGGTGCTTTCACAGCCCGACGCAGAATGGACAGGGGGCGCGGTTCCTATGACTACAAGCCAATCAGGGTTCTTCCTGCAGACAAACTGCATGCTGATTGGTTACAGCCACAGATTTCAGGCCAATCATATTTCTTATCGCAGAAAAGAGACGACCTCATCTGAATCATGCTCGGGGGTGTTGATTATACATTTAATTGAAATTGAGTTGTGGGAAATGAAGTTTGCGCCATTTAAGTACAAATTAAACGGTCTATATATAAACAGATATTTTAAAGCTGGCGAAGGTTTAAAATAAAATAATAATAAATAATAAAAATAAAAACACTTTTGTGCAAAATATGGCCAATGGGTTTTGGCATTTAGACTGGTAAGTATCCTTACTAATGCATCCTGGTTCTTATTCAACTTAATTATTCATCAAGACCCTACATAATATATACATTAGTAGTATAGTGGGGTTTTATTTTATTTTATAAAACCTACCTGCAAACAGACTCAAGATGTCCATACCTTCATTCACTCATGGAACTCAATTTTCCCCACTCAGCACCACACTGTATTGTAGTATGATGTTTACACCGCCAGGGGTCACTAGACTCCATGTAATCTACTTAAGAAAATTCTCAACCGAGCATACAATTTCATTTTGCAGCTAAGCAGAGTGTCAGTAACAAGGGTCAGCAAAGCAGATGGAGCAGTAGACTGTCGACTTATTTTATAAAATGCACTGGTGATTATTTTCCAGCCAGTACCTGCTGTCTTGCTCTATTTGACTAATATAGGACTATTGTGTGCTGTAACAATATATTAACTCTGCAGCAACTACTATCATATATAACTGTTACGTGAAGTTATATCACCACATTCTTTGCTTGTCATTGCTTCTTCAGTGTGATGGACGGATGCAGATACATAAACACGTATCTTGCTCTGGCACCAACTGACAATGCACGGGAACTGTATGGTTTACATGTTGCTGTCGTATTTAGTATGGTTTGCCTTCCTATGGCTCGCTGTTTACATGACTGTTTTCTGTTAATCTATACATCTACACAGCCTGAAACGTCCAGCAGATAGGGATTGAACTGGATGTTATTGTGTGGTTGCAGTCACACCCTAGATAAAGAACACCCTCACTTCACCTATGGGTTCCCAAAAGAACACTTGAGAACACAAACAAAGAAACAAAGGTCCTGGATCGCAGTTTTTTCCTCTGTAAAACCTCCTTGTATTGAAAGGGATTCTGGCAGCCCAGAGGGCTTCTTTCATGTCTTGAAGGGCCTTGGAGAGCCCTGCTCCACTGTAGGAAAGCCCCACTTCCACTTGTTGCTGTCTTGCTCCAAAACGTCCGACTACAGACCCACCTCTGTTTGTTTTTGTCATTGTTAATAACCGAGACGAGCTTCCTATGATCAACAATATTGCATTGACCTCGACTCCATTGCTGCCTCAGTGATTTTGCTTTTATATTCAATGCAATTTCCTGTGTTTATGAAGATTTTGGCTGCTCTCTGACTCATTACTCATTAACAATATGTAGGAAGGTGCATGCAGCTTTTAAGAACTAGTGTGTAATACTCTTAAGTATGCCTGACTGAGTTTATCACAATGCAACTTGGATACCGTGATGTTTGTATCACTCCCTATAAGTGCTATACTAAGGCCATTGCTCCCTGGGGTTTACATGACGCTGCTATGATCAACTGTCCAGCCATGCCAGCTCCTGGTAATCACTCATGTGTCATGCTGGTAGTTTGTTCCCTTACATTGTTTACCACATTCCAGATTGTTTTTGGCACAATATTTTGGATCTTTATTACACAAAAGGGAAACCTTCCTGTCTGTGAAGGATTTCCTCTTGTTTTCAATAATCAAAAAGCTCAGGCTAAAGTAATCCAGAGTTGAATTAATTTTGTCTTAGTTAAAATTTTAGATCAGTGTGTTTTTTTAAGGCTATTTGGGGATAGTAACAACAGTCCAGGCCTTTCATATTTTGATATTTAGTTTTTGTTCAGTGACATTATTCTGGTGTTGACTAATTAACTGTACTTCCTGGCCTGTTATTGTCAAAATAGTTAGATGCAACATCCATGTGACATGTCAAAACAATACACTGTATATTAGCAACATTTCAGTGAGCTGACATATAATTATAATTTACAACATTTTGGGGGAAATGCTCTTTTGTTGTTGCTGAGAGTTATATGAGAAGATTTATACTATAAATGACATAGGCCTATAAATCAAAATTTACTTTGATAGTAAGTACTGATTTTTGTGTTGTTGGTATGTGTATTTGCACGCTGATAGGGCTCATGTACAGCTGATCAAAACAAGTGGTAAATTATCTGTTTGGTCTCATATATTTGTGTTTATTTATAACACACCACTTCCTACTTTTCCTTTTCCAATTGATCACATTAACTGCTTACAGCAGACATTAACTGCTGATCAACATTGATTGCACATATATTGAAGTAGTTGAAGGTCATTGCTTTCCTCTCTGCACCTGCTGATTAAGATATTCATTCAGTTTTCTCTCTCATTCTCTGCAGTACTTCGGCATGGCATAGACAGGAGTATAAGTATGTGAGCTGGATTACTAAAGATAAAAAATAATATTTGAGAAGCCCTAGAAAGAAGGAGCATTTGCATTTGTTTTCTCACCTCCCGCAGGATAAAACACTGGTTTGCCATAGACTGGCAGCTACCAGCTATACTTTTCTGATTTATAGCTGCAGAAAGTGAACAGTTTTGTGTCTCTGGTGGGTTTCACGGGTGGGAGCCTGGACCTTGGTACCATAAATCCTGGTGACTTTGGTGGCCTGCAGAGAGAGTGCTTAACCCTGCATCAGGTTTATAATTAGAAACACACCTCCCTATGTTCGCCAGCAGGAAACGGCCTGGGCCTCCGTGTGTGCGAGGCCGTGGGCTAACAAAGAGAGGAAAGTGTACACATGGGGCAGGCATGCGATGTGATCACATTCTAGTATTTGAGTGCTACAATCACCTCGTTAGAATGTGCAGGTGGATGGGAGGGCAGGATGGAGAGAAGCTATGAGACAAGGTAATGAGACGAGGGAAACGAACAGTCATATGTAACTGTATGTTCCAATTAGACATCACTGAACTATGGGGTTATGCTATGAAGCTCTGCAGGTTGACTCATAGGCATGAAGCAGTGGGATTTTACTGTTGCATGCATTTACTGTCCTTTTAAAAAAGGTTGAGCTGTTTTGAACACACCTGCGAGCTTAGCAGTTTTGTGTTGTTTTTCAATGTATATTTCATAGAGGCCATTTATTTTTTTTATATTAAAAAAAACACTTTGACAAAGCTAAACATAATTTTCAACATAAAGCCATTTAGCAGTATACTTCTGCTTTACAGTGTGTTTCTTTCATAACCCCGAAGGTTATGAGGAGAATACTCGGCTGAGCTCTGCAATGTAGCATATAGCTTTTTTTACTGATCCCCTCTATATCTGTTATCCACTGTGTCTCCAAGGAAATCTGAAACACATGGAGTTTGGACAAACCTTAAGTCTGATTAGAAAGCTTATATATTAGTGATGGGAAATCCTATTTGTAAGTGAAAACAGTTACATTTGGTTGAAAGCCACAAAAGACAGGAAATCCAACTGATCCCTGCTAAAACACAAAAAAACAGCCTTTTTAAAAAAATAAGGCGCTTTGATAAGTGCAGCTTTCTTAAGTGCAGCTTTCTTATAGTTCTGGCTGTTGTACCCACTGATGCACGTATTGCTTAGATTCAGTTTGCACAATGTAAAACATACTGTATGTTTCCTTGACAGTTGGATTGAGGGGGAAAAACTCAAAAAATCTCTTATTTAACGTTATAAAAGTTCCAACATTCAAAGACCATACAGTTGAACCATGCCAAAATGAAGAGAATATATATTTTTAAAACAGAAACATGTTTAAGGGTAAATGGAACTAATCTAAAACTTACCACCAAAAAAAGGATTTTATGCACAAGCAGATCCAACATGTTCAGGTATCCCAAACTGTGTTTCTGGGTCTGTGCAAAGAAAAATGGCTCACATTGGATCTTATCAAATTCTTTGGCGAGCTACCAAAGTGATTGTTACTTTGTGTTTTTTTACAAAACCAGCCATAATATACCAACCAGTCTGCAGAGCTAATGAAAAGTGAGACAAGGTACGTGCTCTGTAAGCCCCACTAGTTTTGGAAGCCATGTTCTTGGACACGCTTGACGCCATCTTCTGTCTCATCAGTTGTGTTTAGGGAGCATTGAGTTCCACCACCCTGGCAACGCAGGCCAAGGCCACACAAAGATCTCACTAGTGGGATGTTTTTGAAAACAAAAAGAGTTACGGATTCACTATTTCACTCCATGTTTTTTCCAGTAATAGTGGAGGGGATGTGTTGTGGGGTAATGCAGGGTGAGTCTGGGGGAATCTGACAATAGACAATGGATAATCTGCATCACAACATACATTGTGTTCTAGGGTGAGATGTCTCCTAGTTTGATACGCAGAGCCCAAATATTCCCTCCTTTGAACCGGACCCAAAATTTCTTTTCCTTTTTTCTTTTTAACAGCACAGCATTCTTTCACCAGGGAATCCACAACAAAAATGTCCTATTTTTGTGTCTGGGTATTGAGACAGCACTAATGGGACATTTAAAAAATAATTTCTTATAAGGAAAATGGAAAATCTGTACATAGCAGAGGAAGCTTTCCCTATTTGGATTTAGTATTCCCAAATTACACTGGATTAATATATGCTCCATTTGTTCCTTATAAGGTTAATTAAATGCTCTAAATACATATGAGAGGGAATCTGTGTACAACACATTGCCTTAAGACCCTCACAGGGAACCCAGAAAAGTTCATGGGTTAATATGTACAACGTTTGCACCCATTTGACACACTGGGATGTATAAAACACATTGGAGCCAGCACACGGGACCCGTTCTCACACCCGACCTACAGAGAAAAGCCTTGTGGGCCACGCTGCACATTTGAATTTTTTGAAAGCGATGCCTCACCCAGTGGGGGGTTCCTGCTGAAAGGAGCAACACGACTCAGACTCTGCCTCAGAGTCTAATACAGGATGGAGGGAGGAAGAGTTCTCTGCTCTCAACATTATGCCCCCAGTGTTCCCAGTGCTGTAGCCAATCCAGTTTTACATTCCTGATTGCTGATAGGTGAGAACAGCCTGCTTCCTCATTAGACATAGGTGTCAGATGGGCATTGAGGAGACTTATTGGCTGATTAACTGTGTTTACCTTGGCAGCTCTTGTCAGACTGACAGTCTCCACTACAGAGAAGCGGGGGATTTCCTCAAGGTCAATCTCATCAATACTGAACAATGCCACATTACTGGATGAGGGAGGGAGGTAGCAGCCGGGTGTGAGGGTGGGGTGAGGTAGGGTGCTAGGTGCCCTTCGTGTGCTGAGTGATATAATCTGGTCACTTATTGTAGCGCTGCCCCTTGAGGCTGCAAGTACTTACCTACAGCACAATGAGCGAGACAGGAAGTCAGTGTTTTGGTGTATATCAGCGGTTGGCAGGTTTATAGCTTAATCGTACCGTTATCAGCAGTTCCATTGTGTAAACTACAGTTTATTAGATGCAGTATATAGTATGTATACAGTGAGAATAGCCTGTGAGCTATTGTAGATGTAGAATAGCTAATGAAATACGAGAATGCAAACAATATGCTGCATACAGTTTTAGCATAAGGTCAAATAGTAACTTAAAGTGTTCCTGTGTTTTTGTGTGTTCAATTGCAGCTTACCACTGATCTATAGTCTGTTCATGTTGCATACAGGTTGCAATATAGTCTAGACAAAATACTATTTTGTGTGCTCACACAGGCACTGAAGGGGGTTTATAACCAAAATAAAGCACCATACTTGGCTTTAATCACTGTAATGTTTTCTAAAACACTTATTAATTTTTACACAACTTTGAATGTGTTCACAATTTTGTGCAATCTCCTATGATGTGTTGCATCTCCTATCTTTATACCTCAACTTAACATATTTCTAACCAATATAAAAATGGTAAAAACAAATGTGGAGGGCAAGAGTATACACTCACAGATTGCAGACAGCCTCAGTGGATAAAACGACTGCTCTGGACAGAATTTTCCACTATTTTCACTGTAACTAGGTCAAGTTTCAGGGCATGTATTATTTTACACTCTGCTTACTGTTCGTGATCTGACATCCTGAGAGAGAAAATCTCTTCCAGAAAATAATTCCCTAAAAGCATGTTGGTTTTTCCAGAACCCACTGCTAATGAGACAGTGCAGCTGATTGCTGAAAGGGCCAAATGGAAAAATCAAATGCTTCATGTGTAAATTAATACCTCATTATTTTTTAAGACAGCACATAAACTGCAGACACTTGTTTCTAAATTTCTGTTCCCATTATACTGAGAGTGTGGTTGACAAATGAGCTCAGCACACATTCATTTTTCAACATCATCTCCCTTAAATAACTGTGGCCATGGGAAGAATATCAAGGTAACGTAGAGACTACACAGTAATGATTAATGCATGTCTTTAATGTCTCTTCATAAAGCTGTGTATGAGATGAATTAAGCTAAGATTGGCTATAGCTCATTTAAAGTAGGTGTGTTTTTATATGGTCAAAATTATCAGTTAATTACCCAAACATACAACTGTCATTCATCATCTTCCAATCAAAAGTCCAGTTTAATTTGGACTTTTTAAAATTATTTTCAAGAACAAATAACAGCAACTGCACAGACGCTTTGTGTGGGTTTGGAGATACATTTAACATTAAAGAAATTTATGAGGAGTTTAAGTATATGAAATAAAAACTTACTTACCTACTCACACATCTCACACAACTGCTGGATGACATGATAACATCACATTACAAGATAGAAGTCAAAATCACCAGTAAATAAAACTGTGGTTTTATGTGCTGCTCTTGTTCACTTGTGAGTGTTAAAGTTTTCTTTTGTCCAGGTCAAGAAAAAACGGGTTGATTTCTACAACCTGATACATTTTCAAGGAATCAGATACAATCTCGGTATTTAAGTCCAAACTCAAGGCCCATTTGTTCAGCACAGACTACACCCTGCTTTAACTATCAGCTGGAGCCTGTCATTCATTATTTCTGCTATGAACTGACAGGGTATTGCCTGGCATTTCCATCTACACCCACATACACACATGCAAGTACTGTATAAGGCTAGGCCACACACACTTGTTCTACCTTTTGGTTTTTGTGTTTTTTTGTCCCTTGTTATCCGTAAGGACCTCTGAGAGACAAGCCTGTTTTTGTTAAGCTTTTTGTAAAAAAACTGAAAATTACTTTATTGTGATTCTAGTTACCTAAAGTTTATCATTGAGTGTGTTTATATGTGAACTAGTATTCATATTCATAGTTTCATCCTGGTTTTCATCTCATTTTGGATATAATGTTTACATGAAAGATGGAAAACCTGGTTATTCATCTCCCTGTATACATGATTCTAACAGTATCTACGTTTCGGATCATCTGCGTGAAGGTGTGTCTTGATTTCTCAGCCCCTATGATCCGTACAAACAGGGAACAAAGGATGAAACCTGTGTACGGTGTTTACATGCCACAGTATCCTGGTTTCAATCGGAGTACTCCAGATAGCAAAAACATGTTTTTTAAAACTGGGATATGATCTTATCCAAGATTCTGAAAGTAGGTTATGATGTTTACATGTGCAACACATAACCAGGATACTCAAAAAAACACGATCATAACCAGGATACTAGTGTACATGTAAACACATACAGTCATGCTTTAATATTTATACTTTAAAGTTTAGGTCTGTGAATAGGTAAACTGCTTTTCACTTTTTATAGTCCTCAGAGGATGAATCACAATGACTTTCGCCTGACTTTTCCTCTAGCGCCACCATTACATTAAGATTTGTGGTTTTGAGTGAGATGTCTCAATAACTACTGGACGGATTGCCATGAAATTTGGTACCAATGTTCATTTCTCCTTAAAGATGACTTGAAACAACTTTGGTGATCCCCTGAATTTCAATCTAGTGCCATCATCAGGTCGAAATTTGAGTTTGTCTGATATTTTGGTTTATGACTAAATACTTGCAAAATATTAGGTGTGCATGGTAAGCATTATATAGTACTTTCTGAAAATCAGGATGGTAGGATGGTCTCTGGGATCACATTAGCCACTGAGGCTACAAACTCACAGAGCTGCTAACTGCAGACTCTCAGTCTTGTTAAATGGTGTTCACCTTATTTTGTAATGAAGCTTCTGAATTCTTGTGCAAGGTATATGAGCAGAAAAAGACTATCATTGTATCCTAAAATATCCCTGTCTCATTCCCTAAGACTCTGTGGCGCTCGGAGCCTCTCCCTTTGGGACCACTGGCTAATAACAGCATACAATCAACAAGTGTATCACTTTTTTGTCATATTAGGGCATATTGAAAACTGGGAGAGGGAGCACTGGAGCAAGAGAGAGAGAGAGAGACAGTTCCTCCTCCAGATTCTCAGGCCTCTGTAGGTCTGTCTCACTGGCAGAATGGACGGTTCCTGTGTTTGTGCCTGTTCCTGTCTCCCGCTGTCACCCTAAGGCGCGTCGCCATTGTTTCCGCATGGAGCGCCGAAGGTCAGGGCTGCTCCCTCACTTGCTTGCTCTCTCACTCCCAACCTCGCTGCCCAGCAGAGGGAGGGGAGCCGGGAGAGAGCAGGAGGCCAGGCTCCAAACAGAGCTGGTCACACCTAAAGAAATTAGATACAGTCAGACAACAGGCTGCTGAGCTGGATGCATGTAGACACACACACACACACACACACACACACACACATATATGAACACAGCTCACTCTCACATGCACACGTCCACCTTTTGTTGTTCAGCAGGGGGATTCCAGGTTTTCTCGTAAACACTGCAGGTAAACAGACTCTGGCACACTGAGATTAGAAGCAAGTGACTTTATTCTAGATAGACTCTACTTTTCTCTGCTCAACACAAATACACTCTGATATACTCATGGTCACATCACTTATCACTTTTCTGCTTTATTCAACTCCACACCTTCTCACTCTACTATATTCTCTTATTCTTTATTCTTTATTCTTTATTCTATTATTCTCTTTCTATTGTGCAGTGTTATTATTGTTATAACCCCAGTTTCCACTACTACAGTTCATGGCTGCATGAATTTTGAAAATATAAATAAAGTAAAAGTTACAATCACATCTCATCATTGCCTCAGCTGCTGCAAACACTATGGTAATGAAACGTTTTTGGTGCCTGCATCACTTTAACATAAAGTCTACAGTGGTTTTACAATCAGTGCAATGACATCACAGTATTAATATAACGTTGGCTCTCCTATACATCAGCTTTCATAAAATATCAGCTGCTGTGCTGTGTACCATCTTTCTTGTCTGCACAGATGTTGCTCAGGACAAATGAATGGTTTCATCATCATATGTGGGATGAATTGTATCTGGTGAAATTCCAGCAGCGACTTTTCAATAAATAGAGATTTCCCTGAGCCGCTGTGCTTTGGCAGCTCTGTAGGATTCAAAATGGCATGTTTATGCAGTCTTCTCACCTCACAGAGAGCGTAAATTGGGGTAATTTACACATCAAATTGCCATGATATTTGTTCTGGCATATGCATTTGATGGTCTCTTCATCCTTCTAAAATAAACTCAGTGTGGTGGTATGATAGGTCATAAGTTACTGTTTTTAAAGAAATCATCACGATAACTGTGTTAATTAAATGTTAAGGACCTATCATTATTGCAAAATTCATGTGTGCTCTATATCAACTTGACAGCAGGAACTTCCAGGCCTGTGGTCGAAGTTTACACCATTTATAAGTTATAATTTACATATGTTTTTTAAGATCCCAGGCAGGTACAGTACACAGACCACATATGTTCTTCTTTCCCACCAGCCTGCTTCATGTTAAGACTCAAATCTGCGAGCTGCCTAATACATCCACAGTCCATTAGTTTATGGGTGGTCATGTAGCAAGAAGTGTAAATGGAACAGCTTGACAAAGAGTACTTATGATAGTTACTGAAAAAAACAGCATTAATCTCTTCACTGCATATTGATTTTACTGGATGCAATGCAAGACTGCAAGATTAAGATTTATATACAGATTGTAAACAAACCTCACTGATTAATGGCCTTTTCAATCACAGCAAAATCATCAAAATCAATTCTGTATCTTGTAGAACTCATACAAAGCTGTCCAGTTGTAAAATGATTATCTCATTTCTTCACACATGCACTACATGGCATTGTACATGGCACTGTAGACAATGGTGGGATTCCAGCAGTTTGGGGAAAACTCACTCCTGTTTAAACACAATGCCCCAGACCACAAAGCTTGTACCATAGAGACATGTTTTTACTAGTTTGGTGTGGAAAGTCTTGACTGGCCTGCACAGAGCCCTCATCTCAACCCCACTGAAAACCTTTGGGATGAACTGGAACAGTGACTGCAAGCCAGGACTTATCGCCCGACATCAGTGCCTCACTAATTTCACTAATGCTCTAAAGTTCAGCCAGGATCCAAAATCTTGTGGAAAACCTTCCCAGAAGCTTAGAGGCTGCTATACCAGCAGATTCATTTTGAAATGAGATGTTCAACAATCATATATGACTGTGAGGTTCAATTGTTTACGTACTTCTGGCCATGTACGGTACATGATAACTACACTACAGGAATTATACCCATCCCACCTTCCATCCATCCATGTTCATCTCTCCTAATGCAAACAATGAGTATAAATGTCCTTTATCTCCCTACGCATCTCCTCGACTCTCTGTCCTGTGAGCCTCTGCTTTCCTCCTGTGGTGTTATTTGCTCAGCTGGAAAGCAGACGCCTGGACTCTGAGCTACACAGACCTACACGTTCCCCTGCTTGCTTCATATGTTATGCTGCTCGATATCTGAAAGGCTTTTTTTTGTCCTCTACCTAAGCATGTTTAATGTTTTGTTTTAAACCTTTAACACACATTTCACCTCACTTAATGACCCCTTCTTTTCATTTGTATATTCAGTGTGTCTAAATAATGAGCTAAGGCTGCAAAGTCAGATAGCTTCAGGGAAAATCAACCAAAGGTGATTATTAACATGTTAATTAACACTGTAGGGCATGAATATATTTTAAATTTTTATTATTACTCATGGTTTAAAATGCATCTGTGTTACATTGTCATCAACTGCAGGTAGCTATGGCACATAAGGCATCTTCTTTGACTGTGAAATCTACCATTTTCCAGCTGAGATCAAGTTCTTTACTAATGGTTGATGCCATCTGGTCCTGATGAGGAATGGAAACAGCCCATGAGCCTGTTATTTCACCATTCGTGGGGTATGACTTTGTCCAAACAGAGGCAAAGTGTTAGTGATAGATTCCAGTCATGATAAGATGGTTTGTTTTTCCTATGACATTAGCAATCTCCTGTTCATCTCAAAGCAGACTTGAGTGCCAATATGTCATCTTTTTAGAGGGCCTCTGGTCTTCAGTAGATATAACTGAAAATGTAATTACTCATCAAATATACACAGATCCTGATAATCCTTATTGGTAAAATAAAAACAGACATCACCATACACACAGAGAGAGTGAGAAAAGTGCTGAATGCAAAGTGCCAGTAAAATTACTTTTGGTGGAAAGGTGAGTTATTATCAAAGTGACTAATAACATTTTAGTCACATAATTGGATTGAATTCCAATTCTACACTCAAATTCTACCAACACCTACTTGGCAGTTTATAGCAGAGTTATAGCAGCTGTTTAATTAGTGATTAGTAATTCTGGTTTGAAAAATGTATTTTGAGTTTGACCAATAGAAATCATTTATGACTGCGGCTCAAACATATAGGCTATGGATAAATCTCTTTCATGTTTGGAGGGGAACTTTGAGTTGATATTGTGAACAGTTGCTTATTTACACATCCAGCAGTTGCAGAACATCATTCATTTGGAGTCATGTTTAACTTGCTGAATATAAGTCGACTATTCATTTTCTTTTAACTCTTTCAGCTTTTTTGTCTCCCCCGACTGCTGGCTCTTTTGTTGCTAAATGTTCACCAGCCAATAGCATGCTAACATCTCTTAAAGTTAACATTAAATGCAAAGTAGTACAGCTGAGGCTGGTAGAATGAAAAGTCAGAGGACGTCCAAAGTCATTAAGAGTCAGTCAGTTCAGTTGTGTTGTATTCATGGATATTTATAAAGTAATCATTACCTGATGATTGATTAATATAGTATCTCTCAGGCAGTTCTCTAGTAAATCATCATTATCTATTATGTACTCCTCCATGTTGAGTTGTTATTGATTTGTTTCTCACTTGTTCCTTAGTAACTACTCACAATTTTGTGTACTGTATTGTAAAGTGTTACCAGATTTTTTTTTCATGGGCCAAGCTGCAGTCTGAACAGATGAGTTTTCAGTCTGTGATGAAAGATGTGCAGAGTTTCTGCTGTCCTGATATCAATGGGGAGCTCGTCCATCATTGTGGAGCCAGGACAGCAAACAGTCTGGATTTTGTTGAGCGGTATCTGGGTCCTATTTGTAGTGAGGGAGTAGAAAGCTGGTTAGCAGTAGTGCAGCATAGTGGATGGTTGGGGTGTATGGTTTGACCACGTCCTGGATGGGCCGGAGCATAGCACAGGCACACCAGCCAGGAGTGAGCTGCTGCAGCAGGCAGTAAGATTAGCCTGTATGAAAGTTTTTACTAATCCATCCAATAGTGGTTGATATACAGTTTTTGACTTGATAAGTGAAAACTCATCTGCTGGTGGCACTAAAAGACAAGTCAGGGGATCACCAATTCCATTAGGACCCAACAAGCGAAACAACAAACATTGCCATCCTTTGAATCTAACATATGCTCCACAATTGTCTGAAACTTCCTCTTTTTCACTGTACTATAGACCACTACAGTTAAGTACCACCACAGGGCTTTTCCTGGGTATGCAGCACTTTGCTGTCTCTCTTAAGGCTGACAGTGAACAGTGACCAGCACTGAGCCTCAGGTGACCTAACATCAGTCAGCTCAATCAGGAAAAATCACAAATACAACTGACAGGAATGTACAATGACGAATCACTTACATGCTCACTCATTACACATGAAGACAAATATACATTTCTGCAGTGCATCTGTTACGTGCTGTCAACAGAACCACCTCATTTCCCTTTAAAAGTCCTTGGAAACTGTGCTTAATTTAATTTATAACAGCTTGGCCCTCTTTAGTCTTGAGATCTCTCCTTAACTGTCCATAATGGACTGACAGGGACCTGAACATGATGTATCTGCTGTCGGTGGATTTGAGCCTTTGTGTGAATAAAGTGGTTTTGCATTAACAGCAGGGTGCAGCACTCCTGGGGGACACAGGAACAAAGGCTGCTGTGTAGGCAGGCAGTTTCTGTGAACTTGACTGTTTTCAGATCAAGGAGAGCAAAGTTAAGGTGCGTGCTCATGATATTTTACTGCGCATCAACAACTACCCCAGATTTTACGTGTTATTCCCCCGTGTTGGAATATAGTAAAGTTCACTGTGAATCAAAAAAGTTTGGGGTTTCATGGGATTTTAATTAAATTGACAGATACTTTATTATTATTTACCGTTTTTTGCTTTCAGTATGCTTTGGGATGAAATGTAAACCACGTAATATCTATCAAAGAGCCAAAGATGACTCACAAGGTTCCCAGTATCTGATCTAGGAGCTATCTAGAATGTATGCGTTTACAGCAGCACTCAAATCTATTACACAGGATGGTTAAAACACACTTTCATCCTGTCAGAGATCTGTGGTTGTGACCCATGTTTTGTCGTTATGTGACCAGGGTGAAAATGTGCTGTCATTACTCTGTGAATTTCCTTGTAAAGGCCTGTTTTGAATACAAACTTCAAATACTGGCTTGATCAGTCCTCTCCATTGTTATATTAATTTAAAATACGTAGGCCTGCATGTGCTAATCAGTATATTGAATAGTGATTAGTTTGTTATTTTTTACATACATTACAGCAGTCATTCACCGATGTTCTATCACCTTTGTGCATATTTTCCACAGTTGTATTAAAGTGAAAATGTAAAATGTTGCTCTATATCAGGTCCTGAACATGATTAACACATAACAGACGAGTGAGCATGTAAAGATACTAAATGACTATATGATGATGGCATAAGTCAGACCAGTAGTTGAATAAAGTTACTTTTATAATATACATTTTTTAAACATTTGTCTCCTCAGGGCTCTTGCCTAGAACACCAAAATGTCCAGAAACGGCCCGCACTCAGTGTGGGTTTGTATGAGAAAACTCATCACATTATGTCAAAGCCAAAGTTTATTCAGCAATTATCCATAAACTCTGACTCTCTTTGTACATATATTAATATATTGTATAGACATGTAATAACAACAAAAAAAGCAAAGGAACATATAAACATCAATCCTGTTGTATTTGGTAATGATAAAATAATTTATCTTGTCTTGTTAACATGTTAACATGTTTGAACTGGCTTCTCAAACTATTTATTTAAACAGCTTGTGTCAAGAATGCATACTTACTTTGGCACAGCAGCATGCTACGACTCTTGTGGGTAAAACTTGAGTAAATAGTATGCCAACTTGTCTCATGTCCTTTGGTGTCCTTACTCTGCTGTTCTTGCCCATTTTCATTTTAATCTCTGTTTATTTTGATGGTCTTTGTCTTGACCATTTGTTGTTTTCACAAATAGTCCCACACATGGAAACAGTAATGTGTTGAGAAAAGCCATATTACCTCTAACAGCTTTTTTGCATAAAGGCATCACTAGTGAATTTAACAACATCTTTTCTTCATTATTCCCATTTTGGCCATGACCAACCATCACATTCTTTGTTTTCCCTTAGTTTTCCTCTTCCTCCACTTCTGTATTTTGATTCCTCACTTTTCTATGTTTCAGCTAGCCTTACAATTAGCTATGATAACACAGATGCCAAGTTCTGTACTTCTCGCTTTGGTCGCTCATTAGAATTTTAACACAATTTTCTCTTTTTGTGTCTAAACACAGCCTCTGTGTTGAGGCATTTTGCCCCACTGCACTTTTATTCATACTGCAGCATGTCTCTTGAATATACACAGCCTGCGTGTATAGCTTTCTTTCTATTTCAGGCATTTCAGTAGTTGCCAGACCAGATGTTAGCATTTGTTCCTGCTCATTTTAAAATGAATAATTACAAAGATAGCTAATCAAGACTAATGACTTTTTAACACTGAGTTCTCCCTCAGAGGTGATCACTCCCTCCTCCTCAGTCAACAGATAAAATGCAGCGTGAACGGTCATGCTCTGTTGACAGACCCGTCAACAGAGACACTGAGGACTGGGCAGACACCCAACATATGGCTAACTGCCCTGTTGTGCTGGTGGTGATATGCTTAACAAACACAAGCATGCATACATGTATACACAGACATCTACCCTACTCTTTCCACACAATGCCCGAAGACTCCTCATTTGGATTAAACATGAATCAATGTGTAATTGGCCTGGGAAACAGCATTGGACAAAACAAGCATGACAGTCAAGGGGTCAGGGCAACTAAAGGGAACTATATCTATCTTTACTGCTTTGTAAATGACAATAAAATGATTTAAAAAAATTTACATTTAAATTATAATCATGCTGATATATTCTAAGAACCTTCCACTATAATTCCACTAACTCAGACATCCTAAATCCCCTGATACCTTTGGCTAATACAAACTACCTCTAGACTTGCATCTGATGCTTCCCAGATACCACACTGAACCACTTGACTTGCGACAAGCATGGCAACACAGACTGGTTCAATCATCTGATAACTATATTTTGAGTATTTCCATGGAAACGGACGATTTATGATTATAATCTGCTCAGGACAATACTCAGCAGGGAGTCCCATCTGGGAACAAACTACTTGTTGGACTCTTATTTTGTCTTTGCTCACCATGCATGACCCTGATGCCATATTTCTCCGACAAAGAATGCACTGTTTGTGTGACTATGGCAGTTTTGACCCTAAATTCCCATCTCTCATTCAGATTTAGATCTTCATTTGCTGATCCCAACCTAATCTGGTCCTCCCTTGAATTTATCAAAGTGCTAAATGTGTGGTGGCGGTGGGCTACGTCTAATGCTGTCTCTGTCTAGCCCCAGTGACGACCAGTGCTTAGAATTATGGATCTACCATATGTTTACAAGTGGCTATCAGACCATCTTGTGAAGACTGAATGATGATTGGGGAAAGCACCAGCAGTCTTTATTTTGGTTTAGTGGCCTCCTGTGGCCTTCTGAAATCCCCTTCAGACCAACCTTACCCCGCCTTCAATCTCTGGAGTATCTGATTGTCTGATAGTTGTTCTGTTTATATCCTGTGTTCTCTAAAAGGTACTTTGTTGTAAACCTGTGTTGTTGAAAGCACTTTATAAATAAATATGTATGTGAATCAGTTTATGCTCACATACACGTACACACACATACATGAAAAGGCACACCATGCAGATATATGTCGCATACACCAGAAATGAATTGCACACATACAGATTTACATTTGTAGTCTTATTTAAGCAGTCCAGTTTGAGGGTGATCCATGTTAGATTAGTCATTGCTATTGTTCACAAGATCATAATTGTTATAAGGAACTTGATTGCAATGCCTGAATGTAAGTATAACTGCCTGTGCATCTCACAACCACACAGGTTTGGGAGAACATTTTCTCAATAATGTGAGACAACTCTGGTTGCTTTGTGCCGCTCAAATGATAATTCTAGTGACGATTGTATCTGACCAGTCAGTGATCTTCAGTGTTTTCACTCCACCTTTAAGTATCGGCTCAGCTACCGTGGAACGTCGACCGAGGGCGAAAAAATATACCAAGTACCAGGTACGATCCACAACTTTTGCCGATTGAAAACCAAACAAGAATGGCTCTAAGCAAGGCAAGTACAGTCGAGCCGAGCTGAGCTGTCACAGTCATAACCAGAATTTCCAAGAACACCTTTGTTCTTCATCAACCAAAAGCGAAGAAAAATTAAGAGGTGTGGGAGTATTTGATTAGATTTTTTATTGACATTAGCGTGGACATGCCCTGAAACTCTCCCATGACTACTAGTGCATACAAAACCCCCACTGGACCGTCATCTGTCCATTGCTCTCTATGCACTCAATAAAATCTCACACCAGTCCTCTCAGTGCACCCTGATGTTTAGCAGGGGAATAGTGTGTAGATTTGAAGTCACAGCGGGGTACTGAGAGATCAGCATGCATTTGTCCTGGTTCACATCTATTATAAGTCTACTCATGGCTCCCTGAGGGAGGATTTAGCAGGGGAAAGCTAAACTATGCCACCCAAGGTAGTTTCACAACCTCTGACCTATGTGACATCCTTCTCTGGCTGTCAAATCATGTGACCTGTCTCGCCACAGGAGGGAGTTACGGCTGAGTTCTTTCTCAGTGCAGCGTTTTATTGTACGTTCCCACCCATAGTGAGCACTTTGAGTTATTTGTTTACTAACTGCAAATTGATAAAAATGTGCTCCCCAAAACTACACTGTAAAATAAGGCCTGTTGATTTTGCTCGTGCACATATACTTTATGTGAATGTCTATGTGTGCACACATATGGCTCCTTGTGGTCAACAAATGATGAGAAGAGGGATTTCCATGTTATGAATCATGATGACCAACAGGACCAGTGGTTGATGTATTTCACTTGATGTCAGTTTAATGTCTATAATATAAAGCTGTCAACCCATCAGTTGTGAGAAATTTTTTCATGATTGATGGAAGGGGGAAAAGCTGCGTTCTTATTTATAGCATTTCTTGGATGCCATGTAAGGAGGTGCCTCTGCATTGTTGATGTAAAGCCAAAAGACAACGTTATTGCCAGAGAATATTTTCATAGAGTTTTACCCCTCTATGGCTGTGCCCTGTAGCCAGAGAACTTATTGTCCAGTTGTGTATGAACATCATTTTTTTTTGTGAAATTAAGTTCAGATAGCTGCACTGTTTGACTTTTAGGTGTTATTGGTTTCTCTTATGACAATGGTGCTAAAGCTAGTCATTGTGTGCCTGTCTTCCCTAACTGTCCAGGTGACAGCATAGATTAGCTTTTATATACTGTGACTAGTGATGCTAATCTGACACTACAGGTAAGGGAGTATCCTATTTATAGTGTGTGTTATTTAACCCTGTCTGAACTACAATCGGGTTGACTGCAAACTGGGACAAACAAATTGCATGCACTTGTGAGCTTTTCCACAGAACATAACTGGGAAAGAGTCCCCATCATGCTACTGCTACCGCTAACAGGCCTGCTATCTAGAAGTTTGAATCACTTTGCTGATTCAACTGAACTTTGTACAGTTCAGTTTGAAGGTTCATAGTCACTATTTAGTTTGTTGAATTTTTTCACCCTAGGCTAAGTGGTCACATCATCGTTCAAATGCATTTCAGTGTTATCATGAGTAAGTTAATGCATCATCATTCATACAGCCTGATGCTGAGCACTGATCTGACTGCTTTCTGATCAGTAGCATGTTCTTTTGTTTGTTCAAGATGTTATGTGCCTTCTTGGCAGTCCTGACTCTAGGCTGCCGGCAAATCCCGGTGTATCATCCCATGCCACCTGCTCTTGGTCCTCTTTGGGCTTATTGGCTCCAGAAATGAACAAAGACTACACTGGCCAGTAAATGCAATCTTTAAGATGTACCCTATGATGGCAAATAAATACAGTATTATGTTTTTTCCTCAGAGTTTGACAGTTATTTTGTTAAATGCAACACAAAAATAGCCTCTGATGGGGGCCTCTTAAACTTATATATGCAGGGAAATTTTCTTGTGGTGCCTTCACCGTCATTTCTCAGCCAGTCTTGGGATTTGAACTGGTGACCTTACAGTTAACAAAACGTGATGCTACTGCTACCCTACCAGAGGAATCCATCCAATAGTTGTATTTCAACATTTGCACAATTCAGGTTCAAGATCACATAGGAATAAATCAAGATACGTCTGAATTCTTGGCAAAAACACGGACTGACCCTGCCTCCTGTTTGAACCATGAGAATTTCTGTGCAGTGTCTACAACATCCCAAAATGAGAGTCTTGACGTAAAACTAAGCCTATAATGCTGTGCTCAATGCTGAATTACACATGTTGTACTTTGAATTGACATGATTAAATAACTGTTGTATTTCAGTTATTTCAAGTTATCTCCAATGGGAGTTTAGTTACATGTGTTTACATTTGGTTACATCCTTTGGTGTTTGTGTCCCGTCCATGTGTCCATTCACTGTATTTAACATCACACCTACAAAATGAGGCCATATGAGACAGAAACTTATGAAACACATATGAGGATTTCACTTTGCCCCTTTCCCAAGTAAAGCAAGTTCACGGTCTGGACACCATACTGGGTATGAGAAAAACTTAACCTCTCAAGGGTCAGCCAGGAAAGTCCAGTCCAATATAATCTGATGTCTTACTCCAATAACCACACTGAAAAGAAAATGTTGGGAGCTTGTTTGTGTTCTACTTTGGGCCAAAGCCTTAGAAACTGTGCAGGAGGGACCAAACTTGTCGTTACCTTGCTCAAGTTGCTGCTTTTACAGGAACTGACACACACATTTTGGTAACATTAGCATTCATTTATGTTGGCTTTAAACCAGATCTAAGTTGAGACCAAACCACTAAAAGCTTTCAAAAGAACATATACCTGAGGATTTTTTGGGGGGGAATTTGGGTTTGGCTGTAATGGATGTAATGTTGTATTTAGGTTTGTACAATATTAATTTTCTTAAAACAAGTAAAAGGATCCACCTGCTGAATGAAATATATTTCAGTTTTACTTTTGCAAAGTTTCATTTTGAATATATTGTAAAATATAAAGTGACTGCGTTTTTCTAAATACTACTGCTTTTATACTTCCATCCCGCTGAACTCAAGATGGACATCGTTATGTTTGTTCTCCCCCAGCACGTTTTGTGATGGAGGACTTCCTAAAGCACCGTGGAGAAATTTCACACCGTCTCCTCCAGCACCAGATGTGTGAGAAAACTCAACAGATGACATGGCAGACAGTAAAAGCAATAATACACAGAGGATAATGGTAAACAATGAGGAGGTTGAGAGAAAGCAGTGGCCGTAACGTATGTTGTTTCAGACCTGGGGAGCGAATTATGATGTGCTTTAGAGAAATGTTGGCGGATTTGCCTGAACTCTGCTCTCCGTGGTTCATCAGACTTCAGAGAACTGTCCTTTCAAAGGCACGGCTCTTAAATGCTCCTACGTGTTGTTACACTGTAAAAAATGTTGGTCATCAATCTAACATTCAAAGTTCAGTCACATACTGACAGAAAGGCCTTAATCTCTCAAATCGGTGAAAATTACCCATTTTATATGTAAACATGCTGCAGTTTAAGTGGTGTTATCTTCAAGATAAGGGGATCAATTGA
Source organism: Morone saxatilis (assembly GCF_004916995.1). Taxonomy (NCBI): domain Eukaryota; kingdom Metazoa; phylum Chordata; class Actinopteri; family Moronidae; genus Morone; species Morone saxatilis. Next base: position 9,419,379 of record NW_023339729.1, read on the forward strand.
ATTATTCTACAAATTATTCATTATTTAGTTTTTTTTTGTAAAAGGATATAAGAAATCTTACTGCTGATTAACCTGTGATGATGGCCTGTTAGTCATATGTTAAAGTATTCAATAGTAGTATATACATTTTTTTTTAATTAAAAATATAAATACTGCATGTCCTGCATTAGAAAGTCACTGAAGTATAAGTATTAGTAGCATTAAGACTATACATGAAGTGTCAAAAGTAGAAGTGCATATATTTCTACTTTGGTACATCAGTTCACATACTTGATATATAAATGATTCTTTTGTATTCACTAGCAACTCTATTAAACCACTGCTTATTAGGATTATTTTCTCATGTGGACCTATAAAATCCTTCTAGTTGCACCCTAAAAAGTTAATAAATTGTGAAATTGTGTGCCACTATTTACAGTAGAATCAGAGTGAATCAGTAGTAATTGCCTGCGGGGCATGCCTGCTGTTCAAAAGGAAATAGCTGGGAAGTCAGCTCTCCAGTAAGTTAATGATGCTTGTCTGTTAAATGCCAGCAGAGGAGTCTGATAGCCAGGCAACAAAGACACAGCCCGCCTGGTCCTGCATCACAGTGGAATGACTCATTAAATCGGGATCATTGTGAGCCTTTTGTATGTGACGTCTTCCAAAATGAGCCGTGAATGATGACATCCCCCTTTTATTTCCTTCTCTCAGACTTTTTTCAGAAAAATGATAATAAACAAAGACGTATTGCTTCCTATCCTCTGCTGTGGGACAATTAGGACTCATTGCTGATAAATGATGATGTTAATCTCTTGTTCTCTCTTTCTTTCCAACCTCTGCTGTGTCTTGTCTCATTCACATATAAGGGATGTGCCTGTGTGGAAACTGTGATCAACCTGTTTCCAATAGCGCTACCCCCGTGACCCTTTTCTCTGCTGTAAGGTCAGGGAAACATTGAACGCTTGGCTGTGATGGATCTGAGGACATTCCAAAACCCCCTAAGCTATTTGCACTAATGCCTGTCGGTTTGATAGAGAAATGTCTTGTGGGATATGTGGTTTCTGTGATGGCTGGAATTGTGAATTCTATCATCCCTATTTTTCTCCCTCTATAATGCCTTTGTCTCTCGCCTCTTTCATATGAAAAGAGTGATCACTGTGCAGCTCAAACCTCGTCTGTCTTTTTGAGACTGTGTTTGTTGTTGGCGATTGTTGATAGTCTGTGTGTTTAGGCTTGGAGTTGAATGTTTGAGGGGGGTAACTAGGGCTTGCATGTATGTGGAGGGGTCACCACAGAGTCAGAGAGAGGAGGGACTCAAGGACATGTTGCTGAAGAGATCACCGAGTGTTCGTCTTCTCAGTGAGATTAATCAGATGTGCTGTCTTTTGCAGCTTCAGATACTTCATTTGGGAGTTGTGTGCAGAATCTACAGGTGTATACAGCTGTATCACCAAGTAATTAGAGTTGATGTGGTAGTTAGGTTGTTGAATGTGATGTATGAGATGTTTTATGGTAGGACACTTATTTACTAGCCAGAGCCAATGTTTCTAAATAATACTCTGAAAGCAGTGAAACATCATGTTAGTTTTCTTCTCATACAGTGACTTTCTTCAGGAAACCATAGAAATTACACTCAGATTGGGAGCCCGTCCCACTGACATCCTTCGCTGTCACTACCCCATCACACACACACACACACGCATTGCCCTGTGTGGTTTTGCAGCCAACGTGTTTCCTATTAACTTCCATTCAGCCGGCTGGGTATTAAGTTGTTCAAAGATATACAGTCGAGAGCCTCAAATCACACCGGATTACCCACAACCTCCAAGACCAAATCAGGCGGGCAATTTGTTGTCCAACCTGGTTATGTTCTCTGTCTCAGCTGATTTGAGTTGAAGGTTGCTGTGTGCTGAGTGAAGCGCTGAGTTTTAATGTGGTTACTATTTGATTCAGTATGACAGATTCACAGAAAACATCTCTTCATGTTTGAGGTGTTTAGTTGACCGTTTAAAGTTTTTTATTCCTTGAATTTGGATCTATAATACAAGATAAATAAGTAAAAGGCCAAAAAGGTTAATTACTGTTTTGTACTGAATTTGTTTTTCTAGTTTCTTTGCAATTTTCCTTTATGTGACAAAAACCTGGAGAAATTAAGCTTTTTTACACTTAACCATCACTTTGGTCCAGACTACAATATCTCAACACCTGTTGGATGAAAAGCAAGCAGACATTAAGTTTTGTTCATGAAAAAATTAATGACATTCTCTTCATCCTCAGCTGTTCTTTGTGTTTAGAGCTAATTAGCAAATGTTAGCAGACTTAAACACTAAACCAGGGGTCTCCCGAGGGCACCGGGCAGCCCACAAGTAGCCTATGAGGTACCCATAGACAATATTCTTGTAATCTCACTCTCAAATAGTTTTGGTTGAAATAGGTCCCATTGTGTAAAACATTTAAAAACATTACTGATGACATATATTGAACTAGCCTTAACTACATGTTCTATATTGAAACCATGCTTTCCTATCCTGTCTTTCTGCAGTTGGCTTTAGGTGGTCCTCACTCTCAAAAAGGTTTTGAACTAAACTAAGATGGTGGTTAACATGGTAAACATTACCTGCTAAACATCAGCATGCCGGCGTAAGCATTTAGCTCCAAGCACCACTGTGGCTAAACCTCAGTCTCACAGTACATCTAGCATGACTGTAGACACTTAGTCTTGCCAACTCAAACTGTAGTTTTTGTTATTTCCATGTTGGCTTCATTTGCCCGACATGTAGGTTGCCTTTTGGTTATAACACACTCAACCATATGAATACTCTTTATTCATTGGATTCACATGTCAAACTCTCAGTCTTTGAGAGTTTAAGTTTAAGTTTTATAAGATTGAAATTAGATTTTTAATGAAAGATGAATCAATGACGCATCATGTGACTGATCAGCCAAAGAGTTCCTGCAAGTTGGATGGTGAACTTTATACAGTTTGCGTGTTGGCATAATGTTAGGCTGACTAAGACACACACAGTATGGTCTATTGTACTGTGAAGTATAACAAGTGTGTAGAATACAGTGTGCTCCATCAAATATCATTCGCTGTCTCCTTGAACTGTGTGTGAGGTCCAGTTTTCCCTGCACCATTTGTGTCAACATTTACTCTGCTGCTTCATCTGTTGATACGTCTCTTCATCAGTCTGTGCTTTTATTGTTCTCGGTTGGACAGTGTACGTCTGATTCAGACTCTAATTTGCCCACTGGAGTTATTTTATTAGTCACAAATGGCTTGTAATGTTTTATCTAGTTTTATTACAAATATTTCACACACTGACCTGAAGCCTCTTTCTTACTGTAAAAACCTCTAAATTGCTCTGTTGAACTGGATCAGAGCAATGTGTCAGTAAAAATACAGATTAATAAACATTCTGTACATATGTCAGCCACCTCCATCATGGCCGGGTCTCAGCTGAGTAAGCACAGTATAGAAATCCCATAATAATTTCTGATGTGCCCAAAAGGCCCAAACATGCAACTCTCACCCTCCAAACCACTTGGTCTGCGTCCAAACCATGTCTCATGTTCCTCGTATATATCTACACACAGGGTCAGAGGTAAGAGCTGTACCATGAAATTAATCCGCTCTACATGGTTCCACTTTATTAGAGCTGACAGCTATATAAAACTACACAGACTCCCTGGTGCTGAGGACGAGTAATGAACCAGCACAAACGAATACTTTTTAAAAACCCCAGGTGTTAAAATATCAGACAGGGATGTTAATGGGCATTACATGTGCGTTTCCTCTTTACCCCTTTTACTGGTAGGAGATTTGCTGAATATGATTCAGTTCTAAGGTGGAAAATGTCAAGTGATAGTCCTCTTGAATTATTCATCTAGCCTAGGAATGGTTGTTCCTATGCAATGCAAGATTGTTTGCATGAGGTTTTGGCCTTGTGATGCTTTTCTGTTCGAACTGGTTTATTTTGGAGAACCTGCAGCAGGAAGTCTGGTCTCCTGTAATTCATTTCTCTCTGTGGAAAGAGAGGTTGCATGCTCTGTAGGACAACTTATTCCACCTGTCTGAGGTGTGGTGCAGTCACTTTTTATTACTATCAAAGATAGTAACTCCTCATGACAGTTCTTTAAAGAGAGACATTTCTCAGCACTTCTGCTAGACATTTTTAAGGTATTACTCTTCAACCAAATGACTCCCTGTAATGTAAAATAGATCACTCATACTGCTGAACCCAATAAGAATCAACACTTGACTCTACAGATATGTGTTCTTAGCACAGTTTTTATTTTCAAGCCTCCATATAGCAACCCTGTCTCCTAGACGTTACATATTCTACTAATTTGTTGCCAGGATTATCTCAGTGCCAATGTTTTTTTTCTAATTAAGTAAATACTACATTTTTGTAATGCCTGGAAATCAGGGAGACAGTCATGGTGGATGGTAGAAAACGCATGAGTTTGACCCAAGAAACTGGGATTTGCACAGGACCAAAAACATATTGTTAAGATTGTGGTCTCGGTTACATATTAATAAGCTAAATATGCCCTGTCTCATGATTAAAGTCACTTTTAGACTTTTTCTGTGTTTGACTAAGACCACAATCGTTCCCTGAATGTAACCAAGTGCTTTGAGTGCCTAAAACAACCAAACAGTAATCATGCTGTATCTGTACAAGCAGATATGTTTTTTGTCTGGAAAACAAATGAAATATGTTGTCATTGACCATTTTACAGGAATGATCAGTATGAAGAAAAAATCTTCTAAATTAAAAGACAAAATACATTGTTTGTCCATACTCTCTAGAAGGATGCATAGATGCACAAGGTTTCTGACCAAATGCCCCTATTGGCAGGACGACATCCTTTGAGTGTCTGCCTTACACTGTTGAAATAATAATTTGTTTTATGATGTGGCTTTATGATGTTTTAAGACTATGGTTAAGGTCTGGTTAGGTTTAGACACAATGACTTTTACAGAAACATTGTGGTTTGGGTTGAAATTACATCTTTGTTAAGTATTTGTGACCTTCATTGTCATGGTTACAGTAAAACGTCACAAAAAGTGATTTTGTTTTGTTATCTTCCTTAAACAGACTATGGCCACTAGAATATGAACTTAAACCTCAACATTTTGTGACTCAAGTCATTTAAAATGTTTCCTCATTATTTTGATAATTAAGTTTCTCCCAACATGTATTTGCTGCTGCAGATTTGTTGCATATACATGTAAGTTATAGCAGACAGGCTAACCATATGGACTCTTATAAGGAGTTGGAGGAACAAGTTAAAGCTAAAAGGAAAGTGAGTGCTGGCCAGAAACTCAACTCTAATGGGATGCTCATGTTGCTCCATGCCTGCTGGATGTGTTAGGCATTTGTTTGCCAACAGGCCATCCGTAACAACTGGGTAAGCCGATAGTCTATCCAAGATGTTTTTCTGTACTTTTAGTTTGAAACCTCTCTGCCCCCCCACAGTCAGATATCACTTGATGTAGCTTTACATAAATAAAAAGGTCAAATACAGACATGTATAACTGATTTTGTTTCATATGACTTTATTGAAAAAAGGTTTGAGTATCATAGCTAAAATACTGCCTCTTGGTTTACAAACAGTGACAATACAGAGGGCAATACGTCTAATACATCTCATGTATATGAAGTATATGTGTCAAAAGCTGCCTCAAAAGAAGTTATTTCACATTGTCTTGGGGTCCAAAGTAGAACACATGCACCCACTTGTATTCATTTATTAACACAGTAAAGGTGATGAATGTGAACCTGAATGTGTGCCTGGTCCAATAATACACACAAACCTTCTGTAAAAGCTCTATTTGCACAATGATAAAGGAGTCTATGTATTTGTCTAGAATGTTTCCACAGGGGGCACAGTACTTAACAAAAAAACAAGTCTGATTAATAGAACAAATTAATTATCATAAGACAGTAATGAAACAAATGCCACTAAGAGTTTGTTTAATAAAGTTTTACCACAGGTAATGCAGTATACTTTCCCTGTTAGTTGGATAATTATACATTACATTATACATTAGAAAGTTTACTGAAGTAACAAGATGTAGCTCTATAGTTAATAAGCTAATTTGGGAATGGATGGGGGTTTTGTTTAAGTCATTTATCTTTGCATGGAAATTGGAACATTTTAGGTTGTTTAGCAATGTTTTTAAAGAAATTAGTATAATAATATAAAATTAATGTCTATTAACTTCTATTACATTAATGGGAAATGGGTTACACTTCCAGGATTATTGCAACATTAGCTGCAAATTGATATGATTATCACTTGTAATCAGGCACTCAGCAAATAGACCATGTAAAACACAACAAAGACCATAACAATGACCACAAGCACCAGACTTCTATTACAGTTTAGGGAAGAAAAAAACAGCCTCTAGTTTTTCGGCATGGCAGCAGTCGAGCGAAATTGAAAAGAAAGCCCGTGGGGTGCTGGGAGTGTCCAGATTGAAAGCACATGTTGGTCGCTTGGATCTGAACTCAAAGGTTTTGTTCTGGCTCAGTGGCTCTATTGACACATCATACATCAATCTCAGTAAAACTCTATAAAAACTGTGTTCGACGGGGACAACTAGTGGGCTGAGCTGAATAGTTTCCTGTCTCATGTAACACAATGACAGCAGCTTTTGTTTTCAATCACTGTGTGTTGGACAGGTTTTTATTCAGTTCATCTTTGTTACATCTCAGATTGGTTGATAAGGAAACAGAATGGACCGAACACTAAACCAGAAAGACGATATTTGATTTGTTTGGCTGATTTTCCACATTGCAAAAAAAAAAGAAAGAAAGATAAAAATAGTGTTTTAATCCTTTGGTAAAGGAATGAGTTGCATATTGTGTATAATATATTTGCAAACAAACCATTACATATATGTGAAATATTGCATGAAACCTTAAAAATGAAGTTTAATACTGTTTCTCGCATTTTCGACTAGCCTTCATTTAGTAGCTACTGCCTACTGTACATTGCATTAAAAAAACATTAAGTAAGATTATACACAATATAAAAATAAAACAATTACATTTAAAAAAAAACACATCTGATAATAAAGTGGCTCAAATATTTATAAAAAAGGATAATCAAAACTAAATATTTTTTTGCCACCATGAACAATCCCTTTGTGACATTTATCGTTCAGCTGTTTTATGTGACAATTTATTAGCTTTTTATTCCTACCAAGGACAGGTGTTGGTATGGAAATACTGCAGTTGATTGCTTTATTGATATGCATGATATATATATATATATTACCATATATATATATATATATATATATTACCTAGTCCCTTTGAAAATTAATAATTATGATGATTCTCTTCTACCTTTTTTTATAACAATATATGAAAGAGGCAATCATGCTTTTTGAGGTTCACAGGTTTCTTCATGTTTTACTGTATAAATATTTGGTCTCTGTTACTACTGATCAATCAGTAAGAAAGCTGCATTGATCAATGTTTGAATCCACTTCTTTATGGTTGTTATCAGTATAGTATGGCCTTAGCACAACATCAGCTTTCCATTTAATATTTTATATCAGCGCTTTAAATATTGTGTGACAAGTAAAAACAAAACTGTGTTTCATTTAAGATATAAAGGTCACACCCCATCTTAAATCTTGCATATAATAAACAGTGAAGTATAATTATGTACATGGCTCTGACCCCTTATACTGAATATATAGCACCATAAGATCAGTGCTTGACTCTTAGCAGTGTGTGTGAGCTTCCATCTGTTTTGTTCCTGATGGTGCAGGAAGCTGCCCTGATTGGTCAGTGCTTGTGACCCCACAGCCTCTCTATGTCTGTCCCATAAGCCCTCGGTCCTCGAGTAATGCCAAATTCACCTCACATGAGAAGTGTCACATTTAAAGTTTGTAACACCACTATCCCAAATATTAGTTTTAAAAGTAAGATAAGACTTTTCTTTTTTCAAAAACCGTTAAAGAGGAAGTAAGTGTGCTGCTGTAAATATAACTCATAATTTTCACTTTTCCATCTCTTCTGTTTGACAAACCACATTTGGGCTATTTAGACAGAACCTGCCAACAAATTCCTCCAAGGATGCTTGTGTGAGTGTTTCAGCAGCTCAAATTTAGAGTTAATTGGACAGAGAGTGAATGTAGCATTACCCACAAAGCCTTGTGTGTGAGACAGGAAGCTCAAATTGTTCGTTTATAGCTACGTGATATCAGAAAGTACTGTATACAGACACACAGTCAGAGTTAGTTCATGTGAAGCAGATTCAAATGCACACACACACACACATACACACACACACACAAGTATATCTGACATCAGCATGCGCTGCATCAATCCAGTGGTATAATTGCACTTGGTGCTAACAGGGAGAGTTGGGGGTGACTGCATGAGGGTGACTGGGTGTCCAGGGGGATTGGTGGCGGTGCTGGGGACGGCATGGTTTGGCGGTGAAGTGCTGGTTCTGCAAGCGATCCAGAGAGATGGACAGGTACATACAGCGTGTTTACATACATCCATAGCAGTGATAGGGAGGTATACAGGATCAACCTGGGGATGCCAGGTCTGACGACATACAAGTCTTCCCTTGTTTTTAGTTTTTCTTGTTATTGCGTCTTCTGTTTTTCTTCACCCTGGAGAGAGATTCAGAGGGATTTGTTAGCAATTGTGTTTTTCTGGTCAAGATGGGTTATACAAGAAATTAGTATCAATGGGTTCACTAAATATGTTTTTATAAAAATCTAATCAAGTTTGATGATGAATGATATATAAACATGGATGTCCTGCAGTTTAAAGAGCAAATGTATATTAAGAGCACACAAATGTCATCTGATACTGGTTAGTCTGGCCAACTAGTAACATTTAATTATGGTCCTAATATTTCCACTCTTTCTCTTTAACTCCCCAACATCTTCCCTACAACTCGTGTGAAGGACATGCGGGTACATAATCCAGACCACAATAATTCTTTCAAAAAGATAATTGGAAAAAAATGGTAGCATATAAATTAAATTTCTAGGAGATTGGTACTGTACATATTTTCTAACAGAAGAAATGAATGTGCGCCTGGGCACCACTGCTGTTTTTGAACATGTTAGGGGCCTCAGGTGTTTGCAAACAGCTCTGATAGGAACATCATAACATATAAATGTGGTTTATGTTTAACTGTAACTGAACATTGAAAATGGTGATTCTGACAAAAAGCAGCCACGCTATAAGAAAGCCTCTGCATACACACACACACGCACACAGACACACACTACACACTTGTAAGTGTATTAACAGTATGCATTCTTGGCTATTTCTCTTATATCTAGCAGCACTGTAACACAGGATTTTGGTGTGAACAGGAGTTTTGAAACATTCTCCATTAATTCATGACTCCTATGATGACCACTTAAATTGTGCAAACACACTTAAAACACTGAACTATCTTCCCATGCTGAACTCTATAAGTGCAGTTTTGGTAATTTGTCTGTACATAAACCTTACTGAATAAGCTCAAAATACCTGCTGGAAGGGCTTAAAACAAGGCTGCTTCTCATTGGACACAATGGACATTTTTCTTTATACGATGTGATACTCTCTTCTTTACAGTACATGCTGTAGCGCTGAGAAACACAGTAGACAGAATATGAAAAGTCATTGTTTAACAGTCTGACGGACTATTTGCTGCTGTGCCACATGCCAGCCTCAATGAACTGTGATACCTCCAAGGATAATACCAAATAAAAAAAAAGAAAACTGTATTAATGCTAACACAGTGAACAATTTATCGTAAATCCTCAGAAATTACTCTGTTGTTTGTTTTCACATTGTGCTTAGAGTGTTTATGGTATTTTAAGAAGCATGCAGCCTGGCGATAATCACTGCCAGACATGTTAGGAACATTTTTTTATGAGGAATGCACACATTTTAACTGCATAGCTCATTAAAAACTGAATGAGCTGCTGCACTTTTTACTATGAGTAGCTTTCACCCACAATGTTACTCCCCAACCGGTACAACTCTGTCACTCATGTGCAATTAGTGATGATAATTATGGAAAATGCTTCTTAGGAATAAGAAAGTCACGTGTATTAGCTACTGTGAGTGAGCTGAGGGGGTAAAAATGATGAACATTTGATTATGCTGCAGTCTTGTCTGAAGTCTCAGACACATACTTATAAGAAACAAGGAAGCGGACACAACGGTGGCAGATTTATCACTATTTTTACTGGATGCTAATTATTTCACAGATAATAACTCAGCTGCTTACATCAACCACATCAGTGATTTCAGAGATAAATTGTCAGCAGGAAACTGAGAAATGGTCATTTGTAACGGTGGTTTATTTCTTCTTTGTAAGATCTAAACTCAGTGCAGAAGAGAGATGTATTTCATTTCTGTCAGCACTACTTGTGTCTGCACAAAGCGAGAGAGAGAGGAGGTTTTTTTTCTTACTTGTTAATGGCATTCTTTAAGTACTGCTGCAGCCACTTGGTCTCTGGGTTGATGCAAACTTCCCTGTTGTTCTTCAGCTTGGCACTGTCGGAGAAAAAAAAAAACAAAATTTGAGGGATTAGACACAAGTATTTCTGCTGTTTGAGTGGATGAGATTTGCCGACTTTTTGAGACTCACCAGATCATATTTGCTTTTATCATTTTTACAGAGATAGAGAGGATGCAATGTACTTTAGTCTAACCGAAACTCACATGTAATAAATCAGGTTCAAGGACGTGTACTGGAGAATATTTTCACATCGGGTCTTTCTTTGTAACCAAACATCCGGTGATGGTGTACAGCACAGAGATGGTATCTAGTATATTAGCTGTGTGGTCAACCAAACTGTAACAAGACCTTTCAGTAACCTCAAGGAAATGTAACTGACATTTTAATTAAATTAAACCTTAAAGAAGCTCATTCAAGTTCCTTCGTTTCCATTTTAGGCATTTTCTTCAATGAGCTTAAATTCTGCCCCTTGATAACTCAACATATTACAACAAAAAGAACTAAAACTACCAATCAAAGGTGCTTCTTTTTTATTTTAAAAGATTATAGACCCCTACTCTCTCTAAAGATTATTGATAATACAACATGAAAAAAGGGACAATCATCTATTTAAGGATTGGAACTGCAGTTCCCATAATGCTTTGGGAAATATTATGTTGCTATGCATTCAGTAAGTTAGCTGTTGCCTCAACTTGAACTCTGTTTATTTTTAGCCTACATTTATAATTGTATTCTAGCAACATTCTTTTGGCACCATTAAACGTTTGCTGAATTAGCTATGTGCAGTTCATATTTACAATGTACTCATGGAGCTACAAACAACTGTCACTGTATTACTTTGTGATGATTTTCATGATGGACATAAAATATGACATCCTCAGAAAGTGTAAGTCTCACTGAATCTCAAAAGATTTGTGATCATATCTTTGTGTTCAGATTTGACAGAGTTATGACTCT
>NW_023339729.1:9430841-9436872 GCF_004916995.1 Morone saxatilis
CTCTCACCCTCACACCCTGTCTTTGCCTCACATGATGTCTCTCCCTCCTCGCCCCCCTTCAGCTCTCCCTCAGTTGCCTGATGCCTCACAGTTGGAGGACTTCTGTTCCAAAGCATACTGTACAGTGATTTCCCAACACCCAGAAAGCCAGCCATTTCAATTCCTGCCAGTACCCTGTGAATCAACCTGTAGAAACATGGAACTTTCTTAAAAGAAATAATCCATCAAACTATCACCTTAAAAACTTTGACTTAAAATAAAGGTGACAAATCTTTCACTGTGGTGGATTACTTTTCTCAAGCAAGTTTTAACTCTCTGCAAGTTGATGCATAAAATGCTGGAATTCATGGAAAAGAATGGCTTCTTGAAATGTAGGTAAATTAACTAAAAACCCACGGTATCCTGTTATTTGGATAATGGTGGGCAGAAATGTACAACATAAGCAATTTGCAATTATTAAACCTTAACACAGAAACCGCTGGTATGGTCTTTTCAACCTAAAGGCGCCATAAGTAACATTTATAATTCCCCAAAGGACCATAAAGATTTGTAATACTGTAATGTTTGGGAGTTGATATTGTTTGAAAAGATAATGTTTGTTGTAATGTCTTTAACGTAAGCCTAACAAATCCCAATAACTTAATTTATTTTTTATGAAAGTTTACTTCAACAAAAACTCAACATAATCTCAAAAACCCCACAGAACATCTTGTAACACATCCCAGTTAAAACTAGAGGATTACTGCTTCTAACAAGCTGTCACCTTAATGTCCACAGTAAAAAATCGCACTAACAACCTGCATTATTTTTTAACCCAGAAGAAACCCAAATTCCTTTGTTAGTGCATATCATAACATAAAATAAAAATATCTGCTGTATTTACGGCCCGACCCTTTAATAATATGTCAGGATAATATCTGATATAGTTTATAGAGGGTTGAGCTCAGAAACACCTCAGCTAAGCTCTAAAAACCTCAGCACATCCTACGACACATCCAAGCTGAAAACCGGAGGATTACTGCACATAACAGGCTGTCACCCTCCGGCCGGCGGTGAAAAATCACAGCTCTCTGTTTCCACTCAGGGACAGCTGGAGAGGAGGCTCACAATGCCGATCACACTGTACTGTACAGCTTGTAAAGCTGTCCCTACACTGCATCACATCACAACATCTTAACTCATAGTTTGATGTAGAAATTGTATGGGAGAGAATTTGATAAATCTCACATCACTCTAAATCTGCTTCAATCATGTAAATTATTAATATACATTTTATTCATGATTGTTTAATTGTATGTATGTTTAATTCTGACTTGTGGCATATTTTGTGTTATATGTTGTTCATTTAATTACTTCTGCCTATTTTGTCCAGAACACTCTTGGAAATGAGAATTTTAATCTCAGTGAGGCTAGGGGTAAAATAAAGGTTAAAAAGAAAAAAATTATATTTTTTTAAATACTCTATAATTATTTGATTTGAAGAAGTAAATAAAAATGATTTGTTTTTGCATCATTATTTTTAATCATTTTTGTTCCTCCTTAAATAGTTTTGTTATATCTTTGTGATGGACTTTTTGTGAGTTACTGAAAACAGTGTTCTAAAAATTGGATTTCACAACTCTAAAGATTGATTGTGTTGGTTGATGGATGATATTTGTAGTATAAGGAGCTGTGGGGATTCCAGTATTATCCAACTGTATGATGAACAGTCTGCGGTCACAGAGTGTGTGTGTTCTGGCCTGTTGATGGAGAGCTGAGCCAAATATTTATTAGAGAATTTGTTCGATTATCAGACACTGTTGGGTGGGTTTCAGATCTGTTGGGTTGAAAAGGGGGCAGGCAGCGAGGTCTGGCCCCCTCCGAACATGTGGATCTCACACCTCGGTGGCAAAAGGTCATGTATGAGAGTTAACAACTCAAGAGGTGTCTCACCTCACTGCTCCTATTTCTCCTCCCTCCATCTCTCCGTCACACAACTCTGCAAATTAAACACATTCCTCTTTGCCTATTCACTGCTTTCTGATTCAATTTGAACTGCCACTCTTTCCTCCACCCCTGCTACCCCATTAATATTCCACCCCCCCCATTCCTCACCCCATTTAGATGCACACACACGAGCAAATGAGCAAATGGTCCCTAAACTTAAAAGAGCAGCTCAGGAGCATCAATCTGAGCATCAGCCCCAAATCCCTCAAACTAACATGTGAGTCAGGAGGCCAAACAGCTCAGCAACTGGATCTGTGTTTGCTTTTCCTCCAGGGATGTCCCCTTCTTCCCCTCCTCTTTTATTACATTAGGGGGTGGTCAGCTCATCCGCTCGGGAGCCCTCTGCTGTTTTGATGTGTGTCCCTTCATCCTGTTTATCTGTCTGCTTGTCTGGATGACCAACCGAGAGCCTAAACCCTAATTGACTTGGCTGGAATTTGAGGGCCGGAGTTCCACAAGCAGCAGGTAGTAATTACTTCACAGCAAGTTAATACCAACAGCATGCTGGGACGGGTGTGGGGAGGTAGGATGAGGGCGTATGGTGGGACACTGGGGGAGGTGGCGTGGAAAGAGGGTGTATAGTGTTACTGGCTTTCTTTCATCTGCCTAAATAGAGATATCGGAGCAACTCTGCGGGGTCCTCGTCTCAGTGACTCCTCTGGCAGTTTTCTGAGGGGAGGTTAGCGGGAGTTTGAATCCTGGCCGGAGTGCAGTGTGTCCTCTCTGACCTTTTGCCATTCACTCATCCCTACAGTCACCAGCCCCTCCTCTCTTTTTGGCAGAAGCCCCATGGCCTTTTATCCTTTTGGCTGTGAGGCTTCTGTGATCCTGTTTTCTATTGCAAACAAATGAATGAGGCTCTTTAGTTAATGTGTTCCAGATCAGTGACATTATACTCTGTGTTACTGGGCAGTTTGAGGTGGGAAATAAAAAACGTGGATAAGGGACACATGGGGTCAGCAGAAATACAAAGGTAATCGCTTTGACCCTTAATTATTGCTTCCTTTGCAAAACATGAATGGCCCCTTCGAGCTCCGGCCGTCACCGCTTTCCTTTTTCTGCGACGATCGTGTTGTTTTAAACTCAGGCCTCTCATTAAGGAAAGAATAGAAGGATATTAACACTATACTTCACACATTCACTCTCAATGTATCTACACTGTACATTTTTGTGTGTCTTGTGACACAATGCACATATGTTTTTATTTTGAAGCAAGATTGCACACATTTTAAAGTGAAACTATTGGTTATTGGTACTTGCTGTTCTCAAATCTTGTGAGTATATAGTTTTTTAAAATGTTCTTTAAATAAAAATTCTGATTCTTGTTGGATGCTATTTTCATCATCATAATTTGTATAGGCCCAAGACTATAACGGCATTATTTCATATATGTAGAACTAAATTACTTGCAATTTAGTTATTATTTTTTCTTTACTTGAGATGTAAGACATACAACCTCCGCTCCACCATGGAGAATAGATACCTCTTTAGTATTTTCCTTTAAGAACATTTTTAATTGTATGGTACATACACAAATTGCATTGCTAAAGATTATCTGCACCCAAAAGTGTACTGTTGTAAAAATATTTGGTGCCATTATTTTAAAAATGTCACATTACAGCTTTCACATTATTTTTCCTGGTAAATAAAACAACTGATTTCCACACATGATGCTTATGCCGTGTTTACGCAATACATGATTTAATCAGGGTAATTATCCGCTCATTGCCCTTTTGTGTGTGTGTTTTAAACTATCCTCCTAATTAAACTTGCTATTATTGGTGTTATTAATGATGCCCGATAAAATGTAGTTTGGAGATCATACTCAGTGATTATTCCTTGTAAAAGATCTTGTGATGTGTGACACCCTGTTGCTCATAAGTCATGTAGTTTGCAAACCTCTATGACTCCAAAGGTCCAAAGTTATGTAGTGTGACCACAGCAGAGAAGGGTTTTGAGGTACTGCTGAGAGCACTGAGCATGGACCCAAAAATCAGCCACAAATCAGGTTGCCTTCAGTTACAAAAACACCGACCATCACAGTCATTAAAATAACATAATTTCCATAACACACATGACAAAATCCTTTAAACAATGCACATCAGGAAATACATTTCAAGTTAGTCACCACAGTAATTTTGTGCTCTTTTACTTACATGACTTGGAAGGGGCAGTTGGGTGTGTGGAGGAATTTGAGCTCTTTGATGGACCGCTGAGGAACCGTGCTGAGAGTGGAACGACACCAGCACCGCTCTACCAGACTGATGGGCTTAGCTGCAAACACAAGAAGGAAAATTACAAATTAAGTTTACTGTCAGTGAAAGAAAAAGTGATTACAATTATAGAACACTCTCGTGGTGATTTCAGCTGTTCAGCATACTTACTGGATAGTTTTATAAAGTTAAGTTCAATAATTCACTTGGTTTTTGCACATAATGAACTCAATTATTTTAATAATTATGCTGTTCAAAGGCAGATAAAGCAACTGATATGGTACACTGCCAAAATTTTTCTTTGAAACAATTTCAACATTTCATTGTTCATTAAACAGAGAACGGGTCATTCTGGTTCATATGAGGATTTAAAAATGTACATCAACTTAAATTAAAATCCAAATTCAAACACAGTAGCTTCAACTTAATTTCAGTTGTGATTAAATGCATCACTTCCCTCAGTGGACAAATTAAAAGCATGTTTAATCTACTGTAACAAGTCTTTAAAAGCATGGGAACGTATAAGTTTACCTGCGATTGCTCTGAACAACATGTTCATTAAAAAGAGATTAGCCCTTTTATGACCACTGTCACACACACACACACATGCAGAATTTCAGCTTTTCACTCCCAGACCATTCATCCCAGCCACTCTAATGCAGAAGGGCCCTCAACATTCAATTTCCAATATTTGCCTCTTTTATGAAGGAGCACTCAGCGGCTCAGACATCCTCTGTGGAAATCACCTCGAGTACATTCTTAAAATGATTACAAATCACCCCTGTGCCTCCATGGAGGTTTGTGGGGGCCCAGAGGACCACAGATGCACAATAATAACTTCAACTACGTGCAATTACAAACTGATTGTAGTTTTGAAAAATGTGCAGTTTGCAGATTTTCCAAAGAAATGATGATGGTTATAAAAATGTCAGAGAGAGGATGAAGAGAAACACTCTGCAATAAAACGTTACATCAGGAATCCACCCTAATAGCCTTGATACTGCGGAGTGCTTTACTCAATATATTACATGCACATGGTTTCAAAGAAAAAAATGCTTCATTGAGGCTGCAGAGTGCGTCAAAAAATCATAAAAGGTCACAGAGCAGATGCTGACTTTGCAGAAACTTTGCAAATTGCAACAACTCATTCTTTGTATCAGCCACTTCCTGCCCAGATAAACACAGAAATTACTAAATCAAGTGCATCTCGTGTAGCTTACAGACCTTTGTTCTAGGGTTCACAATCCCTATTGATATGCATGTTTATAGTGCAACACCAAATGTCCTGCCACAAATGGCTAAATCCTCAGTAATATCAGCCTAATGATTCACACCCATTCAGGGTCTTTTCTCATGCAAACTAAAGGATCATTATGCAGCACACAGCACCGGGGCCATGAGCGAGCTTCCACTGCTATCACCACCGCATTGTTTATCCCTAATTAGAAACTAATTAAAAGAAAGCAAAGGGAAAAAACAAATACACACATTTAGGCCAGTCTCTTTAATATGCAATCAGGGGTCTTACTGGGGCCGAAACAACAAGCTTAGCATAATGCAGGCCAGGCGACTCATCGCCCCGGCTTGTCTCCTACCAAGGTTAACATGTGGGAGATTAATGTGGGGTCACTGTGGGAACTGCACCACTCCTGTGGTACCCCGAATGATTTGAATCCAAAATAGTGAATATAATAATTACTGAAAGATTTGGCAACCTGGTTTATTGCTCATTAAAGAAGTTAACAAAATGTGAGAGTTTACTGTCAATATGTTGTTTTGTAACTTCTATACCAGTAATCTAGGGCTAATATAATAACTTTTATTACTGATTA
>NW_023339729.1:9436897-9437971 GCF_004916995.1 Morone saxatilis
TTTTCTCAATTAATTGTTTTGGCCTATACAATCACACACATTTTCCCCCAGAACCCAAGCTGAATCTGAATTTTTAAGTTGCTGTGACAATCAGTCCAAACTCCACAGATATTCAGTTTGCTGCCACAGAGAAGTTACAAAATCAGCACAAATTCATCTTTGAAAAGAAATAAAGTGTTACATTTTGGCACTTTTCCTTAAAGAAAAGCTTAAACAATCAATCGATTCTGAACTGGTGGTGGTCAACTAATCAAGTAATCGACTAATTGTTAAACTTTCTTTGGTTATCATTTAGTCAATATAGATATATGGTGAATCATTTTGTAATGAAAGTATGTTCTCTGGTAACTATTTTTTGAAAAACACGAGATGTAACAAAATAAAATCAAAGCAGGGTATCAAAACGCTGGAGTTTAACAGCAACAAGTGCAACGAGAGATTTGTCAAAAAGAGATCTTTCTTTGTTCTTCAACTAATGAAACTCATCAACTATCAACATTCAGGCAAATTAAACCTGACAAAGAACTATCAACAATATCACAACTTTTGGTAATGAAAAAGTTAAAACATGAAGTCAAAAGGAATCTTCATTTAGATTCAAGACATTCACCTGATCTTCTAATACAGACTGAATCCAGAAATGTGTTATAAAACTGTTCTTACACAGCCAATATTACAAATAATCCAAATGATAGAAGCCTAAACATCCAGATTACATACAACAAAATCCCTAAAACATCTCATGCAGCTACATTTCTTAAACCAAAAATAAGTCAATACCCCACAAAACAGTCTCTATTCTATGAAATATTCCCCCCAACCCTCTCTTGGACTCACCGTTGGAGGTTGGTACATGTGTGGCCACGGCCAGCAGAGCCGTCAGAGTCAGCAGTTTGACATCCATGGTGGTGGTGGTGGACTAACAGGCTGCAGGAGGGCTGCTCTCTCTCTCTTTATAACTCTCTCTGCTACAATCCAGGACACAACTGTGACCGCCAGCTCTGCTCTGCGCTGTGTTAAATCTTCAGATGGAAGAGAGAGAGACACACAGGGTGAGTGAGGAGAGAGGAAGGG
>NW_023339729.1:9438071-9438395 GCF_004916995.1 Morone saxatilis
GAGGGAGGGGGGGAGAGGGTCCTACTTTCTCAGGAGGGAGGGCGGAGGGGAGGGGGTCCCAGCATGGGAGGAGAGGAGGTGAGAGGAGGGGAGGGGTGGAGAATGAGGGAGCAGCAACCAGTCAGTAGAGACTTCCTCGATTGTAAATGTGCTGGCTGGGAATCAAGGAGAAAGTCTGGAGGGAATTCTCTCTTTTTCTCTCTTTTCACTGATTTCTATCCATTTTCCACTTATTATTATTATTTCATTGTCTTTGTCATCCATTTCCATTTTTCAGTTTATTCTCTTTGTCTCTTCTTGCCACCTGCCACACACACACACACA
>NW_023339729.1:9438420-9464410 GCF_004916995.1 Morone saxatilis
ACACCACACCACACACACACACACACTGTATCACAACCCGTCACTCCAGACTACTTTTCTGTGCAGAGTTCCTGCTGTTAGACTAATATTGTTGTTATTGTTTACAAGGACACTCTCTTCTCTCCCCTCTCTCTCTCCCTCTGTGTCTCTCAGTCCGTCTCTCTGTCTCTGTCTCTGTCTCTCTCTCTACATCTCTCTCTCTCTACTTCTTTCTCTCTCTCTCTCTCTCTCTCTGTCTCTCTCTACCTCTCTGACTGTGTCTCTTTCCCTCTTTCCTTCTCTTGACGACTCCTTGTCATCTGGCTCTGCTCCCATCCACGACGCCTGGTTCATGGCTCAAATGGGGTGCTCTGGGTTCCCCGTCAGTTTCTCTGTGTTCTCTCTGATGAAACCATTAAAGGACTGTTTAGACTTCACAATTGTACCATCAAAATGAGAAAGGGAAAAGCTGTTTGTTGTTATTTGTGGATTTAAACTAATTGTGAATTCCTTTTCTATTGGTCAAAGATTAAGAATGTGCTGTTATTTGGAGGAAGCTTCTGTGACGAGCTGCTGTTGTTTGCCAAATAATGAATGAAAATGAGGAATGCTATTTGATTTCTCCATTGCTTGAAATAACATATTAATTAAATCTAAAAAGATACTTAGAATAAAAAAGGAGAGAATTAATGGATTTTTATGTTTATTTTTAACCTGTTGCAGTTCCTTTTTGAAAACCTGTATGTCCACCACCATCACAATGCTGCAGGGTTGATTACTGTTTTGCACATTAAGATTCCTGCACCATCAGACGAGGTTGGGACGGATTCTATGAAAGAACTAAAAATAAAACCCTCACATTTTCTATCAAAATTAACATTTAGCTTCCACAAAAAAAAAAAAACAGCCTGTGTTTCCTGCCCCCCTCATACAATGAATCTTGACAGACATAAGGAATTATTTCTTTATGTACAATATATTGTGGATACATTTATCTTTTTAGGTAACTCATTTGTAGTTCTTTTTTTCTTTTCAGTAAGCATTATTACATAAACTCGCCAAGTATAAGTATGCAATAGAAAATACTGAAGACTAAATTTAAAATTAAAAAACATTATAGCATGAATTTCCTCATTTTATTATTTCCCACATCTTCACATGAAAGCAAATTGTTGGAATCATGCAGCCAGACTGCAAAAGCTAATATCTACAAAAGTTATTCAGTCAATTATCAAGTGACTGTATTAAAGCAATAGTTCAGCATTTTGGGAAATACATATTGATATATAGCTTACAGACACAAGTGTAGTATCAGTCGTATCATCTAACTCTCAGTCAGATCTTTTGTCAGCCCTCTTGAATAACTGATATGGTGTGTAAAACTAACTAAAGGTGTTTATATCTCTCTATGTTACATAAGTTGATGATTTTCTGTGCATAAATATCTGATTTTAATATCTGTTGGAGATATGACAAACATACAGCAAAAATAGAGTGGGTGTTACAACAGCTGGGGAGTAAATAAAAGCCTTCAAGGACAGATGTAAGTTCTCATTCACTGATTCGAACTGATGATCTGATGGAGAACCTCCAACCTCATCTGGAAAAAAAGGACTAAAACAGTGAGCAACAATGTAACAGGACACAGATGTGTAGATGTTGCTGTGTGGTTAGTTTATTATATGCATGTGTGTACATGCCTGTGTGTGTTTGCAAACATGCATGCAATTATGTATGTTTATGTCTCCTTTCCCTCCGTTCTGCTGCATTGATTCCAGCAGCTGCGAAACTGAAACTGCTCTTCATGCCAGGACTTGACGCCTTCTCTGTCAGAGCAGTTGCCCCCCACCTTCATCTGCAGCCCCCCTACCACCACCACCACCAGTAATAAAACCATACACTGCTAAAGACCGCCTGTCAATTCATACAGTGAAACTCTTCCCCCGCAGTTTACAGGTCCATACCATGGCAGCGTGCTGAGAGAGTACTCGCAGGTCTGAGCCCTGCTGTAAGCTGTAAACCTGAGAGAGTGTTTACTGTTAGCCAGAGAGTCATCCAATATAACCGTTATTAACAGTGGGGAGATGAAACTGAGCTGTGAGGAGAGAATCAGATTACCTTTGAGGAATTTACTTAGTTCAAATAATGTGTCTTTATTGTTTTATGGCCCAAGTAACAGAACAAAAATCAGTTAACAGTCATAAAGACAGACAGCAGTTTTGTTATTTTTAGTATGGTTGTGCCGCTTTAATAATGCAAATTACAGAATGTATCCAACCGAACAGTAGTTTTTATTTTTTTGCACAGTTTTATTAAGCCTTCCTGAAATAATGGAAGTGAATTTTTGTTTTTGTCACCAGTAACATTGGTTTTCATGTGTTTTCATTCGTGTGCTGGTTATTCTGGTCCAGAATAAGTAAAATAAAATGACACATGTAATTTTTCACTGCTGTAAACAACACAAACCAAATCCCATTCACCTTTTGTTGGAGTGTAAACAGAAATCCCAACAGCTGGACAAAAAAAAACCCAAACTTGATCAATATCTGTATATCTAGATCTAAATAAAGGTAAAAAACAAAAGTTAGGTTTGTTTTGCATTTTGTTTGAACTGACCCTTTAATATATTAATTTGCGTACTAGATTTTGGACATTAGGACGGACCACAGTACCAGTTTTTTTAAGCAGCGCTGGGAAACAGATGTGGGTTATAAGGTTTGATTTGATTAAACACAGTGCCTCACAGTGAAGCTCTTGCTTTGTGCTCCACACCTCCAACATACAACAATGTTTGGATTTCCTGCACAGATGTAAGGTTTCTATGATGGGATGTAAAATAAGTCTGTATTATGTTTCATGCAGTTAGTTAATCCCCAAACTCCCAAATTACCTAAAACCTTGTCAATCTTATCATCACAGGTCTGAGAGTTGTATTTAGACAAGACACAAAAACAAATGTCAGAAGTGTTTTACCCGCTCCAGCGCTAACACGCCACAGGAGCGCGACTGCAATGGAGGCCGGGAATGTGTTTGGCACGTTTTACCGCTGACCTGTGGGACAACACTGCCACTTGTATCACACATGGGGTTAAAGGTCAGTGTTTCAAGTCCCTGTATAAGGTTACAGGCAATTGGGCTGCCAGGTCTATGTGCTGGACCATTCATGATAGACGAGCCTGCACAAATGGCTGCCATGATGAGGGATATGATGAAGAGCAAACGAGTATTTCTGCGTCTGCGTGGATGGTCTGCATCAGGTCCACACATGCTGCACCTTCCTTTTTAAATTAAGTAATTGCCCAAATAAAGATTATTAGAGGCAATAAACCGGATTTTCACTGTAAATTTGATCGTCTCTTATAAAACAGAACCTTGATCCCAACAGGATGTATAAGGATGTGGTTAAATAGGAACTAATGGGGTTTTTAATGAGAGCAGAAAACATCCAAATGTTGTTTTCCCCTCTGACAAAACCTGCTGTTTTCCTGCTGTGATTCTGCTCATGGTTTGTAGCAAATTTGCACGAGAAAATAGTCTTAGAAGTAACACAAATTAAAATCTTGTCTAACTTAATAGAATATGTAGATTATAAAGCACACGCTCTCCGTGCACCTCAATAATCATCTTTCGTCAGCAGCTGTGTCACAGCACTTAAACCAAACCCACACAAACACATCATCTTTCATGCCCTTCCATGTAAAAATTAACCCAAATAAACACGGACTAATCTTTTCGGTAATCTCCCATGCAACGGTGATCCCGACTTTCCTGTTGGGATCTCTGCGTGGAGATTGGTCTGACTGTGATCCAGAGTTTATTGTGTTTGTCCAGCAGTTTGAGTCTGGTGCTGAGTTTTATTTTATTGTGGCAGGCCAGATGAAAGGTTTCCCTCCACTGGGCTTAGATAAACAGTAGTTCACAATCACAGCCGGGGCTGTATGAGAGGCTCAAAATGTGCCATGTAAACACACATTAATCAACATGTGGAAAGATTCTCAAGAGCACCCAACGTATCAGCCACTAGATCATAAAAAGGGAAAGTGTTGAGTTAAAATTATGCCTACTGTGTTAGTGTTGTGAAGTGGCTGAGCAAGTTTACAGTATATAAAAGAGCTGCGGTCGAATGAGTACGATGGATTTGGATTTTACAGTGAGTGAAAAAACTCTAATATATACTGGAGATGTGTGTGTGTTGCCTGTGTGTGTGTGTGTGTGTGCGTGTGTGTGTTTATGGTGGTCATCTAATGCAGGGTTCTGTAAACAGGATAAACAGGAGGTTTGGGGGTTTTAAGGTGTGTGTGTGTGTGTGTGTTGGGGTTAGAGAGGGGGATGGGTGTGTGGTGTGTGTGTGTGATGTGTGTGATGTGTCTTTTGGGGGGTCCCTGCTATCACTTAGCACGTTTTTTCCCTGAGCCTCGGCAGCTGGCTGGAACACACACACGCACACACTTGCTTCAGTCTCCCATTACAAGCACGAAGGAGAAACTACGGTGGCCGTGAAATGTGTGGAAAACGGGAAACTCCTATATCTAGAGCCATTGTTTGGTTGTCCCTTCTGGGCTACTGTAGAAACATCGGGGTCAACATGGCGGTAACAGGTAACATAATGACATAATGACTCTTATATTCAGAGGATTATAAACTAATGAAAACATATTTCTGAATATTATATTGCATGCAAATAGAGCTCGCTAAATGTTACACACTGGACATTTAAATACAAGATTATCAAACAAAGGAACACTATTTATAGCATTGAAACAAGTACAAATTTGTACCACTGAAATTAACAAACACTCGTTTTGCCGGCACACACCATAAAAACAGTATAAATGAATAAAATACAAATACTAGCACAACATTATATGAGCACGCGGAGGGCAGCAGTCTAGTAGCAGCCTAAAAGAAACAAGAGTTTAAGACCAAAGAGGTCTTGGCTGAACAAAACCTGGAGAGAACTCCTCATTGAGTCTGCCTCTTGACCATTTTAATCCTGTACTCCCCATTCACATGTACAGCACATACAGTCAGAAAGCTATAGATGCAAGCAGAGAGTGATGATAAAAGCATTTCCATTTGAATAACCGTCTGGTCTTTAGGTAGAAACGTCCTGAATGTGTTTGAAGTTTTCAACTCTCCTTGGCTGTCAGTTATAGGAGAAAGGCCTCTCAGTGACTAATCCAGTTTACTTTGTGCCCGTCTGTGGAGGAGAGAATCTGGCATGACACCAAATGCCACTCAATAGATGCTTTTCCAAACAAAAGCAAAAAATGGCCTCCTCCTCCTCCCCTGCTCTCCTCCTTCTTGCTCCTCGTTTCCTGCTTGACAAGCACATTGAATCCGTCTAGTCTTTCATATATTTGTCAAGAGCATGGTTTGTATCTGACCCTGTTGCCATGGTTTCAGCTTCTGTTTGGGGCAGGACATGTGTTTTCTGTATACATTATGGGATGCTGAGAAAAGAGAGGGCGGGCTGGAGTGCTGGTGCCCTTTGGTGCCACATTCAAGTGTGTGAGACTTTGTGTTTTTAATGCATGGAAGCTGTCTGCTCCTCTTCTCAAGGTAACGCTGAGGCCAAATGAAGGCATGGTCGTGCACAACTCCAGCTCTAATTGGATGGGATGTACCATGAACGCTCGGTGACCGCAGGCCTGTGGTCAAACCACGAGTGTGTTTCTGTAAATGAGTGTGTATGTCTGTTGTATGTTAAGGCTGCTCTTTATAGACCTGGATGAGAACAAGGGTTTGGGACAAAACCACCCTGATATGTTCATGAAATACGCATGAATTCTTTAATATGGCGGCGAAAATACCCTTGATAATTCTGGTATTTACCCTATTCTTAATCAAGTTTATCATTTGGTACAATAAAGGTTTTCATTTGTGGTTGCCCATGATTAAGGACAGAGGTTTTTGCTCAGGAAACAGTTGGGTAAACAGCATAAAGCTGAGGAAAAGTTTGGCCAGCAGTATGAGAAAATATTGACCCCAGACAAATCAGTGCATCAATAAAAAAAAGAACACAATCAACAGTGTAAAAAAAATCTCAACAATCGAACTTTGATGCAGACGGGGAACAGAAAAATGTGAAACAGCATCAGTTTCCAGGACTGCAAAAGAAGCATAAAGATGTTACATAGTTTAAGATAAATGCTAGTAATGTAAGTTTGCAATGCATTAGTATTATGTTTACAATTGTGTGCAGGTGTGTGCACTGAGAATGATGGCACATGTAAAGTCTTTGGGTGTTCTCATTTTGTGCCACTGACCGTGCATGCAGACTTAATCTGGATGTGACAGTTTTCATGACATCACCTCTGAGATTCTCGGTACAGAAGACACACTAATGGCGGCCGCTGTTTGCCCCTCCTCCTTCAACATCCCCATGATTATTCGTGATTGAGGGGTCCGTTTCAAATTGACAAGTTTAATTTGCCTGAGTTTGTCTAAAGCCAAAGCTGATGGAGGCCAAAAGGACTCGGAGAGAACAGGAGATAAATTGAAACCACCAGGTTACATGGCAGAGTTTTAAAGAACATATTCTTCTGTTGAGCTTTCCAGCCTTGGCAAATTAAAGTCGATTTGGCTCACACACATCTTCCAGCTTTAGCTTTGATAGTAACAACTCTGCAAACAGCAGCATTTTGTTGAGTTCACTCTTTGGTAAATCTGTAGTTTGTTCTGCTCTGAGGCAATTCACTGTGTAAAACCTGTGCAGTCAAATGAGAAAGGATGCTGTCTTTGTGATGTAAATTACTTATGGGCTCTGAAGGCTTAATGGGATGTATGTCTGGCACATCAGGAACAAATCTGTTGGCTTTGGCACACACACACATAACTTTTAGTTAAACACCACACACATTCACGTTATTTCCAGTACTTGCTTCTCTGCATCTCACGATTGACACACAAACAAGCAGAGCAGTGCTGTGGAACGAGGCCAGACCTGAGGCCAGGCAGGGATGAGATCCTCTGAGTACTGGGACGGAGCTGAGTTCATGACCCCGGCAGATTGGACGGCCAGTATCAGTGTGAGTCCTCCTCACTGCTCCCAGTCTGGCCAGAACTCACATCCTGGCAGGTGGGAGGCAGGCGGAGCTTTCTCTTTTTAAACTGTTAAAGCTGCAATAGTTGACAGAGTGTTTGTGCTTTGACAGCCAACATAATTCTGTGTTAAACAGAGAAAGCCTGTTTCAGGATAGGTGTTTTATTCCAGTCAACGCTTCAAACAGATTTGTTTGACGGTTACACTTCCATGGTGTGTTGGTTGGTTAAAATTAGGACTGTTGCCATGGTTAAACAAAACAAAAGCCAACACTCACTCTGTTGTAAAAGCATCCACATGCCTAATTTTACCTACGATATAAAGACATCATACTAGTTCCTACTTGGCACTGGATGTACCTGCGTATGGCACAATAGTTCAGTATGAATGTATTTCTTCAATACAGGAGACTGAACCATTTATTCTGACTGCACTTTCAAACAGAGGTGGAACATTTTAATAATGAACAACAAATGTTCTCGTAATGTTGGGTAAGTTACTTGAACAGGTACTCAAATGTTGAAGAAGTACAGTAATCACATTACTTTACTAGCAGACTCATAGATACTGAGGACCTTTTAGCTTTCTTTGCTAAAACTGGGTGGAAACAATTAGAGTTACAAAAAAAACATGCACTGCACCTGCAGAACAAATCCCAAGTCTTTAGGACGGTGACATGCAGAAGTTGACTGCTTGTAACCATATGACGTTGCTCAGGACATCCATTTTCAGTGTTTCAAAAAGTTCTCTCTATCTCAGTCAGTTTCACTACAGAGGAGAACTGGTAGAACATTTAGGCTAAATAAGACTTAGAGTTACCTGAAGGCATCCTCACGTCTGAAAGCTAGCACCTAGCTACCATACCTCTAGCCCCCAAGCTAATGGGTCGCATCCTCTCTACTGAACATACAGACGATAAAAGGATAAAACCTCCCATCTAACATAACATAGCGCTACTGAGACGGTGTGTTATAACTATTTTAGTGTGTTATAAAAATATAAGGATGAGTTTTGATAGGATATGGTGTAAAACTGTTTTGCAAGATATGACAGAAACCATCTTTAGATCCACATTGTGTCAAACACCTCACTCAGACAGACGTCAGGCTGCGAGAAGAGACAGATTATATTACATTATTACATGAGACGCTGCAGACATTGGGAATGGTCTTGTCTTATTGTTTGCCATTTCATGACAAGCTGTTTCACTTCTCAGTTTCCCCTAATTTAATCATTTTCCTTGTCTTCACTCTCACCTCTCGGTTTTGTTTCTGTCCTCCTCAGGGTTCTTTGCCTCTTCTAATGTTACCAGTCATTTATTCTGTCCATCTACAGACCACAGCAGGCATGTTTTCAGAGCATTAGAGCCTGTTCTCCCCGTCAGCAGAGAAACCCCAGCAGAGGAGAGTCGATCTAGGATCTAGGGGAACTCAGCAGTTGTCCTGCCAACAAAGGGAAAGATTAGTACACCCAGTCAGGGCAGCCAGACTGGTTAGCAAGCAAGAATCCAAACACCCTTAGAAGTCTTGCACTTTTCCGCTTTCTGTGTTTTAGGCCCATGGTTTCTATCGAAGAATCTTATTCAGGTCTAGATGTTGTTGTTGTTTAGTTCAGTTTTGCAACATTTCCTCTTCTCCTCCATTTTTGATTCCATTTGTTTCTACTCAGTGGATTGAAGCTTCCTCTTCCACCCTAACCTCCACTTGTGAGCAATATTTTCAGTTAAGTTGATTTAAATAAGAGTTAATGTTCATGTATGTGTTTATTAAAGGTATAGGTAGAAACTAAGGTTGCTGTGAAACTAAAATAATGTTATGGGTTACTGTTGCAACATGGCGGTTCAACTGTAGCAACAACCACACTGTGGTGGTTGCTGCTTGCTTGTTCCCCCTCAGCTCCAACCAAATTTTACATTTCTGCCTCCAAGTGTAAACCCAAGCTTTACAGGCATTAAAAATCAGTGATAGGGTCTGATGAGAGTCTATGTTCGTTCTTTGCTTTGGGAACTGGAGGCAATAATCTCACTAAAATGTCAATTTAGTAGCTATTCTGGAACCTTTGATCATACCACACAATCTTCTGAGGGAATACAGTTTGCTATTAGAGTTTTGTTAAGAACAAATGTGACAAACACTGTTTAATCTTTTCCCTACACTTTTGCTCCTGTGGCTTTGGAAAGGCAAAAATAACCCCGTCTTTTACATTCTTTCCTCCAGGCTTTCCACTTTTCATCACCAGGATCTACATTACATGTACATCTACATTACTTACTGAAAATAATCTTGCATGCCTGTTTTAATACTTGTATGTACTGAATCACAGTGAAATTAGATTGAACAAATGTCCAGTTTTTAAGAAGAGAGGAATATACACAGATGTATTGTATTGTTGAGCATGTCAGAGGTTCACACAGCTCAAATTATTGCTCAATCCCTGACTGATTTCTCATCTCAAGCAAGCAGTGCTTTTCATGGGATGTGCTGTTTAATGATGGGCTCTTTTATGATAAACTGCTGTAAAAATACAGACATAATAGAATACAATATTGTTGAAATGACCAACCATAAATCAGCAAATGTTTTGAATGGGGGCCATGTATATTTAGACTTGACAAACTGGGTCCATTACTATAGCTAAAAGGTCTTGAACTTCAAAATAAGCCTTCTGTAATAAATATAAAGACTCAAAGACTAAATGGTGCTACGCTTTGGTGTAAACATCCCCCCTTTTAATTCTACGGTTTATCTCATTCACATTATCTACTACAATAAATATTTTTATGTTTGGCATTGAGTTGTGTTTCATTTTGAGACAAAAACTGGCTTCCACTCAAACCATTTTTGGCCACTCAGCTTTTTACTGGAGACCCATTAACTAGTATTATGAGTCCTCTCCTCTCAGTATCGCCAATTTATGACCCGTCTGTGAAAACATGACAGGACTTTCTCTCTCCTCCTCCTCCTTCTAGACAGAGGGATAACAAGAAGAGAACTTTACCCGCCCATTGAAGTCTCTGTAAGATGGTTCCCAGATGGAAGAGAGTTATAAATCTTCTCACTAAATGTGACGTGACGGATCAAAGTCCACATATCGCTTTTCTGTGAAACAGTGGCACAGGTTAGTCATAGGTTTCTCCTTGATCCCTGTGCTGAATAAAAACAATTCTCTTATGCCCTGAGGAAGTAAAATATGAGGGGCATTGCAGTGGGTTATTCTTGCACATGTGGACATATCTTTGATACTTTACCGGTGAACACACATCTAAGGAATCCGTATTTATTCACAGTGAGTTAGTGATTTAACAATATCCGTCTTTAGGCTGAAACACTATTCAAAATCCCCAATGCTAATGGGACAGATGCTAGCATTATAGTATGTTATAAATGTATTTGTGTTTTTCGACAAAAATTTTAGAAAACGTGCCCCAAGTGAAGGAGTCTGAAAAGTGAAGTGCCTTAAACCTGCATTCTTTCTAATGTCCAGCAGGGTCCAACCCCACTGGTTGCAAAAAGTAGTCTGATTGTATGTAAGCTTATGAGAAAATGACCCTACTTCTAACTTAATTGTGATTTTAACATCTTCTTTAATATTGCATGATGTCTATTTGGACAGTAAAATGGACGATAAAGCAGGGTATGCTTTAGGGTGTGGCTATGATTGACAAGTTGCTATGGCAATGTGTCCTTGAGTTCACAGTCAAATCCAAGATCCATAAGTCCATAACATTAGATATGTGCAGCAGGCACTGACCAGGCAAGGCTGGGCCAAGGCAAACTTGACACACAGACCACCCAAAACACTGCAACTTAACGTTTGAAAACAAATTCATCCATAATTTCCCAACTTAACAAACTAATTCAGTTTACTAATTTTACACTGCAAAAATAAAGGAAAGGTGCGCTGATGTGAGTGATGTGACATGTGACAGAGAAGCTTCCCCATATCTCTGGACAGCGACAGCCTAATTTGCCTACTTTAAATACAACTGAATCCAATATGAGTGTGTATAATGAATTACTATATAACTGAACTCAGATCAGCGTAGTGTGATACTTCAGCACTATAGCTATGAGGTAGCTGGTGAAGTGACTTATTTTTTTCAGCGATAGTTTTGGGGAAGCTAAGCTTCCACTAACCTCTCAATAGTGCCTCCTATGGGTAACAAATATATGTTCATATTCCTCACCTTCGGTGCATATGGACGCAAAGTCAAATGAGGTGCATGAAATGAAGCATGACAAAAGCTTTCGGAGTGTTTGGTCCTTCAAAGCTTTATCGCTGGCAACGGTAGATTGGTCCACTATTGAGCCATGAAGGAACACACAAAAAGGGAAAAAACCCTTAAGTATTTTACAGCCCAGCCACCCATAATGATCTTTCCTTTAGAAATCAATGCGTGAAGGCTAGAATTACTCTTGGGAGATGAGCAGACGTTAACACTTCTGGACTGTTTGACTGTTTATATTGATCAGATGCTCATCTGTGCTGCTTTTAAGGACCTGATCCTCTTGTGAAAAAGTTATGTATGGATAGATAGATAGATATGTGCATGTGAGCAGACAAGGCTCATGTATATATACACACACACACACACACACACACACACACACAAATTCCATCCTCCTCTCTCACCTCTCCATGCACCTCACACTCGTCTTGAAAGATGCAGATGGACTGGTCGCGGTGTAAGGTCTCAGTGAGTTGTGTTTGAAGTGAGTGTGGGGAGGGGGTTGTCCGGCTGGGTCATCGTCCATTGACACACACACATTCTCTGACCTTCGGTGCCAGGCCTGGGGCCGAAGACCCTTCTGAATAGAAGAGCAGATGGCTGAGAGGTGGCTTCAATAGAAACTGGGAAAGAAAGGAAAAACAGTGCAAGGAAGAGAAGAAAAGATCAGGAGGACAACCGGGATTAAAGATGCCTAAAGAGACGGGCAGGTGTGTGTGTGTGTGTATCTGTAAATGTGAGTTCAGGTTTGTTACAACTTTGTGCATTTTGAATGTGTCTGCTTGTTGTGTGCCTCTTAGTCTACTTAGTATTAGTATATGTGAGTTCCTTTCTGTATCTTTCTTTTACAAATGAAACGTAATGCATGCATGAATTCCCAGAGATACTGCTAATGCAGGCCACACACAAGCCTCAACCAGATCTGATTGTGTGTGTCACTGAACTCCCAACAGGGGAATACTGTGTAAGACATCTGCCTCTATGGTTAGCATTACTTATTAGATTGTGTATCCACACACAGAGTAGACACACGTTTTTAGTTTTATATCAGTAGCAGTTGATCCACTAAAATATGACCATGTTCGGCATCACTTTCTGTTGGTGAGTGGTAATAGTAATATTGGTGAATAGATTTAGCAGCTTGCATGCTTATAAAACTTTTGGCAAAAAGTGCAACTTCAGTGACACTGTGCTTTGTAAAAAAGCCCTGTTTCCAAGTAACAACCATAGTAACAGAAAAAGCAGGCCAAAGGAGAGGTATTTTCAAATCTACTGAATTGTTTCCATAATAATGTTTCATGTCAAAAAGGACATAATGACCATTCCCTTGCCCGATCTTTGTTCCTGTACTCAGCAGCTTCTATAAACAGATCCCCAAACTGAGTTTCCATTAGATTTGTGAATGTTAAGCCCCAGAGTGCAGACCCATGCCTCGGATGATAAAATGTGCCTAAAATAGTGGCCAGCACTGACCTTGGATCTGCCTATTGGTACAAAGTTTCCATGGCTTTGGCAATACTCTGAGGGAGTCTGGGTTCCCACATAATTAACTTAAAAAGCATGACCGTAGCAAGTTAGTGAGATGATGTTGTACTTGAATAATGTGCCATTTGGCTTATTATTATCGAGTGATGTGCCTTACCAACTGAGAATAAAAAGGTATTTACTTGCTCCGGCACTAATGAAAAAACAGAGAAGGTTAGAGTGACCTTTTCTGTAACAAATGTATAACAAAGCTCAAACCAGGGTGGTCTGGTAGCACATAGGGTACAAATAAGTAGCAACATGGCTAGACATGTGATATGTCCATACCCATTGTAAGTTGGGGTACTGAGGGTGCTGCAGTGTATCTGTATTGTAGGATTTTTTTTCTATCACATTACAACCCACCTCTTCTGTCATCCACAATATAATTTCTGTTTTTAATCATTGCAAGCAGAACAAGCCATCCAGATGTTTTCCTTTAATATTTTGTGTAGTGTCCAATAGTATTTTGTGCTTGATCTGTGTCTGGAAGGGTTGGACCAAAGGTCCATCACTGCTGCTATCTTCTGTATTCCAGTAAACAGTGGTTTTAATAAGAAGTCTGCCTGCAATTACCCAAATATTTTTAGATTTGTTTGACTGAGAGAAAATATGTTAGCAGTCAAGGCAGCATTGTACGTCTACATTTGAGGGTCCCTCAACAATTTAGATTCAGCATCCCAGTAAAGGAGGGTTGGAAAAACTGTAGGAGACAAGGGACGAGAAAAGAAGTGAGGAGAGGAGAGGGGGACACCTGGTTTGTTTACAGATCTTTGACTGAATCAACACTCACCGTGTGGGATCGACCATCTGTTGACAGCTCAAGTCACCATAGTGGAGGCTGAGGTTACGGGGTGAGAGGAGGAAGATGGGTGAAGGACTGATATGAAACCGGTCACTGAGGTGCATCTGTGAGTGTGTGTATGTATATGTGTGTGTTTTACGTTGTGGGCTATATCACTACATGCGTGTCACTCATACAAGACCTCATTCTTTAGTACTCAATGATGTCCACGTTACTAAGATATTAGAGCAGCAAATTGCAGGGAGACCAAGGCAAAGAGGAGGTTCAGGTCAGCAACATCAACATTTACTGAAAGGCAGGCTAATTAGGGGATGAATTTACTGCATGCAGCCTCCAACACAAACACACCAGAAAACACTCGATATGTTTCAACATCTTCTTGTCAACATGTCAGCTTCGTGTTGATGAAGCTTCCACCGCCATCTGAAAACAATCGGAAGCATCAGTGAATCACTAAACTGTTTACTGTTGGGATCGAGAGCAGGAGCAAGAGTGGTCGATGTGTAGATTTGTGTGTGTTGAAATGTGTGCCTACGTGCTTCTGCTTGTACGCACAGTCAGTGTGACAGGAGGGGAATCTGGTAGACATTATCACCACTCTGCGCTGCCCACAATCAGGAGGCACTTAACCGTGTGAGACAATCACTGCCGGGTTCGTGAGGTCACCACATCAACCGTGTAGCAGCAAACAAAAGTTGAGCGTCAGAGGTTCACACAGGAGCCGGTAGCACTGAAGACACCACTTACACGGATGCCCAGTGAATGGGAAAAGAAAATAGGTGCCTGGATTACATGGTCCAGCTGAAAGTGTGTTTGCATTGCGGGCGTCAAACTATTTCTTATTGTTTTAGGATCCTTAAGTGCACTTTTTTTTGTCATTTGGTCTACAGCAGTTGACAGTGGTGTGGTAAGAATCAAACTTTTGAATCATAAAATACATCTTCCATTGCATGAGGCTGCAGCTGGAGAAGTTTACTTTTAACAGATTTAAGCAGTTCAACAAACTTCTCGTTTTACCAGAATCACATACAGTACAGTGACCAACAAGGGACAGTGGTTGCTTTCCCAGTAGTAGCTCTTCTTGAGCAATGAAATCAGCTTTGCAACCCTGTCTCCTAAGATTACATTTATGTACTGTTTTGTTTCGCTAGTTATGTTTTAAAGAAAACATAATTACAGCCAGTATCATGTTGAGGGAAAGTTTTTTTCCCAAGACTGAAGTGTTAAGGCCTGAATATACTCCCAAATGGATGCGTAAGTGTAAGTGTAAGTGTAAGTGGTAGACCGACTAACAGACCAACAGACCCACATTGCTATCCCTAGAGCCACACCAGAAGCATGGCTTAAAATGAATCCTATAGCATAAGGTTTCCTTCACAACATACTTTCTGTTTCAATCATTAGTACATAAACATAATTTATGTTAAACAGGCTTTTAAACCAGTATCAGCAAACATCTGTCCTGCTGAAGTGTCCCTGAGCAAGACCCTGCATCCCCTCCAGCTCCAGGGTTGCTGCTCTTTAGCCGACCCTGTGGTCTGACCTCCCTGAATAAGGAGCGAGTGAAAAAAGAATTTCAGGGATCAATAAAGTATCGCCTTGTTACTGACATCAGGAAAAGTGGTGAAATGAGAAGATGGAGAACTGTATGATGGTTTTATTTTATTTGCATATTTACATGACTCAATAATTAAAAAAAGTACAGTAAATTTCTAGTTTACCAATAGTATAAGAAAGAAAGCATTGAGGTGTGTAAACACCAGAGGACATTAACTGTAACAAAATATTCCTGTGACCTTCTGTGGGATTGTGCAGAATCTGCTTGGAGAAGGAATAAGAGAAAGATAACAGGTTTCTGTGTTTAGAGATGAATTTTGATTCCAGTGTTGGTCTCAGTAGCGATATCACAGTCCATAGATCAACCTGCGCTTAGATCTCCCCTCCCCTTTATCACTGCCAGAGTAAGCTCTCTATCTGTACAGATATCTAGTTATATCAATCAATTGGATCAATGTAACTCCATGCAGACATCATACCCTCAGATGCACTTCAGACCTTCCAGGAATTGCACATGTACTACTGTAGGAATGTACTCTCTTTCACATAAAACCCACACACACTGACAAACAGACAAAAACTCCCCAAAATACTAAAAGCTGGTATTTAGAGCTTCATGTACAATAAGAAGCAGTCACAATAAAATAACTCCTTTTGAAAAGGGATTTCCTTTCAGTCATTCTTGACTACATCAAACTGTAATATGTATTTAATTATAATGTGTGGCTGGTTTAGTTCCATACTCTGTTAGTGTGGAAACCTTTGAAATATCATAAACAAATTAGTATACGGATTTAAGAAGGTTAGTGTCAGAAAGTATTTCTTACAGATTAAAAAAGTATTTCTTACAGATTAAAATTCCCTAATAATAAATATATAATATAATTATGAGTTCATCATATCGTTTCACACACCACCATAATTTGCTAAGTACCTACGGTCATCAAGTAAATGTACAAATGTGTAAGGCCTGCAAAGTAGAAACTCTAATACTAGTACTTCTGTGCTTTTGGCTCTTGTGCCTTAACACACACACACACACACACACACACACACACACACACACACTCTGTCCGTCTGGTCTGCGTTATGAACAAATCATCCATGCATCATAAACTTTGACTCCTTCCTAATGACAAACCTGTAAAAGAAATCACCTCTAAGAAAATAAGCGTCAAAAGGAATTTTTCCAAGCATCTCCACTGCATTGGCCTTCAACGAGCTGTTACACAAGTTTACACCCAAGCACCAACCTTCTGCTAATTTACCGTCCGACTCAGCCAAGCTCAGCAGGTTAGTAAGTCAAACAGTGGGACCTGTTGCCCAGGTGGAGAGCTGCACACGTCCGTCCACAGCAGGCGGAGCCCAGACTGAGTTATGAAAGGAGAGGGAGCTCGGTGGGGCGCCAGGACTCACTTTACTGTTTATTTACACTCCTGTTTAACGAGCTTTATGATTCATAAGCCGCTGCTAACTGCCTTTATGGGACCAAATATTTATGTAAGTTAGACCTCTGGTCACTGGTGAGGAAACTCACAAACACATACACACACACATAGAAACACAGTGATCTGTTTTTCACTCTGCCCAGGAGCCATTTCTCATTATGAGCACGTGGCCCCAAAACACCTCAAAGCAGACAGCTGAGATTAGCTACTGATGAATGGCTAAAATACAAGTCTCTGTGGCGTGTGTCTGTGTGTGTGTTTGTGTGTGTGTGTGAGAGAGAGAGAGGAGAAAAGATAGATTAAGAGCTTAAAGCAGGGCTGACCAGTGGGAAAAAGGGCACACAAAGAGAATGGGAACTAAATGACAGTGCTGTAAAGGCATAAGAAGATGGACAGTGAATGCAGCAGGGGCCAGCGTGGGACTAAACTCAGGCTGCTGGTCATACAAGGAGAGGAAAGAAAGAGAGAGAGTGATGGAGTGATCCAGTGAGGATGAGTGATGGTGCTGCTGTCTTCACTGGGGGCTGCATATAATTAGCTGAGGGAAGCTCTGGTGCTCTGGTTCCATTACCACCCAGTTCATTCCTCTGGACTGTCTGGTGCATGGGAGGAAAGCATAGCCTGGAGGTGGATATAGTTTTATTTTGCAAAGCCCAGGCAATCTCAGGCACGGGCCTCTGTCGTGCTCATTTTCACCCTCTATTTGGAATGGTAAGTATTGGCAGTGGTTGAAGGAGCACTCAGGATATTTTTGATTAATTGAGTGTTCCCACACTCACGGAGAGTTAGCCTCTCTGAGCTGATAGCTTAGCTACAACACATAAACTTTTACAATATAGCAGCCTTGAATGTGCTTCTAGTGACTGCATACTCTCTGTGTTTCCAGCACAGACACAAAGATTCTGACAGCAGCTCCTAATGGCTGGTTAGCTCTGACTACAGCTCGCTGTTCCCATCTGTCACTCACTCTGGTTGGCGTTGAGGCCACACTCCCTACATTTGCAGGTCTCTGCTGCAGTTTTTAAATTTGCTGAGAGAGGGGGAGCTAGCAGAATTGATGGGTGCAGTTAACTGTAGAAAATATGCCCAAAGGTGATGGGTGGGGGTGGGGGTTATGTGGATATGCTTTCTGTCTTCAATTCATTATATTATATAATATAATATTATAAAATGTGATATTAAAAATAATATTGAAAATATTGTTGTTACATGCTGTGATCCTTGAAGAACTTGCCTACATGATGCCCAACATCTATTTTTTAGTTTTAGGTGTTATAATAAATAACAATTCGGGTTTTCATTGGTCAGAGAACAGTGTGAGCACCAACAGCCACACGAGAATTTGAGGGAAATTAGAGCCTGACTGGGAATGAGATAACAGGTTTCAGGGCACTTAAAGGTGTTTTCTTTCTTTTTTTATAAAACTGGCATTGTTCTTTTTTATCTAATCAGCAACATCATTGCTTTGTACCTACATGTCAAATACATGCCTCTTTACCATGTTCAAAGAACTATTTCCTCCGGGCAAACCACATTTGCACAATTTTCTTCTGAATAGGCATAAACAATCATAAAGACTCATCATTAAATCAAATTCTACTAACCCAAGGCAGTGATAGAACGTTATTTGCAAGTCAACTAAACTGAATTCACATCTGTCTGGTGTAAACTTGTGGTGTGGAATGTGGATCAGTCTTGATTTGACCGGCAGTGTTGGTTAATCTTCTCCAGACCAGTCCTTTATAACCCTTTAGAGCCCTTTATAATCCTTTAATAACCTCTGACCAGAGCCCTGTTTATGGCCTTAATCATGATGGCCAGGGTCAATCCACTTAGCACCAGCTTCTCCTCTATCACTTCCTCTTCACTTCCTCTTTCATCTGACCATCATGAGGGCATAAAAATAAAAGCCCCGCTCGTTTTCACTTATCAGATATCTGATCGAGGGGTGAAGTCTTTCTTTTACTTTATACAACTGTCTCTAATCCATGATAATTATTTTATCAGTCAATCTTTTACAATGGAAACAAATGTATTTAAAGCTATCAGGCTGGTGAGAAATCTAAAATAATATTTAATTGGACCTCAAACACTCGAAAGCACCCAGAAATGTCAGAATAGTCTACATTTCTCTGTTTTCCACAAAACAGTCTCACCCAATTATGTGGTTGGATGTCTGTTTAATTCAGCCAGACATACTGATTTACTTCAAGACGAATACAGCAATTCCTACAGCATAAACAGTAGATTTCTCACTTTCCCTAATGTTTGCTTTAATCAGTGGAGGGATTCAGTGATTAGCATTCAAATGCTGCTTTGGGATTATTAAATTTACGCACCAGCTGCACTGGAGATGGATCCAGTACATTACGATATATGGTCACTGTGGATTTGTATGTGTCCAGAATGATTTATTTAATCTCCTTGCTGTGCCAAAATCATTTGTCTGTGATTAGCTTTCACTGAAAACACCCAGCTGTATCTTTAACTGGTCCAAGTTAGTTTAAGGATCATTTGAAACATCAGCAAAAGAGGTTTCACTCTGTGCTACAAGAGAGGCAGCAGATATAAAACTAAAATAAAATAACGGATACCAACTGTTACAAGATAACACATACAGTACACTTGACAAAGTGGTAGCAGTTGGGGCCTTCTTGTTTTTAAGACACCGAATGAGAAACTGCAAGTATTTTTCCAAAAAGGATCCAGTGTTTTGGAAATGAACTCTCAGTCAGTCAGGGAAAACACCCCCAGGCATATATTTCCCACTTAAACACAGCATTTACACTCAAAACAGCTAATGCCCGCCAGCCTGGAGAAAAAAAACATGCACCCAAAGAAAAACCAAATCTATACGTCTCAATCACTGTGTCAATCTGTTTGAGTTTAGACTCAGAGTGTTGGGAGTCTCCTCATGCCTCCATGTCTGAGGATTAAGGGGTTTGTTGGCATACAGGCTCTGTACTCCTATAGTTTTCTATACTCTCCTGTTTTACACCTCAATACAGACCAGTTTGCTTGGAGCTAAAATCCCCCATCATGAGCCTCCTGTAACTCTCCAATATCCACGATTACTGTTTTGCTGCCAGTGTTCCTCCCTGATAACTCAATAGACTCACCTGCCAACAAAAACTGTAACCATGCTTTAGGCAAAAGGTGTGGACATTTTGAAAAACAGCATATGTTGATCTATATTTTGGATGTGTCATTTCAAAAAGTGAAGTTTGAGAAAGAAAGTAGAAAATGAAGCTATGGAGGGAAAATAAGGAAGCACATTAAGATATTAATGTATCTTATCACGAAGGCAAAGACATCTGAAATCTGTTTCCCCCTCACAAAACATGAGTTGTGGAAACACACCTTTGTGTGTACAGACCTCAGCAATTCAAGCAAAAATGCTGTTACAAAATGGGCGGCTGTAATTCTTCAAACATCTATTTTTTAAATAAAAAAGCTAAATTTTCCCCAGACCTCTGCATGACAAGGCGGAGGTAGGGATCTAATCTTCTGTAGCTGGTAAGCCAACAGCTGACATGCTAGCACCAGTCAGTCACAGAGAAACTCTATTAAACTTCTATTTACTCTGTACTGAGCAGCTTTCTCCCCCCTGCTATTTTGCTCCCAGGCCTGTATATCATTTAATTTTATTGCCAGTTTTTGAGGGAAAAAGCTCTCTAACAAGCCAGCTAGCTCAAGAGTTTTCCCTCTCTCTTCAGTAAGTCTTAATAACTCTTTATTGAATGAAATGATAATATGTTCACACAATGTATTCAAATTATCTGTTTGTACCATTGACTCCTGTTTCATAACATGTGACCTCTGCCCAGTGTATATAAAAAAAAAAAATCTAAATTGTAATCTTGCTAAATATTCCCCTTTTTTACTTAATGTAATCTGGTTGTATGTATTGTATGTTTTTTTTTCTATATCTGTAATGGATTTCAATTACATTTTTTCTATTCTGATTACATAACTCAGTTATATATAATCTATTACTCCTTAAGCCTGCTCATAACTGCAAACTGTTTCTCTTTTGTTGACCAGTTTACAGTATACTCATACAAAGCAAGATTCAATGAAGCGGATGTAGCACCTTGATATCTCCCTCTGTTTTGGACTATTTTGGCTCTCCGTGCCTGCTCATCTTGCAGCATGCATGCTAATATAAATGGTGTGACGAGGCCTTAGTGATAGTTGGGCTTTATGTCAGGCTATTGACGCACAATTATTCTTGGCTGAAATAACCTAATATTCACACAGTATATCTAATTTCACTGAGACTGTTAGTTGTTTCGTAATTCTTGCACAAACACAAATGAATAAACATGTTGAGTGATTGTCAAGGCAGCTACACATCAGCATGAGCCCACCAGGAAAATGCACTGACACGCACACTCTCACACAAACACACAGAGTCAACAAGGACCACTTCACCACACAGGACAACCAACTGGAACCCAGGTTCTTCCAGAATAGCATTAACCCTATGACTTCCAGAGACAAAAACATTGGCTTCTATAGAAACAACTCTATAGGATGTTAGTTTTGTGAAGTCTCCAGGAAAATCGCAAACAGAGTCCTCTTTTGCCCTCCTTTTCACTTAACATTTTTACTTCACACAAACGGACAGCCATCATTCAAAACCCATCTCGTTCCAGTGGCCGACCCACAAAGGCTGAGAAGCTGCCATTCAGGGGAAAAAATTGCAAAGAGGGAGAGTTTTCATGTGTCTAAGTCCATGGTCAACCTTTAAGCACCAGAGTGTGAATGAGCCTTTGGTGATGCTCAGGCTTTTAATGAATGGCATTAAGAAAGTCTTGTACACCGAGGTCCAGAGGCCAGCAAAGGCCACCTCTATTCACACTTTAATGATAAATATCTGTTTCAGACTTACCAACCTCTCGGTTTTGCACCTCAGAAATCGGAATCAAAGTAACTCTTTCACACAGTCTGTCCATCTGCAAAACATACCTTGGCTTCGGAGTAACACTCGAACAACTGTGTCTTCGATGCACAGATGTCATTTTGTGACCTCTGTCCCGTAAAAGGTAAACATGAAAGATTTCAGCGAGCTTTGCGCTGCAGTAAAAATCCACAAAGTGTGGATTCTGTTAAGGAAATGAGCTCTGTAACACATCTGCTGCAGCATTTTAGGACAGTGTCTACCTCATACCTTTGGGGCTGGGCAACAACGAAGCAAAGAGCATCTCAGTAAAAACCTTTAAGAGGCATGAAACCCTGCTGTTTTAGTAAAGCTGAATGATTTCACTGGGAGTGTTTCTTCTTCTTGTCTTTCAATTACCTTGTGAGTACTTGGCTGGTTTCCACACAAAACCCGGAGAGGTGATGTTTTTGAGCTCCAAGCACCCACATTTAAAGTTTCTATCTTTATTGTCATACCAAGAGACATTTGTTAAGCAACGGTTCACACAATGACAATAAATAACATTAACAACAACAACAACAACAAGTACAAGTACAAATATTCAAGAGTGCAAATGTGCATTTATCCACCAGAAATACCTTGCGTCAGGGTCAGCAGAAAAAACATAATTTAGCCTCAACTCCCACCTTCAATCATTATCAGTTTAAGTGTACACATCACGACATTGACGACAGCTCTTTCCTTTGTCACTACATTTCCTCAGCCCGTTCAGTATCTATCTAAAAAACATTCTTGTTCTGTATACCCAAACAGTAACACTGCTAGGACCCTATTGAAACTGCTCCGATTATTATTATTCTTAACCAGACGAATTGCAGTTTTGGCAGCCGCAACATGCTCCAATCCTCATGAAACGCAGAACACATTAGCAGCCTTTTTTGGCAATTCTCACACATTGTATTTATTTCTGTATTTATTTATTTATTTTTGCATGTAAAGAGTTTTCGCCAAAGGGCGTGTCTGTGGCTTAACAGTAAGGTCTTCTAACTTTGGTGTAATTTGTCCAATCTGCACCAAACTGCACACGTGTGATAGGAATCCCACCCTGAACATATCTACATTCCAATATTCAGTGATACTCATAGCGCCCCCTACTGTACCATTTGCAGCTTTAATCTTGTATTTGTCTTCCATAAACTGCTGTAACTCCAGTCCAAACAGCTGATCTAGGATCTAGGCGCTGACCTCCGTCTACTGCATGTAATACACTGACTATGCATATGTACCTCACAAACCCACTTCAAAAAACCTGAACCATCCTTTAAATGAGATCACTGGTTTGGGCAAACTGACCATATGTTAGTTCTGTGTAGAGCTGCAGTGCTCAACACTGTAACCTCTAACTGTAACTTTGGAATATATCATCTTGATATCACTATGAGACTAGACTCTGTTCTGATACTGAATTGGATTTGATTGCTCTGGTCTCAGTCTTGACTTGGTTTCAACTTCCCTTCATCTGCTTTGGATGCAAACTAATTGGTGTAATTCAAGTCTTCCCTGTGAGAGAGATTTATACACAGTTTAAACAAACCATCACTTCAACTCATCACCTCATGTTTTAAACAGTCCTCCTAGGTTCACAAACAGCTTTTCACTTTTTCTCTCATTTTCTCAAGGCTGTCCCCAATCTTTCAATATCTTTTTATTCTCTCTCTTTCTCCAACCATATTTTTGCACTCTGCCATGTAAATGGTTGAGTCTTTCGCAGGTCAACAGCTCTGTCTTATCCTTTCAGCAAGTCCATCTGAGTGCCGCCTCAGATCGCTGTTACATTGCTGACAGAATATGATCACCACAATCACTTTGGGGAAAGGCGACACCTGCCTGGATGTCCTTTCATGTCTCTCTCTTTTATTATGGTTCCTGAAGTAATTACTACCTGACAAATAATAACCACAAATAAATATTATTTTTTCCTGATTCCTTTTTTGTGGCATTTGAGCTTAATTATAATTATCTGCTGTTTAATTCCTATCTC
Source organism: Morone saxatilis (assembly GCF_004916995.1). Classification (NCBI taxonomy): domain Eukaryota; kingdom Metazoa; phylum Chordata; class Actinopteri; family Moronidae; genus Morone; species Morone saxatilis. The sequence continues at coordinate 9,461,933 of NW_023339729.1, forward strand.
TATCTTCCCTTTCACCATCTTGTCTATTTGTTGTCTGACTTGCTTTGTCTCCCCTCTCATCCCATCACTAATCCATATAACTGATAAGTGTTACAGAGCCGCTTTGATTGGTTTAGTTAGTGATAGAGTTAACAGTGCGCCATCGTCTGACCCCCTATAGGCTGTAAACCAGACAAGATGAGCTTTAGATGAGAGTTATGGTCCACTTAGAGGGAGCAAAGGGTCAGGCACTGGGACACACACAAGCATTTAGGGAAAGTGTTACTATGAGCTTGGCATGTGTTTATCATGGATTTAGTTAATGGACGACTGGATTATGTTCTGACAGCTGAGGTGCTGTGGTACCGGAGGCAGCTGTGCTCCACATGCAGGGTAAAAATTTAGTTATTTCATCGACTGCATGGCATATATATTTAAAATATGTATTGTGTTGAAAAGCAAAATCAAATGTCCGGAAGAAAACACATGGAAGTGTAGAAAATGACGTGCCATTTTATGAAAGATGAATGTCCTTTTGAAGTATGTTGCTCTGACAGCTTAGGTGCTGTGGTCACCACAGGCAGATGGTTTTCCAATTCTCCACTTCTAAGATATAAATTTAGAAAAAGTCAGTTATAGTTTTATGAGTGTTAGTCAAATATATAGTTTTAAATCTCACATTTAAAATGATTAAAGAGATGATTTCCCCCATTTTATGTAAGATACATCAAATGTGAAGTCCAATAAAGTGCTTTTTCAATGTAATCTCTACATTGATTGTGGTTGTTGCAATGTGTATTTTAATACTCTCTCTTTTCAGCATTTCTGAGCACAATATTTATTTAAGGGTGAATTTGCTACTTTGAGACAAGACAGATTTTGTAATGGTAAAGCAGAAATACTGTATGTTGCATTTCAGGACTTCACAGATGTGTGGTGTGAACTTGACTGAGGTGGGATGCCTGTCTGTAAGAAAGAAATGTTAATTTGAAATAATTGAATAATTGTCATGTAAGGGTGATGGCATCCTCCTTCTGACCAATTTGTCACTACACAAGGATGATAAATTAATGGATGCTTGTGTTTTGAGATAACTGTGTGAAACTGTGTGATAAATACACATATTTAATATGCAGGGTTTGTTTACTTTAGGGTTATTGCAGGTTTGGGTTAAATTTTGATTATTGCCTCCCTTAATTGGGAATTGTCATCTAAATTGAAAGTCTTTCCTCATGGCTATTTTAATACAGAACCACTTGTTGATTGCGCAGTAAGTGTGTCTCCCACATTCTCACATGTAAAGATAGACAACAGACAACATCTGGAGGTTTGGCTGCTTCCGTATCTGGACATTAATTCACTTCATCCAGTGTTTAATGACCCACACAGGGACTGAGAGGAGGAACATCTTTGACAGATCAGCAGGAGGATACAGACCTATGGAGACAGTATGCTCCTAATTCTTATATACTAAATTTACTTTGTACTTGGTTGTGCGTGTGAACGCATCACTGTGTTTCATACATACATGATAAAATAAAGACACAAGGTTCTTGCATGAATGTATGCAGGCCTCATGTCAATATACACTGTTGCATCTGTCACATCCAGGACCGATCTCACCTCTGTTTCTGGGGGAGAATGAATATCATTTGAAATAAATAGTCCCTCAGTGGAGGCCAGTACTTATTTTTACAGCTGTACAGAGAGTAAGGGAACATGCATGAGTGAAACAACTTCAGTAAAACATTAAATCACTGCTCCGGTAAAAGCCCAGAAAACAAGGTATTTTGCTGTTCAGAGTGTAGAGAATCAAGTTGTTTTGTAATGCAAAGAAAACAGGTGAAGTGACTTCCTATTTCAGCACCAGCTGGGGATCGTTCAATCATTTGAGGCCTCACACAGATCCAGTGTACATTCTGTTATACTTCTATTCATAAACTCTGAGTTATGTTTCATCAAGGTTTGTGTGCGGCCCATTATCGTAACAGTTTAATCCTCATTGAGACAGCAAACTCTGAACTAGAGAAAAGTGCTTTCACTTCGTTGACCAACGATTTTAGGTCTATATCCAAATGTAATTTTTTATTTCAATTTTGTATACATTCATATAAGGTCACAATTGATGACTCAACAAAAGAATCATTCAACATATAATTGTCAAATTAAACAAAATGTAAAAGTGTTGTAAGTAAAAGTAAAGTTTTACCTTTTTTTTACAGCTTAAGACACATTGCTTACTGACATATTATACATACATATTATATGATTCAGCTGTGTGTTATTAAGTCAGTTAGTTAGTTTAGGGACTGCACCTGTGCGCTTATATAATTTTATAAATGAAACATTCAGTTTAACAGTTTATTATTATTATTTAATCTCAAAAACTGAACGCAAAAATGTTAAAAGTTAAGCAATTACTAAACTATTCTGCAACAAAAGTTGTGGGAAATATCCATCTATATAAAGACAAAATTCAGTATTAGACAATATACAAAG
>NW_023339729.1:9464424-9483301 GCF_004916995.1 Morone saxatilis
AGTGTTCCAGACTTATTTTTTCAAAGCCAAGTGATTTTCTGGAAAGATGAAAGATCGGATAATAGATCAGTTCAGATCTATTTTCACTGATGTAGAATAACAACATACCTGCCAATATAATCAGTACAATTCTTTTAAAAATCTGGCATTTTTACATCTGGCAGGTCCAGGTATGTTTTCTTTTTACTGTGACTGAAAGTAAAATGAAATAAAATAAAGCACAAAATATTTCAGAATTAAAGAACTTCAACATCCAAAACCACCTTAAAAATTAAACTGATATCATTAATTGAGTTAAATCATAAAATGACGGTACCAGATGTCCAAGCATACACAAATACACTGATTTCCAATCACCCCACTCCAAGACAGAAATGTATGAAACGACAGCTCCTCCCCGCCGTGGTGTATGTGGGAGACATGTTGTTTTAGCTGTAACTCCACCATCTGTCATGTAAACCATAACCAGACAACATCATGTAAACCCATGGCACTGACCCCAGTCCCTGCTTTTATGGACGACCCTGACCATGTGTAGCTGTCCCGTCTAAAACTGTCACCTCCAGTTTGTGGGTGCGCAGGTAAGAAAACAGTGGAGCATGTTTGCTTTGATGGACATTATGAGCAAAGAAAGGTCAGCCGCTGTAAAATCTGACCATCGAAAGACATAAAATAAAAAGTGAAAATACATAAAACACCATGTAGCCCTGTGGAAATATGATGTAAGTGAATGTTTATGTGTTTAGGAAAGACAGAGAAAGACAAAAAGGGAAAGAAAAAACAAAGACAAATTTCCCAAATCCCAAACTTATGCTTATTTTAACAACCTTCTCCATTTGTCTTAGACTGAACAAACTTCACAAGAGTGCAACAACATACACCATCTTTAGTTTTTGTGATGGATGTTCACTTGACATTGAGTCATTAATTAAAGACACGGCTGTACATTTTCCCAGCTGCTTCTATTGGCCTATGTCTATTAGACATTGTTTAGATGTGACGTTCTCCCTGTGATTGTTTGGAGCTTCTGAATCACTGTTATCAGCCAAGTCAACCATCTGATAAAACACACCCTCAACTGCTAAATTTAACTTATGGGAAATGTATTATTTTTCATTTGTATGTTTGTATTATATTTGGATTCAAGGAGGTAGACACAACATAACATTGAGTTCAGTATTTAGAGCAACAGAGCCATATACAGTCCTTAAAAGAATTATTTTACATTTTGGTAAATAGGCTTTTTTGCTTTCTTGCTGAGAGATTATTAATCATTTCTGTACAATAAATTTGAAGCTACATACTGCCTGTGGTTAGCATAAAAACTGCTTGTCCAAGTGTAACAAAATCTACTTACCAGCACATCTAAAGCTTAGTCAGGAGAATGGAATAGTGGAATGTACATTTACCCAAGTACTGTATACTGTAGTACAAATGTGAGGTACTTGTTCTTTACTTGAGTCCTTTCTTTCCATTAAACTTTCTGCTTATACTCCACTACATCTCAGAGGGAAATATTGTACATTTTATATGTTTTGTAAAATTGCACATTAACTAATTAGTTGATTGAGAGAAAATGAATTGGCGTTTACAGTAAGCCATTTTCATGCAAAAACATTTCATGATTCCAGCTTCAGAAATATTATGATTTGCTGACAGCTTTGCAATGACAAAAACCAGAGTCATCACACTGTAAAATCTAACCTGGACTGAGATAATATGGGAGATGAATGCAGGAAGCAAATGGAGGAGTTGTGGGGAAAAGGTGGTGACTTTATTGGGGTTTCCTCTAATCTTTGAAGACAGGAAGAGTGAAGTGGGGGTTGGGTTTGAAGAGGGGAGATGAGTTAGGGAGCTTCCGAACCACAGCAGCGTTTTTATTGGTCACCCGTAAACCTCTGATGATCCTGGGGCTGGCAGGTTACCCATAAACCGCCATTTAAGAGTGTCCGGGAATGCTCCGAGCCGAGGCCGAAGCTAGGTAGGTAAAAGGACACCATCGGGTCCGACAGGTTTACGAGACCCCCACCCCTCTTTAAAAGAGACAGGCTTTTAGCTGTCTCGGAGGACCAAGAGGATACTTTTCCGGTTGATCCGAATAGGGAATTCCAGGCCTTAGTGAACCAGAACAAGTGGGATCAACGCTTCTCTGGTGTCGACTCAATGAGCTGTAGAGGAGGTGAGTCGGGGGTGTCAGGATGGAGTCAGGACGACAGAGGGGCAGGGGCTCGGCGTGTTTACCTCCACACATGGCTGCACGACATTGTTGGCTTGTCAGCTGGCTGACAGCGGTCAAGACGTCCTGCCAATTAGACACGGTCCAGCTTTCTCATTGCGTGCTCCATGTTTGTGTAAATAAACATGGCTTGAGAGATTTACATGGCTTTTAATACAACTAAACTTTTGTTGTAAATCATAAGTAAATGTAATCAGCTGGAAGGGTTTCAAGGGAAAAACATTTTAAAATACCGACTTGCTGTGTTGTTATTTTGTTAGCTTAAGTTCTCTTACTGAATATTTGAACATCTCATGAGAAAAGAAGCCATATTCATCCTCTGTTGTTTACGTTCACTGGCCATCACCCCCATCACCTCTCTACATCCAGATGTTGTCTGCTTTTCTTCTGTTGCACTTGGACGCAACATTAAGCTCTTTCTTTACTACAAATGAAAGAAGGAAATAATATCAAAGTGGTCTTAATGGATCTGTTATCTAGATGATCCACGTGCGATACTGTGTGAAGGCAATCGGCCATGACGAATGTTTTTTAAACTTTCAACTCAGAGTCATTTGGCAGACTAATCCACACAGCGCTCATTTATCAATCTCTCACTCAGGCCAATGCCAAACACACACAGAAATCTCTGTTTGCCCTTGGAGAGACAAACACTGAATCTACGGAATTCCAAAAAAGACCCAGCATTAAAAAAAACATGATTCCAGCCTTGAAAAATGTGTGAAACATTTATGGTACACAAGTTAGCTGTATCTTTGAAATATAGTCTGAAATTCTGTGAGATTTTCTCTGAATAGATAGAGCATTTTTTAGGTTAAATTCTTCATTTGAGTGCAGCCAAGCAAAACTAACATTGACTAAATTCAGCTAAAGGGAATCATAATGCAAAACATTCACTACATTATGAAAATTATTTATTTTCCTGTGCAAGACACTTTTGTTTCTCTTTCAAGTGCAGAAACCTGATACACAGAATGACCACTTATACCATTACATTCCTGTGTCATTGATAGGAATCAGAAGTCACTCTTCAAACCGGCCGAGTGCAGGTCATTACACGAGAAATGGGTGGAAAAAAAACTGGAGGATTTCTGGACAATTTCCACGCTCGTCTTTATTGCATTTTTAAAAAGTTCAGCCCTCGGGGTTCAGAAGATGGTTTTAAGACTGAATAAATGGTGAAGACATTATTAAAAATGATTCCAGAACTAAAAAAAACACGTCTGCACAACCATTTTTTAATATAAAGAAAGTCACGCTTAACTTGTTCATATGACGTGATGAGTGATGGAGGCTGACCAGGGAGGGTGACGTGTGTGTCAGACATATGTACTCAAGTCAGCAAATGAGTGTGTGTGTATGTGTGTTTGCGCTTTCCCCCATATGTTTAACTGTGGGGAGTTACAGATAAGATAAAAGGATAACAGTTTTCTGATAACAAAGAATGGCAACTATAATGTGTTGGAGTTACTGTAAAAAAAACATGATGACTGATGTTGAATACTTGGAATCATGTTTCAAGGAAAAAGTCATTAAGAATGTCCTAATTATTATTATTTTTATTATAATTTAAATTATCCTGCTTCCCATTTACACACACATACTGACTGTTTATCAGTGCCTAAAGCTAAAAGGATTCACATTACAATGCTCCGATCCTGTGCTAATGCAGATGGAAACAGATTTAGCCTCTCGCAGTTTTTTAAGGTTTTTGAAAGATTTTACAAGGGACCCCCGTTGTCCTGCAGACAACTATCTATTTTAAAGGTTGACATCCACCCCTTTAAAATAAACAATGATACAAGAATAGCAGGCAACATACGTCTGTGCTGGGAAAGTATGAAACATTGACCAATGTGTAGCTTCAGTCCCGTCCAACTTCAGTAACTTCATGTTTCTCCTCTCCGTATAAAACTGATTATAAAATTGTTGAACTCAGCATCTTGCTCAGTGCCACAGAGGAGTGGCTCCTTATGAAGCAACCCTACCAGGCCTTCTGGCTGAGAGGCAGCGTCTATAACCATTAAGTTACTCTTAATAAGTTACAGTCAGTGCAAAAGAGGGATGTTTTATCACCTCTCATGTGGTGTTGAAATGAGATCACAAAGCGGATATAGGGCCGCAGGCTGTTTATTGTCCTGTTAAATCCACATGAACAAGTCAGCGGACAGCAGCAGGCACCAGATGGAACGGCAAGGAAACACATATCACACTGATGTTCGTTTTGTTTGTTCATGAAAATCCGACTGTTGCCCACTAAAAAACTCTCCACATCAGACATTCAATAGCTAAAATACTGGAAATTGTTCAATCTTGAAAAAATATAAAAGAATCTGAAAGCTGATAAGAAGATTACTCTTGGATAAAATATGTATACACACATTTACATTGATCGTTATGACTTCATTTCTATGTAGCAAAGATCTGGGGCGGCTGTGGCTCAGGAGGATGAGCAGGTTGTTCTAATCCAAAGGTTGGTGATTCGATCCCTGGCTCCTTGAACTGTCCTTGGGCAAGATACTGAACCCCAAATTCAGCACTGGTCAATACAGGTAGTTTGCATGCAAACCAAAAATAAAAATGTACTTTTCATGGGGATATTGGTTTTGGACTCCACACTGCAGTTCTACAAGAAATTAACAAATAAAGTATGTCAATACTATGACACTCTTTGATAATAATAGACACTGCTCTGTTACACAACACACAGAGGAAACACCTTGTATGGTCCTATACGTCTCGGTCACTGCCTCATTTCCCCTTACCTCTGACCTTTAACCCCCACAGTGTGGTCATCTCAACTATTTACTGACCAAGCTTTTAGCCCCACGGATAGTCGAGGCCAATGGGGATATTTGCAGTTCCTATGAGGTCAGAGATCAAGTTTGGCCCCCTTAATGGAAAGTTCTCCTGCAAGCTGCTGATCACAACCATGTACGTCTGAACCAATCACAATGTCTTGTTTCCCCCACTGGAACTTAAATTAATTTCAACCTAAAGTGCGTTTGGGAGCCACAAATGGAACAAAGCTGCTCTGGCTGATGATGTAATGGCTGAAGTGCTATCACTATGCAGAGAAGAGGTGCTCATGGGGATGTGTAGGATGTACTAGTGAGTTATTGTTGTAATGAAGACATACCAGACAAAGCACTTTAAGGTGCATATTTGCTTTGCTAGTTCATATGAAGCGATCACAGAGTGTTTAGCTGCTAAATATACCTGCAAGTCTTTATTGTGTTGTCATCCCACGTATTAACTATATGTTACTTTAATATTGCACTATAGGCTGCAGGTTCAGTTTGTCCCTACACTTAAGCTTTTTATACAGAGAACAATAAACATCGTACTGAAGCAATCTTAAGTCCTTGTGGAAACTCCTAGGAGGTCATGCTAAAAAAGATTAGCCAACATACATTCAGCGCCAGCCTAAAGCATGGGATTAAGTTTCAATATAGCCAGAAACAAGTTAATATCAGCCAAATACCTGACACACTCCAGCATGTGAATGTGTATATGTGTGTTTCATAATACAACAAATCTATCAACTCACTTGAAATTATTATTCTCTGAGGAAAACAGATAAGAATGCATTAATTTCTTAGTTGATCAAGAAGCCTGCCAGAAAATGATTTAATAAAATTCTGGGCCAAGTTTACCCCCCAAGCTACAAGCTACAATGTGGACTTAAAGCTAAACATAATTTAAACACAGCAAAGAAATATGTCAAGGCCTACTATTTTGAGAGCTTCAAAAACATTTCACACACAAGTAACTGCATCTAAAACAGTTTCTTGGACAGATGTTTCTCTCTCTATTTAGATAGTTTAATGAAATAAGTAACACACTGAGAGATTTGACCAAGATAGATGTCAGAATATCAGCAGATGTCAGATTCCTGTTAGACCACTCCAGCGTGCTGTGAGCTGATGAATGGATAATGAATGAAAAGCAGCAATATGTGATTCAAACGGATACGTTTACAGTTTGATGAAGCACGTTTATCCAGTGATGAACGATCCATCATCTGACAAAATCAAACACCACTGACTTCAGTCTGAACACCAGCCAGGTCTGAGTACATGCCACCCAACATGCCATGTGTGTGCCTTGTACATGTGTGGCTAAAACGGATGTGTAGTTCATTGTGCACCTATTCATGCGTGCACTTGTGGTGTGTGTGAATTGAAGACAGTATCTCATATGGTAGCAATTGAGCCATGAGAACCTGTTTCTCTTTAGAAGGCAACAATTCCATTTATCATGATTTATAGCCTCTGATGAATGTCAGATAGCGTTTCTTGGGTCTTTTTAAAGTGTCCTGGATTTGTTGTAGATTTAAATGGTAGAGATGAGATTAAAGTCTTGGAAATGGCTGCTAAGTGAGCATAATGCTGTCATTAAGTAATTCAGGGTTATGATTATTTTATTTGCTTAAGAATTTTAAGAATTGAAACGGATTTAAATTGAAGCATCTTTTGCCTTGATATGGATACAATCAATAGATTATACTAAAATGCTAAAAAGATGGCTGTAATGTCATTCATTTTTAAGGATTCTGTCCCAAACTGTAGTCATTTTTAATCCAAATGTATAAAAGTAAAGTAAAAAAGTAAAAAAAAAAAAAGAAATTGATCAGAAATCTATTCCAGACAGACAGATGAATCACATTTTGATCATAACGAGGAAGTAAGATGGAGTTTAATATTTATTTACTCAGGCTCTTATAACCCATAACATACAGTCATGTCATCATCGCCTCCAGCACAAAAATGCACTTCCTGACGTGCAGTGCACTTACAAGAGTCCCTGTTCTTTGATACATAGAAAAAACAGATGAATGATCTGTGGGATAGATCCACATTAACCATATACCAACATACGATTACAATCTGTGTGTTTTACATTAGCTGGAGCAGTGACTGTAAACCAAATAATTCAGAGTGTTAAAACCACCTCTGAAGTTCAGGTTTGTCTATTTACTCTGGGCAGGGGGCGAGCTCCACCTCAGCTGGTTGTCGTCTGTCTTGTCTGATTTATGATTTAGATCAGATCTTGTCTGCCACAGACTGCTGTGTTGGGGAGAAGGCTGCTCCCCTCTGTAATGCCTGTGGTCGAGTGTTTATGATTTTTGGCACTCAACTCTCTCTCTCACTAAAATGTAGATTTGATTCTGTTTGGTTTGTCACAGTCTGGATGGTTTTTTTGTCTGCTGCAAAGCAGGTGCAGAGGCCTTATGTAGTGCTAAATAAAATGTTATATCTAACAATGTGCTGCTTGTTGTGATGGCTACTTGCCAAACCTCAAATGAAAATTAAGCATATAGGCCTGTGGTTGTAAGAATAAGAGCCTTATCCACATAATGACATTAAGTGCCAGAAAAAGGACGCTAAAGTGGCTGTGAACAGTTGTTCTATCATGTTTTGTTTTGGTTCAGTTTGATTCATAGTTGAAAAAATATGTGGGGGGTCAGGACGAATGAAAATCAGCAGACATTTTCCAGCGGAGTCACACATGGTTCAAAATTGAATGGAATGAAACTGTTTGTGTTTGAAGGAATCTGAAGACAAATCATCAGCAGCACTAGTGCCAATTACAGTCGCTGAGGTTCAGCATTAGTTTGGATGCTGGAACAGAATTACAAGGGGAGTAACACAGAATGGGATGTCTCTTTGGATATTTCATCAAAAACCACAAATACAAACAATGAAGGTCTGGAGGGGATTCCTTTTCCTTCTTTCTCCTTTAATGTTTCATCACTTCCCTGCTCAGTGCTGTTACCAATGTGTCTGTGTTTGGAAGGGAAAGGGAAAGGCTAAATTGTCCCTTCACAGAATGATGTTTCTAGGGCAAAGGGGATATAAATGACACCCAACGAGAGTGGGGCACAGAGGCAAATTAAGGTGGGGGAAAATGGGTGCAAAAAAAGGTTTAAAAGTTTGCAAACTTTTTGTTGAAAAGTTTAAATGCAAACATCCAAAGATGGTGGTTTTACTTTTGAACTTTTCTTATTTCTAAATGGAGACTAAAACCGGCTAAGTGCAGTGTCCTCTGACAGGAGCCCAAATGATCAGACTCAGTAAAATGTCTAATGGTATCTTTTTTAATGTAGCTCCTTGTGCGGATTTATTATTTATTGAGACATTTTTGTGCACAAACAAAGATTTGTGCCGCCAAACTTTTTTTTTCAGGAGTGTAGATAGGCCAAGGTATTAAGATTGTCATATTTTGGCAATAATTAACCCCCAAAAATAATATTAACCGGGTCTTAGCGTCATAGCAGAACTGTTGATAGCCAGCTGCTGAGCATCTGGGCAGTAACCAAGAGGACAGACTGCAGAGAGAGAACCTGTTCCAGACAGTCATTTATCAAAAGGGCAGAAACATCATGACATAGTATCCCGAGGTTGAAGAGGGGGTCTCTGGGTTATGTTGCACTTACAGGAGGACTGGAATTTGAAAGGAGCAACAGAAGAAAACCAAGCAACCTCCAAATTTAATCTTCACTCACTTTGGAGTTGGAACACAGCGTGCTAAATGTACATCGCATCCTGAAAAAGAGTGAGATGGAAACCAACTGGCTCTCAAGAGCACCCGTTCTCCAAAGAGGGGTCCGCCGGGTCCTCATTCAGAAAGTAAAAATGTTTATCGACTCAATCAAATTAATACTTCTGGACCACTGTGATTTGCAGGATGTTTTATTTCATTACTGCAGTTAAGCAGGCTCTTCTGGGTGTGTTTGGGGTTTAATTCATGAGGGTCTTGGTTTGGATGCATGCTACATGTGTTGATGTAAGTGACCCTATATGTGTTTGCTTGGTAGCGTGATTGGATTTGTGTGTGTGTAGGTGTGTGTGTGTGTGTGTGTGTGTGTATGTTCGAGTGTGTGGTGTGTTTTCAGTAGAATGAGGTAGGTAGGACAAACACTGGGGCAAGTTTATCTAGTATAGTTAACACTGCAGGAAATTTAACCATGGCAATAAGAGAAGCCCAGTGGCTTATTTCAACGTCAGAACCAATTTTCCCACTTTCATCCCAGCATTATTTGGATAATCTGTAATCCAGTGATGCAAATTAAAAATGTCACTGCAACTTTATATGTACGAGTTAAATGAACAAAAATACATCAAGAAAATAGGAGAAAGAGATAGACAGCACAGCAACCTCCCATCTAGAACACCACCCTGACCCCTTTACATGTATTCTCAGAGGCCACCTAAATTTCCCATGGGGTTCTCCTTATATCAATGCATCCATTGTCTGTCTGCATTGGTATGACTGTTTTGCCATGCTAATGATCTACAGACTGATATTAGGTAAATGTAAAACAATCTACCCTTACCCTCATACTCCTGTCCCACAGGCTGCATGTACAGCTAATCTGCATCTTAGTGCTTGGATGTTAACTGTCTACACACCCGCATCACCTTAGATTAAGGTCAGTTTATTATTGAATTTGCTATGGTGGTTGTATAAGGGCAACACCCTGCTTAGGTTTACACTTTGGATCAAACAAGTTGTGTTTGGCAAGTCTTTTGTCACTGCAAGTCTGAAGTTTGTAGGTACATCCCAATTCTCTTTATTTGACATCTCCTCGTTCCTCGTTACTTTCCTTCTTCTGGTTTCCGCAAGGAAAAGATGCAAGTAAGGGAAATGTGGCTGCAATTAAGCGAAATGAGACGCACCCAGTGTTTGACTTAATTTAGGATTTTTATCCATAATTGTCCATAATGAATAATACAGTATATCAATCTTCTGCCACTGGAAGTGTTGGTAGTACAATGCAAACTCAAACAAACTGACCTACTGTATGTATACTGTACTACAATATGTGATAAGTAAAATTATCCACTTTTAGTAATAGAACTAATTAACATCAACCTTGAAATAAATTTAAACAAACATATTTGGAGCATGAACATGGACGATGAGGGTGCTTGAGCTAATCAGATTGGGCTGTAGGGGCACAGTGATGACAAATTAGATGTCTAGGACCATTTGGAGCCATAACCTCATTCAGGTATTTTAACATTCTGATGCCCTTTCAAGAAAGAAACTTGTCCTTATAAAAGGTAATTTTAATACTCTAACTTAACCCAGGTTTTCAAGGTTGAAATTGGCACCAGAAGCAGCTGCTTGTTTAAGTATCTCCAAGAGCTCATTAACAATCACCCGTCAGAATGAATTGCATTTTTAATTAGCCCAAGTATTCATTCAGAGGTGAACAAATACCTTGTGGTTTCATCAGTGTAATTTTAGCTTTATATCAAGGCTTCAGCTTCAGTAATTGTTTTCTTTGAGGACCCACGGATCACAGTTACACCTCTACAATAATCATTGCTGCTCAATTTATTAGCAGCACCAAAAGGTTTATGTAAGCTTTAAAGTGCCAACTGTGCAGGGAACTCAGCTGGTTTCCATTTTTCTGTCATCATGGTTTTGTGTTTAAACACAAAAGACTGCAGAGCACGGCAAAATCAATACCTTATGACCAAATACCATGATAGTTAATGGTCGTGTTGCTTTCCTTCAATGACGAATACAAGATGTTAAAGGCCTTATGGGGACTGGGGTATTGCACTTCTGGAGGGCTTCAAGATGTTCTCCGCTTCCACAATACATTGGAGATTATTTTTGATGTTGTGATTCACAGATGTGATTGTTTCTATGGAGACAGCATGTTTCTGCAGCGACCCACCTAGTGGGTGTATATCCTCTAACGAGAACCCGCCAAAGAGCCAACTGTCGCTCTAATGCCACCCTCAATTACAGTAATAAGGAAATAATTAGTGATCCACTTTGCCTTCCTCTTACTTGAATCCAGTTTTGTATTTAGGTGTGGAGCTACAAACAGGCCCTTCGGAGTATCAGATTAACCTCTAATTGAGTAGAAATAATAAACTCTCCCCAGGTTCACGACTTCAGCCGATGGGGGGGTGTGGTAAAGATAATACAGCCGTGGGTCTCCACATTGACAGGCTGATCACGGCATTCAGCACGACACTGAAAAAATGTTTGGGATAACACTTCGCACTTCTGAGGTGTACCGTGACTGGACTCTCAAAGAGCCTGTTATGAGCGTTCTTGTTTTCCCAGTGTGAGTGTACTTTGAGCGGTGCGTTTGAGTCTGAAAGATGTGGTGGGAGTGTGGCCCTTAAAGGCAGAGGGTCACTTCTGTTTTATGTTCGCCCAAACCTGCTTATGTAGGCCTCATTGTATTCAGGAGAGGTGAGGATCCGTGTGATCGCTCACTTGTACAGAATTAATCACATTTTGTCATCCCTTCCTTCTATCTAGAGCCATTTGTAGATGGCTGAGACACATTTTACAGATGCTCTCCTCATCTTCTCTGACAATATAGTGACATGGATTCATGCCTGATCTTTGTTTTCAAATGTGACGTTTGGCAAGTTCAGCTATGAACTCATGGTGGAATTTAGCCTTTGCAACCCGATGTTTGACCTCATAGCTTTTCAAAACAAACCCTCTATGCTGAGTTAGTCATCATTTGGGTCTGCAGCAGCTCTACACTTGTTGTTTCAGTGAAGTGTGAAAGGAGAGTAGTTATGACCAAACCAAACCACCACAAATTTATGATTGCATCAACCCAAAATAAATCTTTTTAATGTGCATGGCCAAGTAGTCCTACATACTGTATACTGATTATTTCTCCCACTTAAACAATTACAGCCATAAAGCATTTCTGTAGCCACATTAAGCTTGTTGTTTAACAGCTTGGCAAAGTAAACTGAGTTAAGTATTTGACCTCTGATAGCTTCCTCTCTGTGTTGGTGTGTATACTGTTTACAATTGACAATTATGTACAAAATGTTAATGTGGCTGTTGGCCAGATGGCAGGAGTACTCAGCTTATAAAAGGATAGAGTAGGAACTCATATCCCCATGTTATAAGTTATATTATGAATTCAGTTTTGTCTTCTGTTACTCAAAAATAGACTTACTTAAGTACTTACATACAGTTCTGAGACAGCTACAATTATTGATTACTTTATACAGTATATTAAGATTTTACATACAAAACATATGATTAACTTGAAAATTAGCTTTATTAGTGTTTAAACTACTCAACAGTGGTTGATATTATTAATATAGGTAAGTACATCGTGCTGATAATACATCTGTATTTTTCCATTGAACAGTACTTTTAGTTAAGTGAAGGATGTGAGTACTTCTACTATACCACTAAACTAAAGCTACATAAAAGTGTGCTGAATCACAATCAAAATACTCAAACAGATGTGATGATAGAAACTGTATGTTTTTGTACTGTAATATAAAAGCATTTAGAATTGCATCGCTCTGCAAACAATGATTCATATTTCAGCAACAATCCTCGTAGTTACAATTCAGATTGGTGCTCAATTCTCCATGAAGGCAAATATGATCTCAGACTGCAGTAATTCATCATCACTGATTGTGATCAGATGAAGCACTTAGAAAGCAGTATGATAACAATGACATTGATGTAGAAGTGGGGATTTAAAGGGTTTATCATAAGTGCCTTGTTAAAGCTATGTGATGATTATAAACGTTCAATGCAGAGAAACACGTGTGTTCCTGATAAAACTGTCACTAATAAAGCTTTAGTCACCTTGTTAAAGTCCCTTAATGATGAAAATGATAAATAATAATGAGTGACTGATTGTGAATGGATGTGACAGTAAAACTGTTGAAGTGATCTTTAGGTCTTAATTTCCCTTTTTCCCACTGAAAGAAACATCCATAAATCAATAGGAGCTGATATGACATCTTCACTTACACCAGTTGACAGTGTAATTCTTCATCATCGGCTAAATGTCACACTGTGACGATCTGCACCTGGGACTAAAGGAAGGATAATACTGTAATTGTGCATTGTAACAAATCAACCATCAAGTTAAATGCGGGTGTTCCCATGTCGGACACTGTATAAGTGGGCTTGAACTATGGCCTCCATCGCTGTTAATAATGGATAAAACTATGGTATAGGGCTAAGAATTCAAATACAATATGTATTAATACGCCTTTTCCCCCCAATTCCAAAAACAAAATAATTCTTTCAAATCTTAGCTTCCACATAGGATGTTTGTTGGATGTGTATCATCATGCCTGTTTTCTCTAGACCTGCATGTAGCAACTGCATTTCCTGCTTTTTTAAATATATACTTTTCAACATTATAAAGAATCTGAAAAATAAAACCCTGAAAAGCCACCAAAACAGAAAGGTCAATAAAAAAATAAAACAATGAAGCATTGCAATTTGAAGTGGTTTATCGACAGCTTACACAGCACAGAAAATAACCTCTTTGTTACTTTTGAACAAAAAAACATCTGGATGTGAATCAGTTGGAATAGGAAATTCAACATAAATCCAATTGATATAATACAATAATACATACATACATACAGTAATACATGATAGAATAATTCAATAAGGTACAGCATATTGTTACACTGTATTTGAACTCTCTACTTGCCAAAAGATGAATGAAGTGGACATCTAATTTTGGAATTTGACTAATTAAATTGCTGAACGAACATAACCAATCCTCTCAGTGAGGGATGATTTAAAAGAGTGTTTTATTCGTCAGCACGACCTCAGGAGTGAAGGAGCTCTGTCGCACCGGACCAGTACAGCTGGTGGAGGCCTAACAAGCATAGCGCCTCCGGTGTGTCTGATCTCTGGGGATGTGAACCTAATACCTCCCCCCCCTCCCCTCTCTCCACGCTTGGACGAGTGCGCTCACTGTACCATGAGCCGCAGAGTATGAGATTTCACTGTTTGGGTTGGCAGCCGGGACCGAAACTGTCCGCATCTTAAAGAGCGGCCTGCCGCACTGTGAGGGGATAGACAGGCATCACAGAGGAACTATTTGAAAAATCTCCTGTTTAGTTTGATAGAGCGGTGCATTGTGTATTTGAATACAATAGAAGCATAGCTCATGACAATCACTTTTGTGCTGAAATATTTCAGTGATGTTGTGTCATGTGTTGTTTTTGTTTTTGATGTTCACAGCTGAATTCAGCGAATGCAGCATGAGGTCATATCATCAGAACAGAATAGAGATGTGAAAACCTTGAGATGGCTAATCTATTGTCAGAATGAATGTTATGTTTTCTTATTTTGTTTTTTGACTAAATGATGTATAGACAGCTTGTAATGCACTCACTTAACCCCTTACTTTAACAGACTTTGATTTATTCACAGTCACCTGTCAAACAGAAATCTTTTAATTCAATAAATAGTTAAAAATCTGATCATGATCTTCTTTTACAACTTAATTCCTTTGGGCTTGATTTCCAGCAACATACCTGGTAGCCAATAAAGAGGGCTCATATGCGTCACAACATGAGGAAAATGTTCACTGTCTTGCAATATCTCTTTCATTTAAGTGCCATTGTTTTGTGCTTCAAATACACATGATTTTTAATTACCAGTGTTTGGGTCAAAAAACTTTAAAAAAGTAATGTATTACACAAAGTAATGCATGGCTTTACTTAAATACTTCCTGTAGAAAGGTATATTGTTACACTACTCTACACTACTTATTACTTTTGCACTGTTTCGCAACATGAGTTCAAGTAATATTAACTGCATTTAACGAGCCAAACACACTCAAACAAATTCAGGCGAGTTGCTTGATCACCAAACTAGATTTATAGTAGACAAGTCCAGCTTTTGACTTTGTTTAAAATAGTGGTTACACCTCATGAGGAGGACTCTCTCAAATTGTTTGTCAGACAACCTGTTCCTCCTCTGAGTTAGCACAAGACTGCCCCATGCTGAAAAGCCTCTCCACAGGCACACTAGATGGTTCAGGATCTTCATCTCTGACCCCGACTTCACATATTGAAAGACTTTGGAGTTGAAGGAAACGGTATCCTCCTTGTTAAAAGCAAAGAAGTAATTCAGGCCATTGTGGATTTTTTTCTATTTGCCTGTTAGGCAGATAAATAAAGAGTTTATGTAGTGCAAAGAACAACATAAATGTTTAATTAGTAACTGTAATGTGATTACTGAATTATGAACAGTAATGAGTTATAGACAAATGTAATGTGATCACAGTAATGCGTTACTTTGCAATTTGTTACACCCAACACTGGTAACGACTGGGTAAAACTAGTAATATCTCCTAGTGCAGTGCATCATGTTTGGTCATCAGATCACCTTGCCTCGATTGATTAATTTGATTGCTTGCAACCAAAAGCCAAGATTCATTGACTCTCAGGGGATGAGGATGAATGTGGTCAGTACTTGAGCAGGATCCTTGCCTCTTTCCCGTGTCTGTCCTGTGAAAAGCTGAAGAGGGAGGGAGCTGCATTTTTCTAACCATCTCCATACAAGAGGTCTAGATCTATTTTTGGGCACAGCTCCTGCATCCCACACATGCATGATTCCCCTGGAGTGTCTGGTGACATCTTTTTCCCAGAGATCTATGTATACATGCGTCCTGGGTCATCTTTATTTGTCATGTAGGCACTCCCAGATCAAGTATGTGGTTCCCAGAGACAAGGTTTGCCTTGTGGAAGTGGGCAACATGGTGAGAAAACCAACAGTAACATGGTAGTAGTGCCCGTGCCAACATAAATCAGTGGGATTTAGCATCTGACATTTAGAATTAGCCAGTTTCATTACTCATAGATTAGAAATGTATGGCATATTGAGTTTATGTTATGGCACAGTCAGGATTTACTGTTTTACTTATTAAATCGGGATCGGTCTTTAATTGTGGAAAAACATATTTTTATAACAGTATAAATTCTTGGCTGACATTAGATTTTCACTGTAGTTCCAAATAAACATGTCATATTGAATCATTTTGATTTGACATTCATCAGATGGTTGGTCAGTGTGCATCCTCTCCAGAGGATAATGGTGGAAAGTCTCCCAGTACAGCAAGGCCTGGATCTTCTCTAACATAATGCTCTATTGTTTTCCAAACATACTGACAAATTGTGTCAGATGCAGTAGCTCCATGTTTTCTCCAAGTTTTAGTGATGCTCACAATGTATGCATCTTGATAAAGGTTATGCATTATTTATTTAAATAAAGGAAAACTTATTCAAAGGATAAGTTCACTCTCAATCACAAAAAACAACATATTTTCCTTTTTACCCCTTGAATATTTAAGTCATGCAGATGGTGTCTTATTTATTGACTTCAAAATCTTTCTGCTGCCGACTCAATGTAATGAAGGTGAATGTGTTTATTTGGTCAGACTAAAAGCATTTTTAATTTGGAAAGTCAAGTTTATCAGCAAAGTCAGCAAACTCTGTGATTTCATTTTTAAAAAAGGTCCAGTCGCTTAAACATGTATGTAATCTGTATTTTTTAGCCACATTAGTGGCATAGCTCTACGTAAGGCAATGTCAGTTCTTGTTCAGAATGAAACATTTTAATAATTATTGGATGGATTGCCATGGATCTGGGGACAGACATTCATGTTACACAGAGGATGAATCCCGATGGCTTGGCAAGCCCTCTCTTACTGTAGCAATGCATAAGGTTTAACATTTGTAGTTTGGGTTAACATATCTCAGTAAGTATTGGATGGATTGCCTTGAAATTTGCAATAGACACTTGTGATTGTTTTATACCATCATCAGTTCAGATTTAATTATTTTGTCCAATGCTTTAGTTTATCACCAAGTAACTGTAAAGCTAAAGATATTACCATCAGCAGTTTTATTTAGTGCAAATAGCAAATGTTAGCATGCTAAAACACTAAATCCGATGGTAAACAAGGTAAAAAGTTTACCTGCTTAAGATCAGCATGTTAGCATTGTGAGCATGTTAGTATGGTAACGTTTGCATTTACCTCAAGCACAACTATGCCAAAGTACAGCCTGACAGAGCAGCAAGCAGGAGTCGAATCTGACATTTTGTTTTAGAAGTGTTACATACTGTTACAGATATAAAATCTGATAAAACGTGCTTACATTTAGCTTGGGCTTAGAGCCACCATCATACTTCAAATGCAAGATGAGGTGAAGCAGCTGAGAAAAGCCATCTGATTGTTCCATGATAAATCATGGATTCATCGTTCTTGGTGCTGCTGCCAAAATATCTCTTGGCTGGATAAAAGAGGACGCGACTCAATTTTAAGAGCACTTAAAAATAGACATGTACTCCTTCTTTCACAGATGTACAGATAACCAGACCATTGAACAGAACAAGTGCCTGACCCACATAAACAACATGAGACTGACCAAACAGACTGTCCACATGCTTCCATTAAAAGATAGGATTTCAGGTTAATGGTCAGAATGTATTCTCATTTTGTCCATTGTTTGGTTGACAGATCTATGCATCATGTCCAACTTGGATATTTCTGAGCCTGTCAGTAGTCAGCAATAATTTGTCTTAGCTATATTGAAACTCTTGGATATTGAGTTTAGTCTTGATGCCAAGTTCCAGTAACAAAACAGAACTGAAAAGTTGTTGGCAAGTGACTAATAAAGTCCAGATATTCCCTTCAGAGAAGAGATTTTAAGGCTTTTATGTTGAATATTTTTTCATGAATTTCATGGTCAATGGGGGCCCAATACAGAAAAAAAGCTTATTTCAGTTTAGACAAGCATCAGTCACAGATACATGAGTTTGTTAAAATGACAATATAGATATAATAAATTGTAAATAATAATTGATAATTTTTGAGGGGTAACTAACATTAACCTTATAAGCTAACCTGCTGCAAGTTGCCATAACTTAGTGTCAGTCTCTGCAGTGATGACTGATTGGATACACAGAAATAGTTTTCATATGAGTAAGATATTGCACAGTGAAGAATAATGACTGCATTGTATGTAAAGAGTAAAATATGGTTTCAGCTGGCTGCTCATTATTCAGGCCCAGTCATTTATCAACAGGAGGGCAACAGTCAGGAGAGGAAAATTACTTTTTGATCCAAAAAAACTATAAATCACCTCTCCTATTTACTATACTTCACTATTTTTTGCATGTGCATTTAAATTGCAAAAAGTGTCTGGGAGGAAAGACAACAGCTGATTAATCATAGTTATCTAATAAGAGGTTTTGTGACAGAGGAGAAGAGTGTGTGTAAAGGGTTTTTCTGAGCAGTACTCTGTCCTCCCGTCTAGTACATTCCTCCCTGATATCCACAAACCTTTTAATTCCTCTGTGCCATTAAATCTGATTATAATAGCTTCTTTAGACAATTTGAACCTTTAGGCCCTGACAAGGCTGGAGGTCCTGATCTTGAATCTATGTACTGCACTGTATAAGGCAACATGGAAACAATTTGATTTGATTGAATGATCCCATGTACTTTAATACATCACTTTATGGAGGTTTCTTTCACTGCGGTCTTCGCTAGCAGCCATGTGAGAGTACTCCTGAAGTCATCAGACAACCTAAAATGGCCACGAGCTGGCACAGTCAAGCATTGGGTTTACCATTAACTTCCATCTTTGTCTGTTACTGGAGCCACAAAATCCACAGTTGGTCAACGGGTTGGAGCCTGAACAGGGCTTAGGCGGGTCAAGTGGCATTGACCTCTCTTGAGTGTTGACCTGTCAGTATAGGTAAACACAACATATTGACTCTGATGTAGTTTCTACGGAGACGTTGGTGGATTTCTATTGTCTTCAGTACAGTTAGCAAGTAATAATAATAATAATAATA
>NW_023339729.1:9483329-9485257 GCF_004916995.1 Morone saxatilis
GATCTCAAAGTGCTACAGGTTAGTTTAGTAGCAAGTAAGTTTAATTTTTGAGTCAGCTATTAAAGGAACTGCATCTGGAAGTGCGTTTCATACATTTAGCCACTGTGAATACCATTTTGAGAATGTGGTGTCAGAGCAATCACAAACTGTATGGTCTAACTTTTTTCAAACTAGTTGGCCAGCTAACCACACTTAGCCTATATGTGCATACAGCTACTGTTTATTTTAATTCCCATTGCTTCCTCCTGGGTCTCAAAATGCATTCTAGAAAATGTGGGAAATCACCAAATGAAAGAAGTAGGTTGTGTTGCAACATTAAATCACAGCTTAATTCCTTAATTAATTCAACATTACCAACTAATGAAATCTTAAAAAGTATAATGGTGAATTTTCAACTAATGTCAGACTCAACAAAGGTGGTCTGGACTACAGTCCTGCCGCTATGTCTCTAAACACATTTTGACCTTATGCTGATCAGTCACAGCGAGGTGAGAGGACCAGGATAAGTGTATATGTATGTATATGTAAATTGTATAATCCTGCAGCACACTGACATACCACACGTTATGTTTTACATTAACAATTAGCCATGTGATAATTACACAAATCCTTTATGCATCATGAAAACACTGTTTATATAGTGAGTAAAAGTGATTTTATCCATTTTATAGTTGCATTTCATGTGCTGTAGATTATATTATGTTTGGGGAGATTTAAAAGGTGTTGCTGTTATCATTTAATCCTGTATTTTGGTGAAAACTGTTGAAATGAGGTCCCATTTACAGTTTCTCCAAAGTTTATTTACAGCCAGAAGCAACACACACTACTCTCTATCGTCTGAAAATATATATCATAATTTGTCTCAATCCATGGGGCCAAATTTTATTTAACTTCATGAGGCCACTTTTTCTTTCTTAGACATTAAACAGGTTGCTTAAAGGTCAACAGTGAAATTCAACTAACAACATATTACCTCACAGAGAGCACCACCCATTTATCTTACTTCTGATTGATGATAAACGGCTCGTTAATCTAAATACAAATCTGCACTAATGTTCTTTAGATTGTTACTTATTCAAGTGACACCATCACTGTACATTTTCCAGTAGTGCTTTCCTAAAAGTTCCTTATCTCAGCTGGGAGCCATTCAAAATGGGTAACCTAGTTTGACTTGATGGATTGCGGATAGTAGCTGTGTGTTATCTCGTCCAAAGGTTAATATAGCAATATTGGACGTAGACAATCAAGACAGAGGCTGCCCCTGCCTGGAAAACCTTGATGAATCTGCTGCTGTCAAATGTAATAAATGTGTTCTGTAGAGGAGAGGAGAAAAGTGTAGAGATAAAAGTTACAAGAGGAAAAGTAATGAAATAGAAAAGTAATAAGAGAAATGTCACAAACACAAATATCACATCCTTTGTCACACATGCCACATCTCCTTTTCTGCATTGGCAACATACAAGCAATTTGACATTTCAAAAAGTCCCACTGACATTAGCATATGTATCTACTATACAGTAGTTAAATATTTCCCCTAATGTTGTCTCTTAACTCATCTCCTCTCCAGAGATTGTGTCTTTGGCCTCAGTTACCCTCTGCAGCCACTCCAGTTCAGACTTCCTCTGGCCAGCAGCAGCTTTGGCAGAAGGAGTTTGTTTTGAAGAAACTGTTTAACTAAGACTCCCCAGTCTGCTTTGTCACACATACCAAGATAAATAGATGTCTGATGGGCTTTGTTCAGATAACAGAATTGACTCACTGGGACCCTGCAGGGTCTACACACACATGTGCAAGTGTCAGTGTGTGCCGTGTTCAATACAGGATTTGTTTAAGCACATAGTACATGCACGTTTTTTCATTATTTTCATTAATTCATTGAAATAACGGTTTATCTAGATATTATACCTTCTTCTCTCTCTCTCTCTCTC
>NW_023339729.1:9485303-9485465 GCF_004916995.1 Morone saxatilis
TGTGTGTGTGTGTGTGTTGCATAGGGGTTCTGCAAGAGACCACACAAACACTCATTAAACTGTTGCCTCTTTTGGTTCAAAACCATAATGAACAGGCACATTTCCCCCATTCATGACCTTGTAACATTATAAACAGGGTTTATTTTTTTAGTACATTTTTTT
>NW_023339729.1:9485479-9526352 GCF_004916995.1 Morone saxatilis
AAAAATAGTAAAGGACAATAATAGTAAACTAGTAAAGACCTTTTCTAATACCACCATTTAACCCTAATCAGGGATACAGGTAGCATCACTTGTTCCAAGTATGGCAACGGCCAGCAACTGCGGCAATTATTGGTGAAAGATTTTTTCTCAATCTAAATCTAAAATATTAGATATTATTACTTTTGTCATACATTTTTCTTTGCTTTTTTTAAAATGAAATCTTAACACTGACTTTTCATTACAACATTGAAACAATTCTATACAGTCACCTTATCACCTTCAACCTCAGTCTGTTATACTGACAGGATATTTATATTGCAATGTTGTTTTTGAGGCTAAAGTGAAGCGATGTTGCAATAATTTTTTTCCCCCTCCGTGTAGGAGAGAGACAGTAGGTGGTCTGAGTTCATGGGAACTTATCCTGTTATTCCTCATTTTAAATGTGGCCAAATTAAAAGCGAGTGGCACGATGTGATGAGGGACAAAATTGTCACGAAATAAAATAATATACACTGACTCTGACTCTGACCTGCTCTTGAGTTACAGTTGAACACGCTGTTAAGCATCCTTCAAGTGGTCGATCATTGCTGACTTTTTATGCAGAGCTACACCAAAGAGAGCTTTCACTCCTCTTTGAACTTTGACTACTTTGACTACGTTAATTAAAGGACCAGTTAGTAGTATTTAGTGAGGTCTAGTGGTGAAGTTACAGATTACAACTAACTGAACACTATTTGATGACTTGGGAAACTTGGGAAAAATGCAAAAGGCCCTCTCTACAGCCAGTGTTTGTTTTTTCTGTTCTGGGCTACTGTAGAAACATGGTGGTTCAAAACAGTGGACTCCATGAAAGGTGACAGGCAGAATCTGTTGATAAAAAAGGCTCATTCCAAGGTAACAAAAACACAAACCTATTAATATTATATTACATTTCTGCCAATAGCTCCTCCTAAATGTTATATATAGGACTTTTAAGAAATCTGTGTACTGGTGACTTTCTGAGTTTGAACCAAACTGTCAAGGGGTTTCGGGGCCATGCAAGAAAAAATGTCCACTGTACAAAATAAATATTTTATATTTACCTTACCTGTGGTTGTTTTGTAAATGTCAGTCCAAAACATATTCTTTCAAATCTGTGCAATACAGTACTGCAAAAAGGTTTTTTTTTTTAACACTTACTCGCATTTTTTGACTGGCCAGTGTATTTGTATCTAATAACATCACTATTTGCAAGGACTAGCTGCATCCTTTGGGGCAGAGTTCATTGTGCTTGCATGTGTATTCAGCAAAACTACAAAGCCCGGGGGGATCCATGGGCAACTGCAATATCATTTTGCACCTATCACTTTGAGATTTCCAGTTTCTCAATCAGGTTTGCCACGGCTCTCAGCAACATCACTTTCAGCCTTTACAAGCATTAGCTGACCCCTCAGTGACTGAATTGCATTTACTCCAAAAACAACTAATTAGGACAAATTGTAATGCTGTCATGTGTAGACGCTGAGTTCCCTCCTTGTGGACATCTAGCCGCTTCCAACAGTCCCCTGCAGACGACAGTCTTAAGTAAACCCCAGACACAGAATCTGTCCAGAGATGTCAAAAAACCAACAGCAAGTGCACTGCGTTCAGTCCATGCATGCAGTTCCCACACACAGCCTTAAGGCCTGTTTGCCAAACTGTATTACTACTGGCAAGCAGATGATTAGGACTGGATATCCTCAGGGGTGCAGCAGGCTCTTGGTGCCAGGCCAACAGTGAACAGAGCTGGGCTAAAACTGAGCACCAAGGTGCGGGGGATGAACCATCCTGCTCAGTTATATTGAGTTATGAAAGTTTGGTGTGGTGATAGTTCATAATTTGAGTGACAGATGGTGATGGATGGTAGTTTAAGGAGATAGGGCACTCTTATGGGATTATGAAGATATTTAATGGCATGGTTCCCATCAAAGAAATGAAAATTAAGATGTAAAATTACAAGATTAAGCAAGTTTTTATTTGATTTTACTGATTTACTGAAATCTTGTATTGTCAACATTTTGTTATTTGAAATTCAGGAACAATGTTTTGGAAATACGCTTTTGTTCATCAAAAGAGAAGATGTGTTTCATCTTGTAGATCCAGTGAAGTAGCCTATAGCCTAAATCAAAAGCTGCAAGGAAGCAGCTAGCTGACTGAACCTGCTAACAGAAAAACAAGACTATATACTGCTATATGTCGGAGACATTGCTCAGCTGACAACTGGGTCCAGTGACGGCACACTAGGCTAATTCTACAATGAAAAAGCATGAGACTATTATTGTTAGATATTACTAATAATATGTATGAATGTCGATTCTTGGATTGCTGGGAGATGAATTTTAGACAGTGTTAGTTGTTTCCCTCTGCTTTCATATGCCTCAGTCTTATCTTTGTATTGAACATTGAAATTCATATTTTCTTTGAGTAAGCCATCAAACTGATGTATCTCAGAAGTATGTGCATAGACCATGATATTGGCTTTCTTCACCTGCTAGTTGTTAACTTTCTATTATTGTTGCAGAGACAGAGAGATACACTAAATATGCATAACAATACAACAGTTATTATTATGATTTATCAGTGACCCCTTTCATATTAGACATTTCACTCTATTAGAGTGGTGACCTATAGTCATTTTCAGCATAGCTCTGCCTATCAGAAATCCAATTAAACAAAACAACTGAAAAAAATGTGTGTGTGTGTGTGTGTGTGTGTGTGTGTGTAAGGACGTGTGTGTGTTTGTCTTTACAGTAATATGAAACATTTTGATTAATACTAAGGCCCTTGAAACCAGCAAAAACCATTTGTACTACAGAATATAAGCATCCTTTTCTTAATTGTTTAGAGATATGATAGAAACATACCCATGTGACAACAGGTCTTTGCTCATTCTCCTGCTCATACTGGAACAAGTTAAAGGCTATAGTCTGACGAGTTAGTCCACCTCTGAATGTAGGAGCCATTATGGCTCGGGAGCAGGGAGTCCCTGAATGGAAACGGACCTTTTCAGAAGCCCCTAAAATATATAGTTAGATATTAGGAGATTAAATATGGGATATTCTGTTAATGTTATAAAAACCAAAAAGAAATACTAGAGAAAAAAATATTTGCTGTTAACCTTCAAGTCAGTGCTGGGAGAACATAAAGCTTAAACAAACTATATTATATGATATTATGTTCTTTGCTACAGTAGACACAGGTCACACAAACATACACACACACACACACACAGACAGACTCTGGCTTCATGTATTCATCCTTAGGCCTCAGTGTTCCTCATTTCCCTGTACTATACACTATTGTGTTCTGTTAGAAACAATTTGATTCAGAGCTCATTCCTTGTGTGGTACAGTACAGTGTAGGGGTCCAAGGTCAGACGGGGTTGGGAGGTAGCGCATTAGCATGGTTTATGGGTCATGCACCATGTATGAGACTCCTTTAGAGACCACTTGGTAGGAAGTAGGTAGGAGGGTGGAAGTTTCACAGGAGTCCACTGAGGGCCACAATATCCTGAGTTGGATTCTAATTGGACAGAACAGTGATGACAGCAGGATTCATTAAATCACACACATAAACGCAACACATGACTTTTCATGGCTCCAAACTGTCTCCTGTCCCCAACACTGTAAATCCAACACGGCTCATTCTCTATTCTCCTCACTGCCAAAACAGGTTTTTATCATAATGCTGCCAAGAGAACAGATCAGTGCAATATCCATCATGACAGGTCATTCAGTCTCAAATTCAGCTTTTTAGATCTTTCTCAGAACTAGAAAATGTTCAACAGTATGAATGATGTTTTTCTGTTTAACACTATGTTTCAATTCTTTTGTTTATTGTTTATATTTACCCATATTGAACTGAAATTGAAACAAAAGAGTAGGTACTAGAATCAGGAAACTGACAAACTAATGAAATTATTACACAGATAATAATCAGACTTTTTGCACAAGTGTAAAAACCTGTGGTTAAATACTGTATATTTGCATTTGTAATAATTAGGTGTGAGACCAAATTACTCTTAAATTATTTTTGTTGAGATAAATGTCAAAAATGCATTATTCACAAATTGCTTCTACTTCTATATTTCCTCCACAATAGGGCTGCAACTAACAACTATATATTAACATTATCAGTGAATCCTCTATTGACTATTTTCACAATTGATTTATAAATTGATCTATAAAATAAAGTGCTTGTGACAATTTCCAAGATGATGTTTTTAAATTACTTGTTTTTTACGACCAACAGTTCAAAACCCAAAGAAATCCGGGTGTTACAGCAGAAGCACAAGAACAGAAATAAGTACAAATAGACAGAGAACTTAGAAAAAAAATAGAAAAAAGAAACGACATGAAGAATTTGACATTTACAAGGCAATAGCAGTACATATACAACTGGTGTTGTACTTGAACTAATACAAGAAAAAGAATAAAAATAATCCTAATTATAGGAATTAATACGCCAGCCTTTGTGTATTAACAATGTACCTCCACAAGTTTAACTGACAAGTGTAATAAATCAAGGCAGGACCTTCCCGCTGAACCACATCAGAACAAATGGATCACGCCAGAATGCTAATTCCCCACCAGCCTCTGTATAAACACAGAGAGAGGGAGGCAGAGAAGCAGAGTGGGTGAGGAGGGGTGAGGCAGCGTGATGAGGGATAGCCAGGAATTTTCTGGCCAGTCAGAGAGATTGGGGAGGGTTTGGAGAAGATTATAGGAGAGATGATTGATAGAGTTTTCTGTTTTTTAGGACTCAAAAAATGGTTTCTACTGAACCCCCTCCATATAAAAAATTAGCCTCTATGGATCCACTCTGTATATGCAGACATATGGTCAACCAAGGCATCAATTATTTTGTAGGAGCAGATGCCAAAACAAGAACTCACATTTTGGAACAAACAGAGGATAACACAGAATGAGGGAGAGAGAAAGGGGAAGAGGGTTAGGAAGTGGGTGAAGGAAATAGTGACTTATTGTGAGGATGTTGGGTCCAAGCCAGTATGTCTAATAACCATGAGTCATTGAGCAAGACATTAAAATCTCAATCGCTTAGTCACCGTAAGCTGCTGTGGATAGAAACACCATTAAAAATGGCCTAAAATCTAAATGTACAACACAAAACGCTGATGCTGCCTGATAAGGGACCTTTGAGTGTGTATGGGAGAGAATTTATGAAAGTAATGAGGTACCATATTAACAATCTGTTACACTGATAAGTGAGGTGCCGCTTGTGGATAAGCTGTGAAAATGAGAGCACGCATTAACAGTGACATTAAATATTTTATTCAGTGTGTTTCCTAAAGCTGACATCCTTACAGATACACTTCTTATTTAACCTGGCAGCACATCAAGAAGGTTTATGTTGTATAAACACTATTAATACTTTCCCTCCATAATACTTAATTTCTGCCCTAAATGCACGCTCTCTGCATTAGCAGCTGCCAGATGTGGGGTCGGCTATCACTGTGCAAGGTAGCGTACTAACATAATATACCATGTCCTACTGAAATTAAATGAAACGTCATGTATTTCCATGCATGATTTCAACAGCATTCTTACTGAATTGGAGGTGAGCCAATGTAGCTATAGTCAGTGTTTCTAAACTGTTTATGTGATGGGATTGTCACAGGATACATTAGTGTAATATTTATTTTTTAAATATATTTATTTTTAAGGATTTCATTTCACTTAGTACAGCATCCGTTTTCGCATTCCTTTGCTATGGAATATTATATATATATATATCAACCTCACACCATTGTTTGACTGTGTTTGTTTTGTGATTATTTTCTATTCTCCTCATACTTTATCTGCTCATTCTGAGTATTATATGCTTTGTAACCTTTATGTTCTATCTTCTGCTTTGTTGGCCAGGACACTCATGTACACACACACACACACATCACTCAAAAACAGTGTTGTAAAAATTTACTTCAGTGAAGTAGCTTTAAAAAAAGTACTCAATAAAGGTAACAGGATTTTTTAAAAAGGAGAACACTGTTGGATGTAATTGTTTTCATGTGACTCTGAAAGGACAAGGGGTCAAACTGGACTATTTAAACTGGAAACAAATTCAATAAAGTGCGCAAAGCAAAACCAGATGACTCTCATCTCTTTTTGGTGACTGAGCATTGTCAGTTTATGGCTAATCAGTGGTTTTCCAACATCAATTCTCACTTCACTTTTATCAAAGTTGAACCAAGCACAATAGTAAATTATGAGTGTGCATGCTTAAAAAATTAACATTTAATACTTAAATCTCTCTGAATAACAGTGTCAGACCACAAACATTTAAATGGTCTTCTCAGTTAGTACCGTGGTATTATTAGTAAATAAATGTAATTAAAGCTTCGGCAGTAACTATATAAAATAATTTTAAAATACTACAATTATGATTCAAATGACTCACACCTTCAATAAAAGTAAAAGAAAAAAGAAAAGAAAAACAACAAACTGAGTAATTGCTAGTACTGAAGTTATTCCCACCACAACTGATTATCCATCATGATAAATAGCATCATTTCCTCCACTGTGTTAATATTTGAGTTTTGGGTGAAACTGAGAAACACTGAGTTGGAATATTCCCGGTCTCATTCCCATGATAGCTGCCACAGACAGAGTTGGTTTATGCATACCGGTCTGCTCAAATAAACCATACCAACTTAATGCCACCCACATGCCACTTAAATCAAAACAGCTTAACTCCGCAGAGAGGCAGGATGGATGTGAAAATTAAACAGGCGTTAAAAAAGTTTAGGAGGCTAATAAACAGACATTTCAGCGTCTGTGTCACGGCTTATTTCCTAATCAGTCAATCTCTTTCTGTCTTTGTTTTTCTTTACTGTAGGCTGACTTGGAATATAAAGGCCATCACTTTCACTCACCATCAAACTGCCTGACTGATAAATAGTGCAGACTGGTCCTTTACTGAGTTATGTTGATTACAGACTGAGGTACAGACATACAGGCAAGGTCTGACACCTAGTGGAGGAAACATAAAAGACGCTGCCTTTAAAGAAAGAGGAAATTAAATGTAGTTATCTGATTTGCAGTTACATGATGCAGTTTCTAATTATTGAAATATAAAGACCTGATATTCCCTCTATTAAATAACTAATGAATTTAAGGTTATGTGTCAAAAGTGAAGACAGCTTGTCTTTTTGTTCCAGTAATGGAAATCCTAGTTTAGATCACAGCTTGTTAATGCTATCAATATTTCTCTCATATCTAATATCTAGAATTGAGATTAAAAGAGCATAAGAAAGATGGATATCAATAAGAAAATAGGCAATAGGTGTGCAGGAAATAGAAACATCCTTATAATAGAGAGAGCGTTGCTTTAAAAAGAAAATATCTCAGAATATGGAATCAAAAAGCATAACAAATAAATGTTTTAATTTCTAACCTCTCTAATGCTATTTTATTGGTATTACTGTCTATTCAGCACAAAAAGAATGATTGAGATATATCTTAAATAAAAGGACTCCATGTATATACTGCACTTAAAGAGCTTATTTAAAATGGCATCATCATTGATACTTTGATGGTGGCCTTAACCAGATACTGCTGTGTATGCATAGATTAATCTATGTGCAATCATATGCAGTAACATAAATACAACAGCTTTAAACACATATGTATCATCTTATGTAGCAGCTCCACCTACGGATGACACAAAAAGGTTCCCTCTCTGCAGCAGCTTGTCTTGTCAAACAGGGAAACAAAACCCTGCTTTAATTAGATGCTGGACTAATTGCATAATATCTCCCATAGTGCTGCAGGGTGAAGTGAAGCATAAGGAGACAGGAGAATGCTGCCTTTGTTGTTGCCTTTTTGCCTAGTTTGGCTCTAACAGGCATTTGGAACCATCGGCCTGTGGATCTGGTCCTGGAGGTTGAGTGATTTGGTGCACTTACTCCTGTCCCCGAAACAAGCTGGGGTGAGCACGAAGACAGCAGGAGTAAAATGACTGTAGTCATGGCTATTAAATTTAATGGCTTGTGTTTTGAATTGCTGTTTGAGATCAAATTATGAATTGAATGAGTCTCAATTTCAAGTTTCATTGAAATTCAATTTTAAGTGTTATTCCGCAGGAGAAAGTTCATTGTTTTTATTATTTATTGACGTCATGTGATTTGATACAGTTCTGAAGGTGTTAATCGATAGAAAATCTTTAATTGATTTATTGCTTAAGTCATCTTCAGCTTCTCAAACATGAGAACTTGCTGCTTTCTCTTTTTGTAAATAAATACTGAATATCTTTGTTGGTTTGTTTGGACTTTTGGTCGGACAAAACAATTTATAGATATAATATTGGATTCTTTAAAAAAAACCATTTTCTGACATTTTATAGATCAAGATAATTGTGATATATTGATAATAAAGTCATCAGTTAAAGCCTTAATTTGAAACTGATGTTTCAGACAGCAGATGGCACCAAATGTTTGTAGAAGTATCTTGCTGCCCTGTGCCCTCCTTTGTCTCATGGATGCATTTGACATCAGAGGGTTGCTTTTAAGAACAAAAACCTCATGAGAACACCATATTTTAAATTAATTGAAATTGAGTCCCTCATTGTCTTCCTCTCTCGGGCTGTCGGTGGTCTTTGCAAGCTGGAAGCAGGCAAGCTCTTTTGGTTTTGGGTCACCACTCAGAACTTATTGCAAGCAGTATAAAAGGCCTACCATCTCCCTCCCCTCAGTGTCCCCCTAAAACGCTGAGCAGAATAATGAGCAGTAAACAAGGGGAGTAGAGGGGAAGAGAGAGAGGAGGGGGGTATCCAACTTGAACTGAGGGGGTGATAAAAGAGGGGGTGTCTCCACAGCGACTGAGTCGAGTTGTTTGAGTCACATGGCCTGCGTTTCTATTGAAACCCAGTGAGAAGAGTCTTGAAGCTCAGCCTTTAGTCCATGTTTTGGAAGCTAATGGCAGCAACATGAGTGGAGCCCAACAGGACCGAGCAATGATGGCAGACAGCCTCCCTCTGAACAAGACAGCTTTGGGACTACATGACCAGGAGATGAACAAAGCTCTCTCGGGTGCGTTGTATCATTTACATTGTTTCATTTCACAGTACTGTCACCATAAAAGTTTTACTGAACTGAATAATGTTTCTTCAAAGTGAAACTTTTCTTTCCTTCTATTCAGAGTTCAAAGTGTTTAATATTGTCATCATTGCCCTGGCCTTGTGTATCCTCACCATCACTGGATTGTACTGCATCACTGTCTGCTACAACCGCAGCAGGTGAGGTTCAGATATCAGATCTACTTTAACACTTTAAAATCATCCCTGCAAACACTTGACATTTAAATTGCAGCTGTACTTGTAATACCTCTGCTGAATGTTAGTCTTTAAAGCTGCTGTAAATTCGAATAGAGCACAATGCCATGTGAAATAACATTAAACTCATTAGTGCATTCACTGCCATCTTTTTCACCAGGCAGTCAAAGAGAGCCCACGTTTATGAGAGTGCAGTGACCCGAGGCGAGCAGCTGGACCCCGTGGCGGTCAAAGCGGTGAAGAGGTCGACCAGTTTCATCAACCCTCTGGCCTTCTTCAGGAAACCAGAGGCAGCAAAGGACAACTCCAGGATCTATTACATCTACAGTAACCCGCTGCCTGTAGGACTGAAGGAGGAAGAGGAGTTGGGGGAAACCAAAGCCCCACAAGGACCAGAGAAGCAAATTGAACTGTCGTTTCAGGAGTATGCCAACGATCCAAACAGTGGTGTCATCCTGGACCCTCCAATTTTTTACATGCAGCTTTAGAGGGTAGGAGGGAGAATCTTAAAGGTCTGAGACCTGATCCCTGCCGCTGTGTCTATCAAAATGTCAACATGTAGAGGCCAATAAAGAGGCAATAACATTCAGTTTAGTTATCATGGGGAGTACTACTCATCCTGTAAAAAAAAAAAAAGTATAATGTCCTCTGTAGCTCAAGTCTGGGAACATAATTATTGTTATTTCAGCAAAGGATTTGAGACTACAAACTTACAACAGACAACTTATGTTCTAGACACTGGTATGAAGTTTGAAAGACGTGGGTATTTGCCAAGCAAGAACATAAGATGCTATCAAGTTGCATTATGGGAAATGTAGGATCCAGTGTTTGACCAATACTATCGACTTAAATTGGGGATATTTCTTCCACTGCTGCTTTAATTTTGACCCTATTTTGTATTTTGATTATCTTGTGTCCCATTAAATTCTAAATCACTGGTGTAACCCTTTAATAACTCCACAGTAAGTGGAAGGGTGCAACCGCAAAAAAGGATGTGTATCTGATATTGGAGAATACCTGTGTTGATATCACTGGCTATAAGTCTTAGCTAATAGAGAGTCTAACAACAGTGGTCTGTCCCTAAAAGATAGATGCAGGACCTTAATGCACCCGGTGGAGCATTTGACCACTAGTGGGGCTATGGAGCATTCATTAGCGAGTTTTGTTTGTATCACGTGGCAACATGATCCACATTTCTGTTTTGGCTGTTCCACTGATTGACAGTTAGTAAACATTAATGTAAACAATGCTGAATTTGAAATGTTTTTTAAATGGCTTTACAAATGTTTTACAAGATTTAAAAAATGCATTCATCGTGTTTGTCAGGCCTCAAGGATACACACAATGCCTTTTGGGGATAAACACTGAATGTAAACAAAACACTCATCAAGCTACCTTTAATTTTAAAGGTGCAAATTGTACAGGATTACAGAGGCCTAATCATGTAATCATGTGTAATCATGTATAATGCTAAAATGGTCCTTCTGGATTTCTTCTGTAAATGCATATTATGATAGAGTTAGAATACTGCACATACTGATGTTCTGCTCAATCCTCATAACTTTCCACAGGACGACATTTTTTATATTTTTCTATATCTTAAGAAAGTTCTTCCACATTTGGGTTTACAAAATTAACCTGGATAACCTCAGAAATGCCGCTTTGCCAAGCTGAACAGGAAGCTGTCATAGTTCAAGAAAAGCTTATTATGTTGGAGACACAAGGCAGTAAACACAGCAAAGTTCCTTCTTGATTTTTTTTTTATCATAAAATTGCAGATACAATGTGCTTTACAAAAGAAGCCGAGTGTGAGACACAGAAAAAGATGAGAAAATTACAAACGATTATCACTGCAGAGCAATCGATCGTTCAGTTCTCCTGGGTAAAAGAATCAGATTGCACAAGAGGGAGTCAGACGATTGGCTGGGTCTCCCTGATCAGCCACTCCAGTGCGTCCTTCCTGCCCTGCCTATCCAGTTCTGCTCCAACCACCTCCCGGCACTTCCTGTGGTACTCGTTCACCCAGTCCCGCTGCAGTACAGAGAAGAGTGGCCATCAAACCATGATGAGACTGTGTTTAAGTAGTGCATAATGTAGTAGAAATGATTTTGATATAGGTCATCTTAAGCTAAATCGTTCCTATTTCTCACATTTATTTTCCAACTCCTGTTAAGTAGGCTTTTTATTGTGTTGTATTTGAAGTGTTTATCAAATGACCAATAAAATCCTTGTGAGATGAATTTTAAATTTCATTCAGGTGAATGCGTCTTTGATTGTTTAAAATATTAAACAAAATCCCACAGGATATTCCTCACCTCCTTCTGAGTGAGCAGCTCTGTGTTCATCATCTTGACTTGGATAGGAACCAGAGTGAGGGGCTCAAATGTCAGACTACCTCTGTTTCTGTAGTTGTACTGAACATACACAGACAAGAGAACAAGGAATTATCAATAAGGTACCAGAGCAACTCTTTTCTTTCCATTAGGACTCTTTCTCAATTGTAGGACCTACTTTGGGCTTAGTTGGTATCACAAGGACCACATTTTCAATACGAATGCCAAAAGAACCATCTTCATAATACCCAGGTTCTAGAAAACAGGAAAAGATTTTAGATGATAAACACAGAAAAGGCACAAAAATAAAGTTTTGGGGACCTAAAAGTGACATCACATCAAAGGCAAGTGAACAAAGGAAGGACAGTATTTTTATATTATAGTACTGCTATATTGACAAGGACAAGAAACACTGCGGGAAAGCCAATTCCCGCAGTGTAGCCTAAAGCCAGTTTATGACATTACTGAGACATTTGTGAAGACTTGTTGCTGTTGGCTCTGTCAGTCAAAAGTGATGTGACATTTATCCTTTTTAGTTCCTCTATTTTTTATCTTATCTTTATTTATATTTTTCTACAGTGATTGTGGTTCTTATGCACCAGTGTACCAAGGCAAATTCCTTGTATGTGAAAACTTAAACCTGATTCTGATTCTGATTTGCAAGGCCTGTAGTTAACTTCTCCAATATGAATCATCAGTTAGTTAGCATTATGGGCATATGTTTGTTGCTTTCACTTTCAAACTGACAATACAAACAAAGTGTGTAATTCATTGCTTTCATTACATTGGTTCTGTTTTAAATCCTCCTTACTGTCATTATCACCAGAAGTGGTGTGAGGAAGCTGACCAACACTTCAGTAGCATTTCGACATTGTATATATGCCTGCATGCCGTTGTGCATTTTATGATAGTCCACAACATACATTAATTTATTCACCATTTACAGTATGGATAAAAGACATTACTGAGTCCAGCTACAGTAACATTCACTTGCTAAAACTTGCTAAAAGAAGGCACTCCCCTCCCCACCCTCTGCCATACCATCACTGACGATCATGCCAGCCTCCAGGGGTTCATCAGCAAAGGTCTTGTAGCTGATGCCGCAGGGCCCCTCGTGGACGTTGAGGAAGCAGCCCACGCCGTGGCCCGTACCGTGGAGGTAGTCTAGCCCCGAATCCCACAGAGCTGCACGGGCAAACGAATCCAACAGGTGGCCTGGGGAGGGGACGGAGGGTCAGTTCTAGATATCACACTTTGATCACAGTTGTTTTTTTAACATACTTTAATGTGTTTAATAGTTAAACACATTTTTTCCCAAATGTAAAACTAAGTGATTTTGTCTCTGTGTTAGCACTGTTTTAGTTAGTATACTCCCTTACCTTCTATCCAGTGCATGCTGGATGCACAAATGTATGTATAAGTGAATTTTACTACAGATTTAACTTTATGACATGCTCTATCTTTATCACATGTTTCCAGTGTGCTTCATGGGAATGCTATAATTAAAGGTCAATTGTGTAATCATATTGGCTTGAAGTTTAACAAGAGCAGACTTTGTCTCTCTTCTCTAAACAGTGTTTGTGCTGGAAATTCTCCAGTTGTCTTTGTGCTTGACGACACAGATTCTGACTAAACAAGATAAGTCAGTGATGACAGACGTATTTATTGTTGGCTTGTTTTTTTTGGCTGAGTCTTAATAAAAGTTCTACATTCAACAAAAGACAGAGAATATTTAGGAACCATGTATATCTGAATGAATTATTTTAGCCTCAATGCTTTGTCTGTTTTATGAACATGTTTTGAAGTAAAAAATGTTTAATCCTGGTATACACTTTATATACTATATACAGTGTAAGATAACCCTTGTATCACAGTAGACAACATCACCTTTCGTTCCATTTGGGAAAACAGCAGCACTGACAGCTATGTGTCCCTTCAGCACATAGGTAAAGCATTCCTAGAGGAAAAAGAGAGAGCACACAATACAACATATTAAATAAAATCATGGTTATGATAAATTCAGTAAATCTACAATGATAGGTACATTGACTGAAGCCTCGGTCAATTAAACTGCAAACCTCAGATTAGACTTATTTTGACAGTGAAAACAGAGCACTGGCAAATTTACCTTCTCAAAAGCAGATGGTGTCCCAAAGTGAATGGTGCGGGTGACGTCTGTGGTTCCATCACTGCCAAAGACAGAATATTGATGCTGATACATACATTATGTTGTCTGAGTTTTTGGTATGGGGGTGATGAGTGTCTGAATTAATACTAGACCTGGTTGGTCAGCCTTACTAGATGTGTATAATAATTATTTTGTTTACACGTATTGAGCTCCGGAGTCGATCAGGTACACTTCATTCATGGAGAGGGTTCTGTTGGTTTCAGGCAGTGGTCTAAAGGAAAATAAAATAAAATCATGGATAAACTCTTACTTACTTACTGCTTATTCTAAAACCGCAAATGCAGCTAGACAAATTTAATACATCTGGCTCGGTTTCATTAGCCAACTGACCTGTAATGTATGATCGCTCCGTTTGGACCGACGCTGGAAATTGTGGGGAAACTGAGGCCAACAAAATCTCTCTGTTGACTGGAAAAGACAGTATCCTTGAGAAAGGGAACTCTCTCACACAGGAATGCACCAATCTTAATTACAGGTAATAAAATATTAAAATGTTTTAGGAACTCTTCAGTGACAGGAAGGGAAAATACTATTGTAAGAGGGTAATAGAAATATTATACTTTTAGAATGAGAGTGAAACATTTTGAAATTGAACAACGCATCTTCATTTTAAGGTCTTCGGTACACATTTTGCAACACTTCCATGTCCAGTAGAGGGAGATATAATTCCAGAAAAGTCCCCATCAGTAACCAGTTCAAATGGCATCTTTCAAACAATATATAAACAATAAGCATTTCAAACATGAAAGCTGACATGAGGTTAAACTGGGTGAGCTCGCCAACCAAAGAGGAAAACCAAAACTGTTTGTAAAACATCCACTAAAAAAACCCACCTGCGTAATTCTTCAGCCTTATCCGCAGCAGAGATCTCTGTCACGGTGCCTTTTGGAATCTATAAAACCATAATCACAATAACCAGTAACGCGGAAAAGGTTTTTAATAATACTGGCATATTCTTCAGTTCACGCAGCAGTGAAATGATAACCGTCACCTGAACCCAAGGTTCCAACACTCACACTGATAAATCTCAGTGTCTTATCAGTTACCCTTTAAGATTTGTTTCCTACAATATAAGGTATTGTTCGAAAAAGGCAGATTGGGAATCAATTATAATCAATTAATCATTTATGTGAGAAAATAGTCATTCTAAAATGCTATATCAGTACACATAACATACCAAAATATTTATTATATTTTTTGAGTTGAGCAAACAACTCCAAAAATATACAACATTTTTCACTTATCCAATCATTTAAAAACCTTTACGGCCTTGTGTAATTTTGTGGGAACCATGTGAATACAGGCAGGAGTAATCTGTTCTGTAAAAATGATAATACCTCCTTTTCCAACCATGCAAAGAGTTCACACAGGGCAACTGCATCCTTGATCTGTTGGTGGAAAGTGCAGGAGATTATGTGAGGTACAGTTTATGAAGATGTCATAAATATAATAATAAGGAGATGAACACATTTTAAGGTGGTTCAAAGGTTCTTACATGGGCCATTTTCATGCCTTGAATTTCAGTGGCGTTCTTCACAGCCTTGGCGAGGCAGAGTGGAGTGTACGGAATTGGAGTCCTGTGGGCCTGAAATAGGTCAAGAAGAAAGATTTACAGCTAAAAACGTATCTGATGTTACCATAAATTACCACCAATTAAATCATAAAATGTGTTAACATTTCTATATTAGAAAACATTGAATACTGATCACCTAAATGCCTGTCTGCCTTGACAAATGGTTCAGTAAATTAACTGCTGATTGAATGTTTTTATACACGAAAAGTCTTGGTTCAACTGAATAACAAAACAAAAAGTAATCTGTCTGATGACGGATATTATTTACAACAAAGGGATTCCTACTATTGATATGTGATGTCTGGTAATTATAACAGTAATGATCGATCTGATCCCAAAGATTGCAGAGACAGCCCCGCAGTGGAGGAGAGACAACGTAGAGCTCCTACAGCCACTGTCAACACACTACTGCAAGTGCAACCAAAACCCAGCACACACAAAAAGCCAATTAGAGTAATTAATGGAATCCACGCAAAAGATGTAGAGACGACGAAAATAAACACTCAGAATACAGACCCAATTTATGAACAAGGAAAACACAATCGAGATTTAGTCCTCTGTTGTGAACACCAGAGACAATGAACTGTATATTAAATCTTTACTGTTTGTGGTTGTGGTAGTGATCTCTCACCTTGGGGATGACCTGTGTGAGAGCACAACTGGCCTTGTCACAGATCCACACTTTGTCCTTGGGGCTGAGGGCCGCACAGATGGCCTGGAGTTCGGTGTAGACCGACTCGTACGGGAATGTGTGGATGCTCAGCTCAGGCTTGCTGGGGGAGTCC
This sequence comes from Morone saxatilis, assembly GCF_004916995.1. Lineage (NCBI taxonomy): Eukaryota > Metazoa > Chordata > Actinopteri > Moronidae > Morone > Morone saxatilis. The sequence goes on from NW_023339729.1 coordinate 9,501,665, forward strand.
AACTGCAGATGGTTTCTCAATGTGGGATCGTAGAGACGCTTTAGGTCCACAAAAAGCCTGCAGCAAGGAAGAGGAATTTCAGTGAACATGGGTTTTAGGTCTTGTCTTCACTTAAATGGATATTTTCCTACTTCTAAAAAGTAGAGAATAAGAATACCCATGTACGTGTAGATAAGATCTTAGAATACTTCATTTATTATTTTCTATTTTGTATTTATGATGCTTGTTCCTATATTCAGAAATTCTGACTCATCGTCATCATTTTTTTTCCTGTATCCCTTCATATGAGTCAGTAGCATAAAGGCAAATAATAGAAGACTGGTTTATCCAGTGTAGCTCCATTACCTTATTGTGTTCATGCCCACAATGGCATATGCGAAGAAAACTGGGTTGTACTCGATGTCTGCACCACGGAGGTTAAAGAGCCCTGTGAAAAGGAAATAACAGAACATCCGATAAGAAATCAATTGTTTCATCCCATAATGACCGATTAACAGTGTCAGTAGCCACATTACTATCTTTCTAGTATAGTTAAGTAGTTATTGCTTTATAGTATAGTTACCTTAGATTCCATTTTAAATACTGTATATCTCAACTGAAACCTTGGTGTTAAATATCACTGTTATTATTGGTCACTCATCCTTTGTGGATGACTGAGCAAATCCCCTTCAGTTTTAATGCCCATTGAAACCCTCTTGTCTGAACGCTACCTGATGACAATCAAATCAGCATTACTCTAATTAACACAAACTCTCTGACCACACAATCAGAAACAAGAGCTCATTAGGCACGGGGAACAAGGTGCTCCAACAGGCATCTAGAGGGACACCCGTGCATCCCTGGGTCCTTGGATCGTGATCATGTATCACAACTATGTAACAGGAGTGATGTTCTGTATGTCTGCTGCTTGTTTTACACAGCAGTAACTTAAAACTGCTAAAAACCTTAAGTGACATCAACTAGCAGAATCCCCAAAAGGCCTTTCACTCTTCAGTGATGGTTCTAATGTTTGACTTCGACTGTGGGCTTATAAATCCATGTTTTACACTTGGAACTTGCAGGGTTTCTCCAGCCAAGTACAGTTATGAAGTTATTTCATTTATTTAAATATCTCCACTTTTAAAAATACAACTGCAGCTGCTCAAGTGTGAAATTTTCATATTCTACATATCGTTGGTTAAAATAAAGCAGCTCAACACTTCTATTAGTAATTGAACACCAATTACCTGCTTGGCAGACTTAATTACACAAATTTGTATATCTAAATAAACATACATGCTATTTCGTCCAACGCAGTGGCAACGAACCAGGTGATTTTCCTTTCTGTCATCTTGGCTCGGAGCGCTGTGATCTTGTCTTGCCAGGTCATACCTAAAGGAAGACAGCATTTCTTATCAACTTGTCACTGGATTCATTTTCTTTAAAAACCTGTATACCTACTTACAGAGGACTGAAACATGACTATTTATTTAAGTTCTATTTCAAAGTTAAAATCTTTTAAAGACTTTTTAATACAACTGTTTAAATAGATTTAAGGTCAATTTTGCAAAGAAATTAACATCAAATGTGAAAATATTGCTGAGTATATATTGTCAGTGTACATAAATAGTTAGTTTAAAATAATAAGTAAGGCAAAATGATGATAAGTGGTTAAGTTAAAGAACATTTGTCTAAGTATGTTTATTATTGTGAAAGAAACATTTGTCCAGATGCTATATGGTGGTCACAAGGGGACAAGGTTCCAAAATAGCAAAACACTGAAGACTGTAACAGGATTTCAGAAGCACTTGAATTCAACTCTTGTTGATTTTGCCAAAGATTAAATGTACAAGCATTTTGTGCTTGGAGTTAATTTCAGACTATGCTACAAATAAATATTTAAAATCTTCCCCGACTGAATTTAAGACGAACACTGTTTAAGGCCTTTTAGTCAATTGAAGACAAGGACATTTTTAAGGTTTTTTAAAGGACCCTGTGGAACCTTTTTTTGTTAAGCTTGAAAACAATATTCTAACTATACGAAACTATAACTATAAGAAAGGTGAGACCAAACCTAGCTGGGCTAACATTGTTCACTTGTTTGAGCCGAAATGTTAGCACTCACTTCCTCATTGCCATCATCTCCAGTATCTGGTCCTTTTACCTTTCCTCCTTGACATTATCCCTAAATATCATAAAGGAGGCCTCTGTGTTACTGAGCCTGTGGGTCCAGACGAATCTATCCATCTAAGTATTTGTGTCTCAATTGACCATTTTGAATTTCGGCCTACTGTGTTCCAAACAAGGCAATGCACTACTGATTTTAATATCACTGAAATAAAACCCTTACTAGCAATCGTAAAATAACCGTATATGTAATAATGGTATTGATCCAATTTTACACTGACCAGTGTAGTCTAGTCCCAAGGCGCGGAGTTGTGTGCTGGGCCTTTCTGGGCGCTCCATCCAGACCGCATCGATCAGGTTATCCTGCACTGCCACCAGAGAGTGGCCAGCACCAGTCAGCGCCTTGGACATGTTCTTCCACTGATCTGAAACATGAAATCAGAAGATTGTGTTAAGATGCACAAATAGTGGTTAAAAGCACAATATTTTATTGACAATATAACAATGAGGCTGTGCAGGAACCAAAACAATTATGCATTATCACAGCACGAGTGCACCTGCCTGAAAGCTTATGAATTTACCAGTTAATGTGCAATTAATCTTATTTTGTGTGTTTATATCTCCAAAATGTAAGATTTTTGTTTACTGGTACATATTTCCTGCTGTATTCTGAAAAGAATACAGTGTTTATACTGTTCTGATTGTCATTGTGTTGATCCACTGCTCAACCTACCAGCAGCAATGATCCATGGATCTACTCCCACTTTGGAGTTTTCCGGAAGGATGCTGATCAGCCAGTCCTCCTGAGAGGGTGTCTCCTTCAGCCCTAAATGTTAGACAGAGAGGTGAAATATACCTGATCAATACCGGATCAAAGATTATTTGCCTTAAAAATCTAGTTCAGACATAAATAGGACAATCTTTGTTTTTCATTCTCAAATTAGGTCAAAACATTGTGACTTACAGTCTAGTTGTGATTCCTGCCTCATCATCAGTGCTTTCATAAGTTTGATGCTGAAGGTATTTAGCTTTATGTTACGTATGAAGAATGGTTTCATTACAGAATCTGTAGTGCAAGATTATTAGTATTTATGCTTTAAAAATGTGCACAAGTATTCAAAAATAACCATGTTTGTGTTTTAGTGTTTAAGAGCTTACATAAGACCACTAAGAGGCAGTTGTTATATTCATCATATACAACAGAAACACCAAGTGGGACATTACCCATCTTCATAAGGGTCCAGTTGTTGTCCATCTGCTGACTGGCCTGGAGGAAATAACGCCCGTCAGTCCACATTGCAGCGTGCTGCTCTGTGACAATGGCCGTACCTACACGTCACAGCAAACAAAGTAGATTTGTTTGCAGGAAACTTAATACTGGAGAGGTGATACGCTATTTTATTACTGTCTGTCTGTTTCTCCTCTAATGAGTCAGTTGTGCTTGGACAGTAAGAATCCGGATCAAAAGCTGTTCAGTCAGCTCTGAGAAGCAAAATATACAGTATATGCCTCTGAAATTACAGCCGTGAGCAAACTGTGTAAGAGTGAGTGAGCTCTCAATCACGCAGTAACATAACAGACACATAAGCCACTTTGCCTGAAAAATATACATCCACCTTCTAAACTGAACATGAACCCAGAACAGTTCATTTAACACATTGTTCGAAGTTTTTCTAGTGGAAATTAGACCTTAGCTTCTCGTCTACTAATATTTTAACTTTGGATGAATTTTCAACTGGCAACACGCCCATTGCCACTCACACACACAAGCAAAACATACCTGCAGAGCCATTAAACCCACAGATAAATTCCCGTCTGCAGTCACAGGGTGCAATGTATTCACTCTGAAAGACACAGGCACAGAGAGAGATCAGCTTCATTAACAATCAGTGTAAAGTGGCCATCGACCAGTCAGACATTTTAAATACCACCTTGGTGCTCTTCTCACATCACGTCTTATGCATGGAGAGGAAAAAGGGAGTTGCAGCAGAGGGCTACAATTAATTGCGAAGGTCAGGCGAGATGATAAAAAGTGACTCAGGACAGGAGTCACTTTTTAGCAGTCACTACTGTGACCTTGTGCATGTGAGTTTATGTTATGTTTAGGGATCACTTTAATTGTGTGAGCATGTTTGAATGTATGTAAGTATGCTGTGTTTGTCATCTCACTTACCTGGTGTGCATCTCCTGAAGGTACAATGTAAGCCTGTATTGGCTCAGAGAAATATTTACAATTCCTCATGGCCTGGCGAAGCTGCCTGAGCAGCTCTCCAGTGATCTTTGGAGACATGGCCGCGTCTGAATGAAGACAGAACATGACGCACAAATTAAAGAAAGAACATTTAAGTCATAATTCTTGATACCACACTATATCAAACCAGAGTTACAGTAAGATGACGTGATTGTGCAAAGTTAAGGTATTACCGAGTGCAGACAGTGTTACACCTAGGCCTTTATGATGCGATAAGAATCTGTTCAATCTTTAAAAGCGCTCATTTCAAACACCTAACCTTTTAAAAGCAAGAGATGTTACTTCATCTATTGTTATTCAAGCCCACCCTGATTATCCATAGATTACCTGACTTTTGGGAAGCCATGGTGACTTCAGGTGACTGGAGCTGGACAGTGACTGACTGTAGCCTACCTGACTATGAACGTGGAGCTCAAAGTCACAGTCCACACCTGGATCTTTAACCTGCTGTAACATGCTGATTAAGCAACTGTCTCAGGAGTTAAATATTAAAAGAACAGACTAATGAGTGCAGATTTGTGACCTACTTCCAGTCTCTTAAATCTAAGGGCCAGAAGATACTGTGCAGCGGTGAACTCACTATCACAATCCACATCCACTGTCTGGCGGTATAACTCGCTGTAAAACGCTAACACGAGTCGACCAATCACGTTGCAGTATTCTTCACCGAGGAGCTCCCCTATTGGCTAAACCCCCCGCACGCGATTGTTGTTTACAAGTTTGCGTTAGGTGAACCAGTCCGTTGCATATCTAACTTAATAGCTAAGTTAGCTAACCAGCTGCAATAAAAGAAAACAGTTCCGTGTGCTGTGCTGATAAGAAACAACAGAGGTTGGGTTGAAGTGAACGGGTGATGTTTCTTTCCTCTCACATAACAACAGGCCAACCACAACCCACAATAACTGATTCATTCAGTGTGCAGCCGTTCATTTGAGTAGAGAGGGCGTGGTAGCTACAATATAGCCTTATTTATAAAGTTGTTAATTAACCCCCCCTCACACTTTCACAGCTCCACGTATTTAAACGCTCTCCTCTCCGCTTTGTTGACGGACAATACACCACAGACACAGCCGTGGGATGACCGACCGTTTCCGTCTTATGAAAGCAGTGAACATCCCTCCGTGCTCGCTGCGTGGCCCCGGGAGACGGTTCTCTCCGCACACCGCCGCTAGCTAACGTTAAAGTGCCCCCACATGCAGCCTGCGAAACGCCCAATACACACCCGGTGGTTTCGTCTCGGAAATGTGACTCTCGGGTTAAAAAAACGAAGCGCTCCTCTTTTACCAGATTGGACCCTGTGTCAATTTACAAGACAGGAGGCTGCCATTTCGTTGTTGACGTTTGTGGTCACGTGGCTGCAGTTTCTTCCAGTAGACGCGGAGGGATCCAGACTCGCCTCTTTTTCTGTGAATAATCCACACCATCATTAATACACGATCACCTCGTTTTATTACATTTACTGGCACAGTACACAGTAGACTGGGCTTGAGTGCAGCAGCCCAACATATGGAATCCAAAACTGATACATAAATCTGAAAAGTAGAAAAAAAAGGCAATTTAAAAACTGATTACATAAATAATACAATTTAATTATTTACCGGTCATAGAAAAGGTGAATAAAATAAATTCCAAATTAGTTGATGGAATTAACTGAAACTGAAACTTTAGGATATAGGCCTATTAGCACAAATGGCATATAATATTTAAGTAACTATGTTTTCATTAGTGTGTAATCACTCACAGAAACAATCAAAATAAGAATTGTTGTTGTTGTTGTTACCTTAGAATGAGCCATTTTTATCTACAGAGAGAGCTGGTCCTTTTCTATGGAATCATGTTGAACCGCCATGTTTCTACAGTAGCCCAGAACGGACATGATCTAAATAGGCCGCCGTAGTTTCTCCTTCATGTTCGTATTCAAATGGTTGCAATCTGCAACTTCACCCCAAGATGCCACTCAATCTTACACAGTGGTCCTTTAATTTGTTGAATACATGAAGTCAGTTTATCTTTTACAGAGCAATTGTTCTTTCCCCTTTTTTTGTCTTGGAACACATTTATGGATGCAGTCAGTAATATTTTTGACCCATCTGCGTGTCTTGAGTCAATGTTGCCTCCATGAGGACTCAGTGGTGGTTGGTTTAAAGACCTATGATCGGTCTATCTGTAGGCTGTTGTTTATCAGTTTCTTGACTCTTTTTTAAATAACCCATTAAGTCCTTAGTTGTAAATGTTAATAAGTTGTTAATAAATTGATTTTGGTCCAGATTCACTGCAGCAGTTTTCACTGTACATGATGAACTAAAAAAATAAGAAAACCCACCAAGTGTCCTGGAGGAGGTTGAACACCTGCCAACACACCACCTGGCTTATAACTGATATATAAAACAATAGTTAATCATTTGTGAATCATTAACAAAGTCCTTAGTTAAATGTATTAACTCTTCACAATACTCTGTATATAATATAATATAATATATAATATAATACTATGTCTCACAGGCTTACTGTCTTACTAAAGCACTGTCTGAACTCACTCATTTATTCTCATGCATAAGATGTTTAGAGGTTTAAAGCAAGAACAAAAAAAGATTACTGGCACAAAGCATACAAACATTATTGTATTTTATTCACAATTTCCAAATATTTACACAACATTTGACATGGATATATAGATAGTGCATTAATAAAGTAAAGCAAAAAAAAAAGTCTGGATATCTGGAAATGTACAGCATTAACTTCACCTACCCATTTAACATTATTCCAAATTAATAAAACATGAACAATGTCTGTTGTGGAAAAATAATGCGTCTATAATGGCTAAACTGAAAAGCTACTGAATAGTTTGTTGCCTAAAATGATTATTACAAAAAGTAAAATAGCCAGATTGTTAATGATTGACAAAAGTTGCAAAAAGAAACACAATTGATAATTAATTAGATGACCATCATATTTCTTGGTGGGAAACATTTCATTAACATATTCACATTTTACAATATGAGGATCCATGTATCCCCACTGATGATGCATCGTCTGGATGAATCTTTGAGCTATACATAAGTTGTAGATGGCAGCAGGCAGGCGACAGCAAACATCAAGCCAAGAAGAAGAGTTCCTGGCACCAGCAGCAGACCTGCACTTCCTGAAAGCATCCGATCATAAAGGCGTCCACAGGTTATTCACGCAAGGAATGAAACTTTATTATAAGACACAAGTCCTGTTGAAGCTACAACTACAGTATAGAGCATATACTTACTTGTACATATGTCAGCCTCTTTGAACGTGCCCATCTTCTCGCTGGTTTTGACAGACTTCAGGAGTTCTGTGTTCACGTCCCCTTTAAGATACAGACAACGTGGCAATGCTTAATTACACATAGACTGTCCACGCCGCAATTACTGATTTGTTACACTTATTACATTGATTATCAACCAGAAATGCTGCAGTGTATTTCAGATGTTTCAGAAATAAGAAATAAGCTATGTTACATATAGTAGCAGTTGTTTTCCTTTCAATTGGTTGTCAAGTAGGAGTGATTGTTTTACTGGTATTTTTGCCTCAGACGGTGATCAATGTCAATAATTAACAATCATTTCTATTCTCTCCAGCACTCATCATCACACACCCTCAGCTGCATGCTGTTTGAAAACTATTGTGTGTACATCTCTCTGCTGTATTATTCTCATACTCATAGGAGACCTTCTCAGGATTTATTGCAATAGTAAACTCTCTACCCTGTGGGAGACTTCTGAGGGTATAAATGCCTGTCCTGTGTTATACTGTGTGAAGCCTCTGTACAGACACTTCTTTGTTCCCCTGTGGGACAGAGGAAGGGACAAAAAAGGGACACACAGACACTCAACTCCAGCATCAGGTTACTGAGCAATCTTTCAAGTTTTCCAAAGATTTTCAACACCCATAATTGTTCATTGTCCTGATAAACACAGCCTGGGCACACAGCTTGCCCAGATAAGTCATGTAAGACTAAAGTGTTTATGGACTTACATGCTGTACATACAGTCTGATAGATTGAGATTATATTACATACAGAAGCTTTGTGTTCTATTTGTGAATACAGAACCTACTCATCCTGGTCATAATGTAGGCTTATGCTGTATGTAACACTCCTTCTGTTAAATCAGCTTTTATTCTGTTCTGTTCTTTCAGTCATGGATGGATAAATATTCCAATAAGATCTATGTTATTTTTTTCTCTTTGGTACTCCCATGTCCTTCTTGACGAGACATGCTTTTTTTTATGTCAGTGACTTGTGAACACTCAGTGTTATTAACTATACTATACTACTATAATACAGGACGTCAAAGTGACATTAAATTAAATTTCGTGATCAAAACTGTCTCCACCACGTTCGCCAAATGACCAGTCTGTTGAGAATTTAATGGTTACGCCATTATGAATTCCAGTGTAAATAGAGGAAGAGGAATCAATCTTCCTTGTGATCTTCTTTACTCATGTACTCAAATGTTGTTGTTAGCTATACAGTTTCTCTTGTACTGCAAATTAAATATGCTGGTGTGTTGATAGGGGAAGAGTTTTCGCCTTACCAGATACCATGAAGTTGACCTGCTGGCACCTTCCATCAGCTGCAGACCTGGGAGAGTTGGGCAGGATGGTGACTCTTGCTGTTTCCATCTGCAGGACGTCTGCAACCCTCCTACGGAAATCATATCTGCAAAAAAAGAAACGAATGCATGAACTTCAGGGATTCTAACGATTTCTTAGTAACACTTTATAGTTACGGTACAAAGTACGTGTTTAAGTAATGATAATTTCATGGATAAATAAAGTTATTCTTGGAAGATGTATCATGAATTCATGTCCCTTAAAGTCACTATGAGTTTATGTGAATAGTTAATGGTTAATGGATAATCAATTAATGATTGTTAACACACATTACCAAATTACCTGGAATCCAGTAACGTAGGAAAGGGGTATTTCAGACCCACGCATTTAATCAGCCAGTACATGTTCTCAAAGAAATATGATGCTTTTTTAAATCTAATTAGTCAGATGCTTCGTATTGCTTGAAAGACACTGCAGTCAAATAGTAATGTTGATGTTTTCAATTGTTTTTGGAAGTAAATGTTGTGGCACCATTGCTTAAAATATCAAAATGAACCATCCAAGATCTTAGCAGACTGAGAAATGCGTCAGTCACTGTGTTTTAACTTTTAGAAAAAACTAAATACTTCCTTTGGAATTGCCCCACTGTGGGACTATTAAAGGAATATCTTATCTTATCTTATTTTGGATTGTTTTATTATCTAGGAGACATTCTGGTATGAATAGCACAGATAATACCCCAGATTACTTTGACTGTGGAGAGTGATGCAGTCCTACTACATCTACTGGTGCAGATGTAGTAGAACATTATTTAGTATAAATATGCTATTTGAATATGTTTCTACTTTTTGGATATTTCCTCTGGTAAGCACAGCAAACATTTTGAATTGTGTAGTAGGCGTTGTCTGCTTGCCAGTTGTGGCTACAAGTTGTTCTGTTTCCTCAATGGCTGAAATATTTCATGAAGGTTAATTTGTTTCAGCATTGACAGGTCTGAAGGAAGTTTTTAAATTGCCAAGTTTAAGAACAATGGTTGGAGTCCAGAGAAAAATTTAAAATATGAATTGAAATGGAGACAAACAATTGTTTTGCAATAGTCTGGTGATAACTTTGACATTGACAAAGAGCCAGGCACTTATGAATGAATGGACTTCTAGCTAGGTTTTACAGTGTACAGGACTCATTCAAAATATACAGCTCACAAATCTGTTACAAACACATTGTTTTTAACACTTAATTAAACAGATGTTTTAAATTTCTATTAGGCCTAACAATTCTTTGACGTTGCAGATTGAAACCATCTGAATATAACTCAGCCTTACAAGTCTGCAGGAGAAACTACGGTGGCTGCAAAAGTCGAAAGGTCTTATCAAGAGCCAGTGTTTGGTTTGTTCATTCAGGGACAAACGCCATGTAGAAAAACATTTTCAGGTGATTATACACTAATGAAAATGTACCTAAATATATATTATTAAAGGGTATTAATAACACAGTGGGAGTTTTTATTACACTCACCTGCTGAAGTTAGCCACGTTGGGAAAGGTCTGCTCTGCTGAAGGGGATTCTGGGAGGATGTCGGCACATGCAATGATGCTGTCACCAGTCTTCAGCACCAGAGATCTGTGGACCACTACAAAAACAGACAAACATTAGCTACGTCTGTTCTTTTCATATTATTATATAAATCATATTACATTAATTTATTTGGGTGTAGAACTAAACTAGCAAGAAGAAAGCTAAGAATCCCTTAAAGGTTTTATTTCAATCTTTCATTGTTACCATTGATAAATTCGCTCACACACTTTCATTTCTGTGTGGTACCTGTGTTGTCTCCGTGGAGCTGGATAATGCTGTCAGTGTAGACCTGTCCCTGAGTCAGGCTGACTGAGCCTTGTCTTGCAGATACCTCTCCCACCACACAGCTCAGAGGGTTTTCTAGTGAACAGCTGGAGCTCTGAAGGGGGAACAGAAAGAAGTGAAGGAAATTATCTGACATTTAATGGCCATGTTTTAATTGCTCAAGAGTAATAGACTTCCCTTCTCTGCACAGCTTTAAAGTTTTATCCCCTTGTATAGGCCTGTACATATTAAAGGACTTACAACCGAGTGTTTGATCTTCCATAATTTCTAAAAACATAAATCCAATTGTAAAAGCCCAAGTATTTTCACAAATTAAACTGAGCACTGGGCTCATTTTTAATGATTACAATTACAATATGTTGCCATTGGTTTTCAGAGATTGGAAAAAGTAACATGATTGGCCAAATAAAAGTAACTTGACAAAATACAGAAATGTATTTCAATGCCTTGCTTATACAGAGCAGTATATACACTAATAAAGCATTTACAGAGATTATTGTTATTGTGTAACTGCGCTGCTAAAAAAATATATCAATGTAAAGGCACACCGATCAAGCAGTTAACTCAGAAATCAGGCTGATGATGGGATTATGTAATTATCAAAACTGATTTAAATGTATTTGCTTTGATGATAAATTTGCTAATGTCTTCATATACAGTGAGTAATTTAAGAAAAGAAAGAAAAGTTCACTTATTTAGATTAAGAAGTATTATCAGCCTCCCAAAACAGTTTTCTTTTTGACTCAGGAAGCGATGAAGTTCAGAAATTAAAGAAGAGACAGTCTGGTCTTACCATTGATGTCATGCTGAAGGGATTGAATGTGTCTCCCACACTGTCACACTGGCTGTTGGCGCCCATACGGTTGATGAACAAAGACGCCTGCAGGGAGGGATAATTTACATGTCTGAACATACTGTTTTATGTATCTTTACAACCTTGTGTCCTTTCAACTGGTTATACACATTGTCCTGAGAATCAAGAAAACATCAACAGGAAGCACAATTAGACAAAAGGTATCCATATCTGTCCATATACAAATGTATCACCACCTTAGATGGTACCGTATTTTTGTGCATTTATTCCAGCCTTGGAAAGTGTCCCTTCTCTTTGGACTCAATTCCTTGGAACTCATGGAGATTATCTGGAATATGAAACTCAACACCTTTCTTTTGTTGCTAGACCAACTCTGGCACTGTCAACATCGATCTATGTGTGGGTCAAGTATGTTTCCTCCTTGTCAGAGACATTGGTACCTACATGGCAGCAGTTATGGGTGCTAAATGAATACCATGTACAGTGCAGTGTTTCTGTCTGGCACTGGATATGTGTTCTCTTATTTCCTGATCCCTTTTCAAGTTATTGTCCATTCTACTATTCTACTAGCAGCTTTCGCACGCACAGCTTGTCAGGTGTGTCACTATCTTTCCAAGTTTTGTGCAACATTATGTAACTTTTCTACCTTGAAATAAGTTAGAAAAGCCTTCAAAATCATTTTGATGCTACACTGATTTGTAATCGGGGGATGGTACCTCTGTCACACCCACTCTGTGTCCTGTACACCTTTTTTTGCACTATGTATGTATGCCTGGGTTTGGATACTGTCAATGGTTGGGAGTGCATAACGCTTATGGCACTAAGTAACACCTGTTGAGCTGCCCTTTTGGCGTTGGAGCAGTAAGTAATTTCAGCTGGCTTACTACGTCTTGCGCTGTTGCACTTGCTTGATGTTTGGCTGTGTTAAAAAAGTTGTTGCTTGTTTTTGAACATAAGTAATGTAATTGTAACAAACACATGAGTACAGCCGCAGTCCATTTATGATAATCTGCACTCTGAATCCAAATCACAGAGAATACAGGTTCTTTCATAATGTTGCTTTAAATGTTGCATTGTTGATGCTAAAAGGAAATACATTTAATCGTATAGCTGATTGTTGATGAGTCTCATCTGATTTCGATTTTTGTTTTTTGTATGTTTGGCTTGTGAAAACAAACTATATAAAGTTATTTGTGCACATGTGTATAGTATATGGCTATGTACTTACATCTAGTCTTGTCGTTGTTGTTGATTGAAGGGTCGCTTCCAGTGTGATATCACTGCTACTGCCATCAGGAAACATCTGCTGACGCTGAGGAGAGAGAGAAATATAATATTAGTGGACAATTATAGTAGACAGAATTGAAGGTGCACTGTCATATTCTCGTAGTAGTTAGTTCAACCAGAACTTGATGTTTGCTTTGCTTAAACATTAAGGCAGTTACAATGGACACCACTGGGGATTTGTGGTTATTGTACACAATTATGGTATTCTTGCACTCACTCTTTGGCTCTATTCAATCAGTCTGAGCAAAACTAGCACATTTAAGTTCAGGGGACACATTTATTTCCCAGACGATCATTTTCTCCTTGATAATATAGCCTCTTTTGAAATAACAAGCCCTTATCCATAGATGTAGTGCAGAGCTCAGTATGGGGCCTCTGGAGGATGGCTGACAGAGACAGCTGTTCCCTTGGTGAGCCTACTAGTTCAGGGGGCCTGTAGGTTCCCCTGGCCATAGCAGACGGATGTTAAGCTAAGGTAATGATATCTCCCCTGTTTCCCATAGCCGTTTGTTGCAACCCACCACAGGCATAATGAATTCACTGTCTGTCCAGTGCAGCAGAAATACTCTGTCATGTTTTTGTGGCAGCTTGGCTCCTGATAAGTTAGCTAGAAAGAGACCTTGTATGTGTTATGTGGCTATAGAAAGAAAAGCATCTGATTCTGATTCTTACAGTTTGCATCATAGTATGGGAATCTTGGAACTTAAGTTTTGGTGACAGGCTGGATTTTTTATTAGAATTGATTACATGGTATTTTGGGCATTTCTGCATTCTTAGATAGAGGAAATACTTTCAACATCCATTTCACAATGTCAGTGTCAAAATGTCCTGTTGGCAAGTTACAGACCAAGGCAGAGTTTGTAATCATAATTAAGATGGGTCATATTTTACATGACTCAGCCATCTTCAAGGCAAACAACAGGATTACAATTTAAAAATGCATCAGTTTTTCTTTGAAAACATACTGAGCAGAGGACACGTTTTTTATTATTATTAATTGTATTGTAATTGTAATACCCCCCCACACACACACACACACACACACACCCTGACAAACACCCACATATTCACCTGTTCACAAACCCACTGAAGAAACAAGGGAAATCAAGCCTTGTAAGCAGAGACAGAAATGAACCTTATTTCGTTCTTATAAATTTATGTTGAAAATGACATCAAATATGTTTCGACAAAGTTTTTTAACTTGACCTTGAGCAATAAAAACTTGACAGCTGGGTTAAGATAACTATAATTGCACACTACCCACAGTTAAATACAATCTTTGAAATGTGGTGTGGGAGATGAAAATAGCCCCGATTCTACACACCAAAGCCTGCTTATGGGTCTTGGGGAGGACAGCTGCATATTTGTAGCATGCTCCTCGTCTTTTCTTGAGGCTAGCATCTTGAGCCTAGATTAGCTGCTATTTGTTGGACACACCTGAATCTGCAGCCAAACTGTCGGCAGATGAGTTGCATTTCTGAATAATATAGCCGCCGGGTTTTGACAAGGGAGATGAATGCGTGGAATGAAAAAGACAATATCTCAGGTTCAGCTGTAATTTTTAAGTCACCGTCCATCATGAGTCTGTCAATATTAGAGGCAATAATTAATAATAACAGCCACTTATTAATTTATTGTCGCTGCAACAAATTTGTGCATCAATGTTTCCAATTAGTGGAAACACTTTGGCTGGCTGTTGTTAGTTCTTACCAGTCTCACTGTCCCAGTCACTGTACCATTGAAAACAGCCTTGGCAATTATCCATTGTCCATCTGAATCTCTGTCAGCTAAGATGTCAGCACACCGCATTCTGTAAAGAAAACACACACGCATAGATAGAAATGCACAATTCACAGACAAGATGAGTAAAACATATCCAAATCCTGCAGGATCCCCCTTCAGAATTTTCTCCTTCACAACATTTTGTTGAGTCATTCTTAGTGAATGAGGTACATTATCTGTGTGTTATGATACAAAAGATGACACGGATATGACTCGATGTCTATGACACCCTACACCTGTAATTACCCTCAATAGACTGGCCAAGTCTGTAACTATGCCAGAAGGCTGCTGAGGGTGGTGAAGAGATGTCTGCTCATGCTGCAAAGGCATCACTGCTAAAACTCTACAGCTGCTGTATTCTGTATCTGTATCATATATGATGAACATAAAATGACAAAAATACTTTTTTGCAACAAATACCAAAGCATTGGTGTTCTAGGAAATTATTCAGTGGCTACAGTAAAGCAGTTATAGTCACCATTTCTTCATCAGATATAGAAACCTGTGGTCATATTTGTGAAATATTTCCTCATATCTCCTTTTGTATTTCACTTTCAGTCTCTTTTTTTACCCCCCTTTCCCAAGTACAATCACATAAATGCCCACAGGTTCTCACCTTGATCCGTTGGAGTAGTGAACCACCAGTGATCTTCCAACTATGCTGTAGGGTCCAGTTAATGGCATATCAGGGTCCATGTAAACAGCCTGAGACTGGGCAAGGTCATTCAGCATCCCAAACTTCCCACTGATGTCCCCAATCTCATATTGGTCTACTGTGCCAGCTCCAGGCGCGGGGCTGTTTGATATGTTCCAGGCTAAAGGGTTGAAGTGACCCAAGATGTTTGCGTTGGAGCAGGGCTCTACACTGCCAGGTTTAATGGGCAGTATGTGAACGTGGTAACCCCCAGCTAAGGAGTTCAGGTTCATCAGGGATACGTTTATAGTTGTGGGGCCTTGTGGGACAGCCTGGGAGAACCGCACCTGGCCACTTGACATCTCAGGGCCAAACCACGTACCTAAGCTAGCTTTAGGAACCCGCACCATTGTGACATTCGCACAAGCAATCCTCGGCCCCCCTCTTTCTGCTTGATGGATGACCACAGAACGACCAATAATGCCTGACCCGGGCAACCAGGAAGTGACATCAGTGAAGAAGTTTTTTGCTTCCACTCCGCCCACTTGGGTGCCGAGGTTGATGGTACTGTGTTTGCTAGAGAGGTCTCCCACCTCGCAGGATACGGGACTGGATGGACCACAGTGGAGGGTATAGCTGGTGTCTGTTGTGCTAATGTTGAAAGGGTTCCAGTGTCCTCCTGTTGTGCTGCAGCGCCTTTCGTCATCGTCCCTCTCTGAGCGGATGGGGAAGGTGTGAACATGCCAGTTGTGACTTCTGGTTGGTGTCATTGTGGAATTTCCATATGACAAATCCATGAAGATGGACACGTCAGACAGAGGATTGTTCTTCAGCTGGGTGAACCAGATCTCACCAACCACAAGGTTCTGAAATCTGGCTCTGGCTACAATCACTTCATCGGGATAGCTGATGCTGGCACAAGCAAACCTGGAACCATCTGTTTTGTGAATTACAACTGAGCGACCAACAATGCTATTCTTTCCAAACAGAGGAAGATTGAAGTCCCTGAACACCATGTCCATTTCATTTTTCTCCGCAAGGGACGAATGCTTGGCACTGAGGTCACCGATCTCATATCTGTCATGTGTTGAACCAGGCACTGTTGGGTAAGTTGGGTCGTTTGTGTTGACTCCAAATGGATTCCAGTGGCCACCAACATTATCATTAGAACACACACTTGATTGAGGTGACCTGACTGAGGGTACAGGAAAATGGTGGACATGGTAAGGGCCGACTCTGCTCTGTAAGTTAGTCAGGTTCACCCTCAACTCTGTCACCTCAAATGGGGAAGCCTGACGGAAGCTGAAGTATCCTTTGATCCCTCTCATACTCACAACAGCTCTCACTTGTTTCGCTGGCTGTCTATAAATCTGAGCACACTTGTAACTTGCCCCCATGCGGATGAGAAGAAACCCATTGTTTTTGTCGTAGCTGGCAAGGTCCAGACGGGATTTCTCAGGCTGTAAAGGGGTTCCAACTTTTACAACACCCAGATTGGTCAATGCTGAGGGATCTAAGCTTCCCAGAAGAACATTACAGCTTGCAGCGGTGCTTGTAGATCCATAGAGAGTGATATTGGTTTGTGAGGCATTGACCTGACCGATTGTAACTAGGTCTGCAAGCAGCCTGGGGTTGGGCTGTCCTGTGTTAAGGCGGATGTAAACATTACCTGCAATGGGGCCGGTGAACCTTGCCTGAGAAGTCAAGAGAGTTTGATCTTGACTTACAACCGTGCATACTTTAGTGCCATTACATGTCTGCAAAGTCAGCGAGAAGTCATCCAGGTTTGAGCTTTGTTCGAAGAGGCGTGACACATTGACGATGGGGTTTGAGGCAGGATCTGCTGTGAAGGTAAAGACACTGGAGCCGATATTTGCTTCAGAACAAGGCTGAGCATAATGGCCATACATGACAGGGAACTCGCTGAGGGAAAAGTTAAGTGAACCACAGGATCCAGCGCCAGACACTTTGACCATAGCCGTTTGGGAGGTGGAGTTAAACTGTACATGCCCTGTGACTCCTCCCATGTTCAGAGGTGCCAGAAATTGAACACAGGAAAATGAATCTGAAAAGGACAACAAGGAGGAGGAGATGTAGTACTCTGGTTTACTACACTTGTTAAGGCACAACCCTACTCAACAAACAGACGGCCGATGATCCCGCAAAAGCCTGAATCCCCTTTCTAAATGCTGAATTGCCACTGTTTAAATAATGTCCCTATAGTATCTGTGCACATTACAATATGGTTAATGTTTTGGAAAGTTTCTCATCATGGATTAAGGATGCCAAAAATTAAAGATCCCCTTCAAACATTAAGAACGAACATACTGGACTTGGAATAATAATTTACATTTTTTTTGCTAATTAGTAACAGAATCATCGTTTTACTAATGGACATAATATGCCTCTTACTTCACTGAAAAGTCCTTACTCAGTGTATGTTAAATTTAAAGTTTGAATTACGTTTCTAAGAAAAACTAAATGACCATGAAGGGGTTCAAAAGTAGCAACTTTCATTAAATTAAAATTTATTCATTAAAGAAGATGAAGTGGAAGAATAATAATAACGATACAAAAAGAGTGTGCATCGCTTAAGTGAGCACACTAACTAAATCTGTTTTAACATGTATTTTAATGTTGAAATTTGCTCTGTGGGACTGGTTTATATATGCATGCTTGTGTGCCACATTAGTGGCATCACACTAATGGGCGAGTCCAGACAATTAAAGGTACATAATTTGAACAGTTTAAAATCATACTACTTTTAAAAGGCAAATGCACATATAATGCAGGTTACTTTGAACATGCTAACCTATTAATGTGAGACAGCTGTGACAGGTCACCATTTAGAGACACATTGCCACTAAACCACAGACTAATTGCACATCATCACTGGACTAAACTACACATAAAATTATATTTTAAACAACCTATAATTACCAACTTTAAACAATTATTTTGTTAGGCAAGATACTATACAGTAGTAGTTTACAGAAATATATATCTGTAAAAGCACTAACTTATTTAGATCATGCCATTCATTCATTTTGTTCTAAATTAGGTCCTATGCACATTTTAGTTTCTACTCTCAGTCTAATGTTAGTGGCCACTTTCATTTCTTGATTGTTATTCAGCCTGTATAGCATTTGAAGTGAGACTTAATAGTGGAAATGCTACTTTCACAATGTGACCCTAGTCTGACATTTGACATTTAAATGCTGTTTAAATAGATTAACAGGACAATACAATACAATGTACATACAATTTGACTTCCCGTTGATGTTAAGTGTTAGCTTTCTGTTGCACATCTTATAGACCCTATCAATTTCAGATAACCTGACAGTTCATTGACTTAAAGTATATGCTATAATTTACGAATTTACTCATGAGACAGAACTTTTGAGAAAATTGTTTCTGTAGTCAGAAGCTTATAAAACAAACATACTATTTAATCCTACATGTGATGAAATGGTTGGTTATTGTCAGTCTCTACATTGCATACTTTGGTATTTACTTATAGTTAGAGAGTGCTTGCTAACAGCATCCTTTAGATAGCTTCAAACCTTTCCACAACATAGTTGACTGACAGAGGGAGATGCAACCTACTAAGCTTTCATCCTTAAACCCGAATTGCTGGTGTGAAATACTGCACATTTGGTCTCAAAAAGAGTTAAAGGAAAGTTAAAGCAGTTTTAACCAAACCCAGCATTCTTTGGTGATGTGCCACTCAATAACCAAGGATCTGCAGATTTTCCCTTCCAACCGAGAATTAGAGCAGCTAATAAAACACATCAACCAGGGCAAACACACAAATCAGTAATATGACCATCTGTTGGAAGACGACCTGGCAAACAATAATAATTAGACTGCTGATAACATAAATCATTACTTCAGTCCATGTTGGACTTTACACAAAGTCAAAGATTGCAAATTACTCACCTAGTAAAGAAAACAGCAGAGCAGCTGTCAGAAGGTACATGTTGGCAGATGTGTGCAATACACACGACGAAGAGAAAATGTATATTTAGAATTAAAAGAAGATTAGATTAGATTTAAAAAAAAACTTGGAAAAAAAAACACTGAAGTAATGCAAATCCTCACTGAAGGTGTAGGAAATGAGCATAGAACAGAAGAAGTTCAATGACAGCAAAATGATGCAGTGTGTGTGTGTGTGTGTGTGTGTGTGTGTGTTCTCCAAGAACATGTCATGTGTGACTGCTTTTCAAAAATGTGCAGCCTCCCTTGTGCTTCTGTTTTTTAGCTGCAGTCTGTCAGCCTGTGATTGGTTAACAGGGCAATTGTATTTACTCATGTGTGGAGGTATAGGGGAGGGAGTAAGAATTTTTGGCAGCCTGGATGGTGGGTGGAGGTTGCACGCCACTGCTGTGGCCAATATATGGGCAGAGGAAGGCACCTGTTGTGTTGGACAGTTCCAAATGTGAAGTAAATATTCAGTGGTTGTTTACAGAGCTAATTTAAAATAGCAATATATCAATATTTTTTTATTGATACAGTATTTTTGAGAGGATTAGTAGGCTTGCTAGGTTTGTAATGTATAGTATACTGTAATCGCAGGGGTTATACTGACCTATCTGCCTGTTGGTCATGGCATGTTGCAATGTTTCTAAAATATCTCTCAGTTTTAGTTTGTCATTGTTTCAAAATTTGTTTTTAAATCAAATGCTTCAACCCGAACTTCATTAATATTATATTATAATTGTCCCCAAATTTGGTTTTAATGACAGAGATTGCAGGAACACACTGATGGCAATGAACAGCAACAATATCAAAGACATGTATTTAATACAAATACAGTTAAAGAAGATAGAAAACACAGAACCAAATCAATTGTAGTTCTAGGTAAGATAAAATGCAAGTCTCTGTATTACATTAAGAGATTCAGCCTTGTATTGACTGCATGAATATTTGCAAGTAAAAAGTAATTGAATAATCTTTTCATCACCCCAACATAAATACATGTATAGTATATACGGACATACTGGGTAGGACTGCAGACAAAAGCGTAGCCCAGAGAGCTTGTTGCCTCACAGTTTCATGTTCAGCTGGTGGCTGAGTTGTGGTTACACTGTCTATTCTTTTCGTTCCCATTTTACGACCCTATTTCTGCCTCTTCCTCTTCACAGAATATGCCTCAGCTGCCCTTGTGACAGTGTTGAAGGAAAAAAATATGGAGAGAAAATAGTAACTTGTTCTAAGAATAGCAGCCCGATTGCCCATCATTGTGGGCTATTTGTGGTAGGCCACGTAGCTATTTACACATATTGGAGGGCCTGTGAAGTGGGTCAGGTCCTTGTCTAGATGGATGGCTTGTTTGGATCACTGATTGCGGCAGGAGCCGGAATCGTGATGTGATCATGTCTCTGTCCCTACACGTACACAGAGGCTTGACATTTGCACTTGCACACACACAGAAAGTAGGCACAGAGAGCAAAAGATTTGGGCCAGCAGGGACATTATGGTGGTAGTTGTTTTCTTAATGCCACACAATATTACACAGGACGAACCTGGGGAAGCTTTAGTGTCTAAAGATGTCTGGAATACCAATTAATAGTTTTATAAAATGACTTTGAGAATTTTATTATAATTATGATAATATAATAATAGCTTTTATTTCTATAGCACCTTTTAAACCATAAGTGCAAACCTAATGGATAAAAACGCACACGTAAAATACAAGTATACAAACATACATACATACATACATATCCTTCCATACACACATATGTATAACACACAGCAAACAAAGGTAAAAGGAAACAGCATTTTAAAAAAGACTAATCTATAAAAGTGAGTTTTTAGCAATCCATTAAAAGAAATCATGGAATCAGCACATCTGATGGAATAACCTCCTTATTCCAAAGTTTAGGAGCTACAACTGAGAAAGCACTGTCACCTTTGTATTTAATATTAACATTCAGATTACAGTCAGCACTGTCAGTGTGTTTTGGGTAAGATAAGATAATCAGTCACAACACAACAAGATCACAGTTTTAATGTATTTAACATATAAAGATAGTTTTAAGACTTATGTTTACATATTTTCCAGAAGTTCACAAGGAAGTTCAACGTTTGCTACCATTCCATTGACTGGTACAGATATGCACAAAAACATTTTCTTTAATTTTAATTTTATATGACAAACAATATTCAGATCCATGTGATGCTGTAGATTCAAGAGCTCAAACTTAGATTTATTGTGTCATACAAGCTGGCAGATCACTCTGAAAAAAAAAAAAACATGACTTGACTTATTTTAGGGTGTGATGTGTTTTCATATCATACTGAGAATACATTTCAAACAATGAACTGGATGTTTGCCAGGGGTGTGGAGAGAATGTCATATAACAAAAAAACAGAAAATAGTCATTGGCACCATTCTGATTATGCTTGTGATTTACGATTAGTCACACGTATCTTGCTGAGTCAGATCAGCACTACAAGTAATGTCTGTTAAACACTGCACTGATTGCTACAAATGATTGCTTTTTTAAATTTTATTTTATGTTTTGTTTTTGCAGGTGACAGCATTACTAAATATATGATAAAGAACAAAAAAGGAAAAAATGGTCATACTTATTTTTTCAAACTACAAGGTACTAAAAAGGGGAATTATTTTTCCAGCCAGGGCCTATAAATACAAAAACACACAGACAATCTACCTCAAGCCACAAAATGCAGAAACAACGTTCTGTTCTGCACCAAATTCTTTTTATTGCCTTGTAAAATGATCCATCCTTGCTTCCTTACAACTTGTTTTTTTTATTTAATACTTATACATCACATTACACTATAATTGGTGGATTTCTTTAATTCAGTGGTGGAATTTCTAATTCTAAATTAAAGGATTAGGGTCATACAAACTGCACGTATCCAGAATCTCTTCAAACACATACCAACAGTTGTTGCCTCCATGTGTAGATAGTTTCCATACATCCCTTCTTCTCTTTGCAGTCACGAGGACGATGCCGAAAACCCTCCAATTATTTAATTGACATTTTTCAGGTTGTCATAAGACCTCAGAGCGCATTAACAATGAGCCCTGTCATCTGTTTCCTTATCCGTGGTAAATCATATTTTTTTAAAAAGCATTTCCCGTCATACATTGATCACTGAGTTTTGTTTGGCATGTATTTGTTTGGAGTGCCAGCTGGGTGGAGTTGGGTGTCACCTAAAACAACACCCAGAGACAATCAAGCATTTTAAAGTCACTTTAGTTTGTTAGTTTAGTTTTAGTTTCCTTCATTCTTTCCTGATTTTGATAAGATGTATGAGATGCTGAGATGAGTTGATGTTCTTCCTGCAGAACGGGTTCGGATCTGATTGTGTTGCATTCATTTAACTAGACAAAGATCAACTTGCAAAGACATGACATCTGCCTGAGACAAGCAATCAATCAAAGTCTAAAGTATACTACTACTGATACTATACCACACTATTATAGTTTTATTTTATTTATTTATTTATTTATTTATTTTATGGTTTATTATGTTATATTACTACATGTCACTACTTTATCTTATCTCATACTATATTATTCTATATTATGTTACAGTTATCTGTTATACTATGTTTAATTGTTATGCACCATCAAACCAAGATAAATTCCTTCAATGTAAAAACCTACTTGGCAATAAACCCGATTCTGATTCTTATTACATCATATACTTACGTAGTTATATTTCTATTATATCTCTATATTAATACAGACAAACACTGAGTATCCTTATTTAAACATTTTCTATGTTAGGCTGCTGTATGATGTTTACATACACTCAACTTTATGACCGCTGCTATTATTGAAATCACACCACTGTAACTTTACTGTGTAATTTTGTCTTTAAAGTTAGCGTACAGCAATAATAAATATGATTTCTGAGTTTCTCACACCAAAGAAAAAAAGTGATATTAACCACCCTGCTACATTTGAATGATAAAAATTGCATTGTTCTCTGCTCTGAAACGCTGTGTGCTCTTTTTACTTTCTCTTTATCTGTATTCATATATGTCCTTGTGCTGATGCAACAACTGAATTTTCCTCTTGTGATCAATCAAAATCTGTATGTGCAGTTCTTTACAGCAATCACCTATATGTATTATTATTATTATTATTATTATTTAACAGATTGTATTTGTGACTCTGGCTGAGCCTTTAGATTTTCATCCACAACCACTGCTTCACACAGCTAACCTAACTCACACACACACACACACACACACAAACACACACACATCTGGACACAAATCCACTTTAGAAACAAGAACCACGAGATTATCACGATGAAAGAAATTCAACACAGAAAATAAAAAAGATTAGAAAGAGCTGAGTCATCCTCTTCAGCCTGTTTATTATAGGTAAGTAATGTCCCTGGATCTGCACTCACATGATTCATTTTGGTGTACGGGTGCCCCATCTACAGGCCAAAGCCTATACCAGCACGCTGCAGACCACTAGGTGGAGGCAGTGCTGCATATTTGATATTTACTTAGATATTATTATTATATTATTACTGATCAAGGAAATACCCTTAACGTGAAAATATGTTAACCACAACAGGAACCATTAACAATACAGACACCATATTAGTCCTCCAACAAGGTATATTTTCGGATGTACTTGCAAGCAATACTGTGAATAAAAATATACAGGATGCCTTTATTATTTTGTCCATTATATACTTCAATATACGTTTACATTATTTTTAAATCCCGTACTGTGAAACATATTTCTATCTAGGCCGGGTGGACTATAGAACTGGGACAGACATAAATATTACACATCAACAACAGCCCGCCTGAATCACGTGTGCTCGGTCTCAAGCAAGGGATTTGCAAAAAAATGAGTCACCGGTCTCGGTGAATGAGATTTCACTTCCTGCAATATTGTGAGCCGGTGTTTCCGCTCCAGCCGGCATACTAGATCTACACAGCATGTGCGCTGCCAGCTCTGCCCGCAGACAGCGAGTTAACCCCATCCAGCTGAGTGCACGTCAGTGAAAGTGCTCCGACACATCGTGCTCCAACGGAACCATTGAATTCAAACCGTGAATCACAGTCAGAAAAGGTCCGGGGGGGGGGGGACACTTGTGTTTCTGCAGGTCAGCTGCTTACCTGGGAGCCGGTGATCCACACAGGAGGTATTTGGATGGATTTATATGCTTTTAAGGCGTTTAAGTCACATGTCCTTTGCTTTGCCTGCTTCAAGCTGTTTACGTGTTTAAACGAGTCATCTGCTGCCACTGTGACCAGAAAGGCTCGGTAACCCTTTATTGGGGTATTATAACTATGATTAATGACATTTTGTCCGGCAGCTGGTGGAAAAATACAATCCTGTCCACACTTTAGTTATCTG
>NW_023339729.1:9526483-9533818 GCF_004916995.1 Morone saxatilis
GGTTTATTCTTCCATAGGCGTGTTTGTAGACAGTGAGAGTGTTACACAGTATTATCTAATACAGGTAGCTTTCATTCATTCTCTGTTAATAGCTGTCATATCTTTTTTTCTCAAGTTGGAGGGAAAACAAAGCTCTTTCAAATATGCTTAGGCTTTGCAGTGCTCCTTGTTTCAAGAAGGTCAAAGGTCAGGGTCAGCTACAGCACAGCACCTCCTGCAGCTGAGGGAGTTCTGCACTACACAGTTTTAGTAGAGTTTAATGTGCTTTATAGTTTTGTGCTGGTTTGCTCTGTTGTGATGTTCGTGTGACAAGATGAGTGATAAGATTAACCTTTAATATTAAAGCAAGTGAATGCACAAGGACAAAATGAGAATAAGAATAGAAACTATGCAAAATCAAAATGACAAGGCAGGAGTGACATAGTTTGGGATAAGTAACAGCAAAGTCAGCACGCATATAATTTCTCACATATTTGTACGAGATACAAAGATAAAAAGTATTTTAATTGTCATTTACAACGCAGGATTGAACAATGAAATTAAGGTTGTATTTCACTCTATACTACTATATAATACAATAATTATTTACAGGAAAATTGATTAATAAGTCCTAAGAATAAAAGATACTATTTTGATCGATGTGGTGTTGAGGATGATGCAGCCTGTCCTTAAGTCTGGTGGTACGGCAGCAGAAGCTTATGTACCTCTACTACTTCTACCAGTGGCTGCTGTGTTTAAGTATCCACAGGCACCTGCACCACCTCACCTCATTGTCACTGACAATCCCGGTGGAAATCATTGTGTGTTGTTGCTTTTAGCCCGTTCATTTTCCGGCGTTTTGCTGCCTGTGACAGTATATTGTTTGTTGCTACCACCACAAGCTGCTGAAGTCTTACGCAAAGGGGCTTTAAAAACAAGCAGCATGTTGAACTGCTCTTTAGACAAGTTTTGACCCAAAGGAAAACATCACTGTAAGTCATCATGAGATAAAGATGACAGTACGTTTCTTATCTTCAGTTTCAGAGCATGCAGACTTATTTTTCATCCACATCCAAACTATCCACAAGACAAACTGTCTGTAAGTCAATTTAATAATTTCTGTTGTTGAGTTATAGGTGCAGGCTTGTAAGAGTTGCAAGCAGTGGTTCATATTATTATTATTATTATTATTATTATTATTATTATTATTATTAGAGGGATTATAATATCTTCCCTCTGCATTAACTGGTGGGTCTTTCTGCTGGATGACTCTGTGAGTAAACCGCTACATCCTGAAGAAATCATTAACTGTTAAATGGTCAAAAACAGCTGCGTTACTCTTTTTTTGTGTGCAGCTTCTTCCTCTCAGTTTTCCACCTTTTCACCATTTGTTTTAATTTTTTCCTTCTCTGACTCCACCCCTCCCGCTCTCTCCCTTTTCTTGCCTCTCAAATCGTGAGCACCTCCTCAGCACCTCCTCTGGCTCTTAGATATTTCTCAACCTGTAATGACTCTCTGAGGATATCCATTTCCACACCAAAGCTGGAACTTAAAAAGGGCCCAGACAAATATGATAATTGTTTCCGAAAGGCCTGCAGTCTGACACACTTGATTTTTCATTTCTGTTGCTTTTTTTCCTCCCTTTGTTTTGTTCTGCATAGCTCTCTGAAAAGCTGTGAATGTTCACCATATGGACCTGAAATCTCAAACGGTATTCCCCTCTTTCTCTGATTTACTCTGATAGAAAGGTGGCCCTCATTCAAAACCCTCCCAGGGACTTTCTATAAGTGAGATATTTGACCCACAGCCAATGACTGAATAGATAAAAAATGCAAACATACTCCATATTTATTTTTGCTGCACCTCCGCTTATCCTCTTTGATGTAAACTCCATTTTCTCTCTGTTTTGCTCCGAGTGATTCACAAGGTCCTCATGAATATTGCAGTTGCTTGGGAGTCGAGGGAGGCGAGATGGTGAGGTTTCCGACTCTTGTGGCCAGTGTTAGTTGAGTAAAGAAGAGGAATATTACCTACTTGTCAAGCTTTAAATGAAAGCTTTTTTAAATGTGAAATCTTTATGATCATCAGTTTACACTAGATTCAGAATTACACATTACAGGCCCGTCAGATTCCCTAAACAGTTTGTGCAAATTAGCCCAAGTGTATTGCAGCCATTTAATTGTACTAAATCCACTTTCTCTGTAAATTATAAAAAGCACCGTCCTCTAGCATTCCAACTTTTGATGTCCGGACACCGACTGCCAGCTTGCTGAAGAACGTGTTTTGTGACACGTGATTAAAAAGTATTGTGTTGTTATTTGGACATTTGTTTGTGTTTAGAACAGCTGTGAGTACCTCAGGGCCAGCCGTGTCAAAATAATGCAGCAGCCAATTCGAATTTAGTGTTCTCCACAGGCCTATTTGTAATAGTCCTATAGTGTTGACCTTTACAGTGCTTGCAGAATAACATTTAGATAGCGCTGAGCAAGAGGTAATCTTTTGTCTCAACACATCTGCGGCGGCCTCTCTGTCCGAGCTGTTCTCTTGTTTATTTTCTCCGCCCTAATGAATGGTTTTATAATAACCCGAGGCTCGATTGAGCTCAGCTAATCGTAAGATCCATGCCGAGACACAGGAAGTACAGTGTGTCCACCATGGTGGGGGCATGGACTCTCAGCCTCATAGATTAATAACAGAGTCAGTGAGCGGTTGAGTGGGTGCAGTCTGCAGGGACTGTTAATGAGGCGCGTCCATAGTAAGACTTAATTACTTGGGAATGTGTTTTGGGAAACAGGAACTGAAGAACGAGGACAGAAATATCGAGGGAGAAAACATTTGATGAATGTAGGTTTTTGTGCTTAAAAGAGGAGCTCCATGAGTGACAGGTGTGTAGGGGAAGATGAGGTGCGCACATGTTGCAGCTCCTTTAGTTACCTCCTGTTTTTGATAACCTACTGTAAACTTAAATAATATGTTTTTATGCAGTAGTTTCTACTGAGTAGAAAAAAAAGAATGTGTGTGTGACTGAATTTAAAAAGCACAAAGCCCAGTGAATTTGAACCTGTCCAGAGGACAGAGATGACTTCATCATTACCTCACCCTGCTCTGCTAGAGGACTTATCAAAAACATGTGGCTCCACTCTCCCAGCACACTGCAAATTGATTGAGTCTTGGACTGCAATGTTTTTCCTTTGTTAGATGATGTGTGTGTTTGCGCGTAAGCAGGTTCATTTTATATCTTTCCTTTTTTGTCTCTCTCTGGATTTTGACTTCATCCGTCATTCATTTGGCTTGTTTCAGCGTGTAGGTCTGGGTTTGGTCAGACAGGGCAGAGGCAGGACAGGATTATACACACCGTGTCTGAGCACATGAGCTTGCGTGTACGTGTCTGTTACACTCAATGAAAAGCATAACAGGCATAACATTTTATTAACCATTGCACAATAACAATACAATACAGCGCTAACCTTTTCATTTTGTTACCTTTGGTACCAATCATCTAATTCTTGGCAAAAAAAGGTGAATAAGCATGTTTCCCAATATTTTCAGCTACCCCAATAAAGTAAAGTGGTGGATCCAAACATTTTAGCAGGAGTTAGGACCCAGTTATACCAGTAAGTTGCACACAGTGAAATTAGTCAGCACATTTTCACAAAATATTTGGTGATGTAGGGACTATAGGTATAGCTGGTGAACTGCTGTAACTGGTGAGCCAGACGAGAAAATGCTAACCCTGGAAACATTTGTTGTCCGTGGTTCTTTCTGTTTTCTCTTTTTTGTGCTGTTTACTCCCACCTGGCATTTTGTTCTCAAGGGGAATCTCACTGTACACAATTTCATTCAATAAAGACTTTTATCGAAGAAGGAAAACAACTTCTGAACTGCTTTCTAACTGTCAGCAAGCTCGATAGCTGGGTTACTAATCGGACAGTACCCCCACAGAGTTTATTGAAAAGATGTGTTCATACCATCAACCATAAGTAACATCTCTCTTTTATGGAACAGTTTATACTCCTAACAGAGGGAGGGAGTTTAATACCAATGGATCGTACAACCACACAGCTAATAAGCTAAAGTTATAGCTTCCTTCATTTTGAACTCTCTGGCTCTCTGTTCCCTCACTGTTTAGTGCTATTGGTTAAATTGTGGGTTTAACAAAGTTCAACTCGATGCGAAAACCACATCCATGGGCGAATCCACTAATCCTGATGATTTCATGGGAATTCATTGATTATGCTGTGAAATGTTGCTGTTTTAACGGCTGACATTAAAAGACAGGAGGCCAGAATAAAAAAGGTATATCCCAGAAAAAAAACTTGTCGTGACATGGTTGCTGTTTACTTACTATTGTTTGCTTTCTTCAGTTATAAATATCAGTTCTGATCAGCTGCTGATGCTTACGTGACGCTAACGATAACGTGACGCTGAGCTGCACTGCTGATCTGCAACTTCAGTGCTGTAGTTTTTATGCTCTGATTCCTCAGACTGAAGGAGGCGAAGCTGAACGGTCTCTTGTTTCTTGCTATTGTGCATCCACAGTCAGGGTGCTGTTTGATGTGATACATGTGTGGGCTAAGTGTTTAGATTCCAGGGTTGTTTGGTTGCCAGAGACAGAGGTCCCAGCGGGGTGGGGTTAGAATAACCTTATTATACACTTGTGGGTGGATGAATTACTGAAAGCATCCGGCCTGACGTGGAGTACAACTGACTTCTGTCCAGCTTGGGGCAAGTGTGTATGTCCATATGTGCGTCCATATGACATGGATGCTCACGTGTGTCTATTCTGCATTGGGTTCATAATATGTTTGTGTTTATACAGGCCTTTCTCTGTTTGTGAGTGAGGGGGCAGTCTCTGGCAGAGCGTCAGCCCCGGCCAGCAGTGGGTCTTCCCATGCAGCGAGAAAGGGTTTGCATAGATATTAGAGTGGAGTAACCATGGCAACGGGGTCAGTCTATGACCATGGGAGAAAGAGAAGTGCCAAGTTTTGGGCCAAATGAGCTTTTGAAGCACACAGCGGCTCTTTTGATCCCCGCAGTCATCACCTTATTAAAGTGTCTCTCTCTGAGGGTCAAACATTTGAGATCGTGAAAGTTCGAAGCTGACATAAGAATGTCAATTCCACTAGACGCTTGAACCTTTAATCACGTCGAGTGTTCATGAATGATAAGACTGAATATGTTGTATCTTATTTGAAATTGCACTTTTTAAGTTTATGAACGTGTGCAGATGTGAGCTGAAGATCAACCATTGAGTCATGTGGAAATACCAGTGATCTGGTCTTTTAACATCAGATGGTTAGGATTATATAACCAGAACAATCTGTTAGTTACATACTTGCCAAGTAAGGTCCACAAAGTCTTGAATCCTTATTCAATCATCAATCTTAAATGTTGATTTTACTGTTAATGACTGTAAATGCTGCCACTGTGAGCAGAGAATGGCACTAACTTGATATGCTGTTTTGCCTGGGCTGTTTGCCAATTATCAGACTGAGTGTGCTGCCACTGTTTGTGGAGGAGGGGGGGGGCGCCTCCCTATTACTGTGCCCCGAGGGTCTGCATTAATATGGAGATTAGATTAGAAATCTTCCAGGTCACCTAATCTACTCAATCAATTTGCTGTCATTTCGCATATTTACTGGCAAAGGAAAAGTACTAGTATGTACTGTGTTTGTACTCATTAGCCAATGAGAATCCATTCCTCACAGTGTCTTCATGTGAGGGTAATTTATAGCTGAGGCTGTTTGTGTGTGTGTGTGTCCGCCCATGTGAGGAGCTTCTGTGGATGCCTTCATTATGGGTGTTGATCCCCTTGCTGTGTGGGGATCTGGAAAGGATGCACTGTCACTGGTTCTGAGTGTGATGGAAAGCTCCTATTGTGTGTGTGTGCGTGTGTGCGTGTGTGTGTGTGTGTGTGTGTAGTACCATATCTGAATCCATGATACAGCCTTGTCATCTTATTTCTTTAGTTCTATTTTCTTTCCTTCTTTTATTGAGCCATGTTTCTTTTGTTTTTTGTGTTTTTCTGCTGTTTTATTACCCTGCTATAAAAGTCCCGCAGAGCAACATAACTTTTGTACACACACACACACGCGCACAGCTTCAGCCCTGAATCCTGCGGTGACATTCAGCTCAGATGGTGTGCTTTGTTCTGAGTGACTTTCACTGAGTGCACCCTTTATGTTGTCGTCATTGTATAGGAAGATATATCACTCTGTAACTGACCTTCAGTGTAATGATCATGCTGGGTCGCAATGTGTATTTCTAAAGGGACTCCCGCTGGATTTTGAACGTACACGTAATGTACACAACATGTTTATGTCAGTACTGTGCTGGTGATAACATAAAATGTTGTAAGACTTGTCACACCGGTTACCTTCTTATCTGGTTAACCACTAGCTGGATAATTTTGTTATTTCTGAACACAGTTTTGGTTTCTGTCACATTTAATCACCGTATTTGAATGTGAATGCTTTTATTGGTTGTTGGTTTTCTGAGGGAGGTATTTGGGGAGTGAGAATGTGTGGCCAAAGTCTACACCACATATAACAATAAATGTCACAATAGTTTTTGTCTTATGCATCGGTGCTTGTATTTCCTTGTTCAGCTATTGTTTTGACAAGTTCAGGACATTGTTGGCTGATCAGTTGTTTAACTTCTCGGGAGAGTTTGGGTAAATTCAGGTGGGTAAGAGATTCATAATGTTGGTAATTTGATAAATATGGTTTATTGTCCTTTCTATGAGTTTATGGATGAACTGGAAAAGCTAAATGGCCAAACATCAAGTTAATTCATGTAGGGCTCCAGCTAACCATCATTTTCCTTATAAATGAATATGCTTGATTAATCGTTTAGTCTATAAAACATCAGAAAACAGTGAAAAATGCCCATCACAGTACCTAAGATCATAAGATGATGTCACTGATTGTCTCGTTTTGTTCGAGCAGCAGTATAAAAAACCCATAAGACCAAGAAATGCTGCAAATATTTGAAAGCCTGATTTTTGCTTTAAAATGACTTAAATAATTAATTGATTATTAAAATAGTTGCCAGTTAATTTTCAACTAATCGATAAATCGTCTAATCACTGCAGATCTAAATTCATAAAAGATTATTCAACTTTTCAACTATTCAACAACTAGGAATGCAGTGATCAGTGGAAATTACAACTGGGTCCAATAAATGAAAATATCTGCGTCTGTGTGTATGTTCATACTCTTGTTGGCCTCGTGTGTCCAGGAAACATGCTTTATTGCCTCTCTGACAAAACATCTACATTTACCAGATCATCTGCCACTGTTTTCAGCAGGCACACCCATGCCTCGGTTCCTGTTTGTAGACACACACACACACACA
>NW_023339729.1:9533833-9551296 GCF_004916995.1 Morone saxatilis
CACACACATACACACACACACCGTTGTATTGTCACATCACACACCCAGTGACAAATCCCTGTTGGCAGCAGCACTGAGCTTAGCTGGCTTCTGAGTCCTGGCGTTGGTGTGGGTATGTACTGTGCAGTCCTTCTCTGTTGTCTCTTCTCTAACTGGGTCAGCTTGTGTACTAAACAATGATTCTCATTCTCTCAACTAAGATGCTGTGTCAGCACTGCCCAGTGTGGTCTTAATGTTGTGTTGTGGCAGTTATTTGTGGTTCTTAGTCCTGGCTTTAATTGATTTAGTGAGCTTTATTTGGATGTGTGGTGTGGTAGGGCGTGACAAGACGTGACATGAGAACAAATGACATCTTACAAAACAGTGTTGATGTTTACTTGCTAGACAAGAGTGGTTTCGATTTTGCCACACTCTCACTGCTGTGGTGGCTCCCAGAGATCAGTTGTGTGTTACATGTGTGTTTTCTTGGCACATTGACTGGGCTGGCCATAGAGTGTTTTGTGAGCTACAGTATGTGTGTGGTGACACTGGATCCGCTGGACCACCATGGTGCTAATCCACAGTTCGTTTATTTCTTCTTCTGCTGGATCACAAATAGTCACGTTGTCCTTGTGTGTGTTTATTCAGTTACATGTGCTACTATGACCTCTTATCCTTGCACACATGGCCAAAAATACCTCTCAGGCCACCATGCCTTTAAGTATTCACCATTGGTCATCGTTACTTTGTTTTGAATATTTTTGGTTAATATCAGTAATATAATGTCACTGGATACATCAGAAATTGTCTGGGTGTTCCATTACTAGAAAATGTGTGAGTTACAAGCTATGTTTGGTTGAAATGTAAAATAAACATAACTGTTTGAAAGAAGGCAGACACGTTCTTTGACACATACAGTTTCAAGGTACTGTACTGTATAGGTTTACATCTGACCTTTTAATAGGACATTGGATATCTGGATATTACCTCCATTTATATACATTGTAACTTTTAAACAGCAATTTAACACCAGCTGAAAATCTTTTTTTGCTGACCTACTGAAAACACTACTGCAGTGATGCAGACGTAGTACAGGGTACATCAGCACACCATGCCATCACTGTTGGATGTGGTCAGAGGTGCGACAAACTTAAAACTTTCAGTGAGAGAGAGTGAAACACTGCTTCTCAGCACATTATTAAGTTACTCTTTACAATTTTTCCGCTATGCTCAATGTGGCTGGATTGCAATGATACTGATTGACTCTCGCAAAAGTGAGCAAAGACTAATCTTTGTATGTGCGTGCCAGCTAATGCATCCTGACAAGGACAGACATCATAAGCTCATAAACTTTGACTCTATCTGCAGGCTGACAAGTAGCTGCAGGTTTCCTGACAAAGAGTGAGGCTCTGGCACCTGAGGATACCATTAAAAGCATTAACATAATAGAAGACCATTAAATTGCTAAATTAACACAGACTTTAGAGGACTCCCTCCATGTCTGGGCTGCCCTGAATCATTATCACCTTTTCCCTGCGCACAACTCCCAGGAGCACATATTCCTACACCATAACATCTGCTGTACTTTGTGATTAATTTAATCCTTATTGTGAAAGATATAGAAGGTCTATACTGTATTCAACCTCAGAGCCAGGTAGTGTGTCCTGTGCTTTAAGAGGATATCTAAAGCTGCAACCTCACCTCAGCCTGTGTTCTCACCTCAGTCCTGTTTTCAGGTCAGTGTATCTGCAGGACATATCCCTCTACTGTACGTACAGGAACAGTCTGTCTTCACACTGAGCTGCTGTTGACGTTGCCGTACTTCTTCTCTGCTGGAGGGCCGATGGATGTCATTCGTGACGCATGTTACATTCTGCTCAGTAGCCCCCGTGGGCATCACCGAGCAGTCTGAGAGTTTGTGTGTCCCTGCAGTGTGACAAACTTCTGTGTGCACAGTACATAAATTGACGTGTTCTTGTGGCTGGAGTGTTAACATTTTGATGTGCAACCAGGTGAGCTCCATCTCGATTTGTTCGAATTCACCCACCTTTTTTGTGCACTGTAAATGTTTCTCTTCTTACAGTTAGATAATCTGTTGTTGCTATTGTTTGTTTGCGTACTAAAACAGGGGTTTATATACGTTTTTCAGGCACCAATATTACACTTGACCCCAGAATATATTGTCAAATGCATACAAATGTATGCATCTGTGTGTTGTGTTGCTGTGCAGGAGCAGCACCAAGCCTCTCCATCTGTCTCTGCTCCCACCGGCTGTCACTCATCCTCCCCAGCTCAGTCTCTATATTATTTTCTCAGTCATTACAGAGGAGAACCTGCTGAGGCTGAGCAGAAATAAACAAGCTGGTCATCTGATAGCAGATTGCACCCTGTCACACCCAGTGTTTCCTACATGTTACCAGTTTCAGTTACTCAAGGAGTGATGTTGCATTACATCCTGTGCACACAGACACAACCCTTCCACCCTTACATAATTGAATACTGTGTGAAAACGTATTTGTCAGCCCATTTTAATAGGCACAAAACAAAAATAATGTATTTATTATTTAATTTATTTTAAATTTTAGATATCTGAGTGTGTCAGGTTGACTAGTAGATAAAACATAATTTTGGTTTTCATCACACTAAAATAAAATTCTCAAAACACCACTTTCTGTGATTTAATTAATCACAACACTAATTGGGAACACCTTATTTTTTTTAAAACTAAACATTTGAGATGATTGAGTGTATTTCCTTCTTGCACACATTAGAAAAAAATGTCTTTACTTAATAATATTCAGTAATTCTGGTAGGAAAATGTAGGGGAGTTTTCACAGGTGGATCTGACAGACATCGATTAAATGAAAATGACTGCTTCTATATTTCATTTATTTTTGATCGGTTTTTCCTTAAACAATTTGAAAACAAATTCTCATGACAAATGCACTTACCACCTTATCAGTTCCCTGTCCTGATGGATCACTGCCCACACACTCACCCACAATTCACAGAGTTTCCACTGAGGATGTATCTGGTCACGGTCAGGGAGAGATACCCTGTCAGATGTGTGTGTGGTGTCACATGTCTCGGACTCTTGTCGCAGAATGGGAAGTATGGGAAGGCTGTATTTCCTTTACCTCAGCGGAGGAAATAACTGGATAGGACCCATCTTTTGTTCTGTCCTTCCAGGACGGTCACTGATACTCTTTAGGGGAAGTCAGACAAACACAACATGTAGCACAAGGCCATGTGATAGCATGTTTCTGTGGCCTTTATGGGATAATTACACAATATGGTGTTTGTTGTGGATAATTTGGATGGGTGATGTCATCCGTCTTGTGGTCAAAGGGACTGTGGTTGTGTGTCCTGAAGATGATGTCATCAGTTAGAGCCTGATTCTGGTGTTCCGGAAAAATGTGTTTCATGGCCTCCGGGACATGACAATAAGTGGAAAAAATTACAAATAGTCTTGTGGTGTGTGTGCGTTACAGGGTTTTCAAGTCCAAAATGTTCCTAGCATGGACTAGAAGGAAAAGGATTCATAAGAAGGTGGATTAGTGATTATGATAACACAGAATTTTGAGTCTTTCTTTCATTAATTGGGAACATTGAGAACAACTATCTGTTTTTAACTCCCACATTATTGTCAGTGCTCCTGTAATGCAAAGTCTTAGTTATATTGGTGTAGCGTAACTGCAATGGGATTTTACAACCAACTGCAAAGGGAAATCACAATTACATCTGAAGTTCACAGGCCTAGTGTTTGGTAGGGTTGGGCAACTGGCCACCGTCAAACACCCAACTGGTGTTTGCTCATATATTTGCGCATGTATGTGTGCTGAGTCTGTCGCTGAGCAGCAGCTCTGTTCTTTGGAGGCAGACCATTAAATTCTGAAGAAAAAAACAACCGCCAATAGCAATAGCCAGTATACTTGTCCAATTGCCCAACCCTAGTATGTGTGTGTACATGCTGTGTGTGTGTGTGTGTGTGTGTACTCTCTTTCTGAGAGTTAGATGAGAAGGTTGTTTGTCACCTGATGTCAAACTATTGTTTTGCGAGGACATGAGTAAGGCCACATTTGGTTAATTCTAGGTTATTTTCTAGGCTAGAGGTAAGGTTTAGTGGTTTACAATTGTACTGGTTATTGTTTTTGGTTTATGTCTCAGTGAACTTTTAGAGATGATGATATGATCATTCATATGATGCTTTTAGATGTCATTCCTACTGGTTGCAGATTTCCTCGAAGAGGCCAGTTCAAGTTCATAGGCACCAAATGCTGCGTAAAGTTGCCAGTTTGTGGGTTGGATACCAATGGTCTATGTTTAAAGGAATATTAGGTTGACTAAAACTAACATTGGACTTATTGGCTTGCTTGGATTGTCCAAGAGCTATATAGCTGCGTACAGTGTGACCTTACTGTCTGAAGGATGAGTTCAGCCGCTTGGTTAGCTAACAGCAAAAAAAACGGAATGATGAGTGACTGAATGATGGGAACAAGCTTTTTTTCTTTTGATAAAAGGAACATATGACGTACTACATTATTAACCTTTTCTCTAACAATCTTAAGTTAGTGGCTTTAATATGTACATAACGAATAAATACAACAATCAGTAG
The DNA here is from genome assembly GCF_004916995.1 of Morone saxatilis. NCBI lineage: Eukaryota > Metazoa > Chordata > Actinopteri > Moronidae > Morone > Morone saxatilis. The sequence goes on from NW_023339729.1 coordinate 9,538,428, forward strand.
TTGCAGTAACAGTTAGTTGTGTCTGACTAGTAGACGTATTTGTTCTTTCAAACAATTTTGGGCCGTTTGGTGGGCTGCTGGATTCTTCAACTACATCGCCCATCACACCATCAAGCACTGACCCAGCTGAAGTGCCTTTGAGCAAGGCACTGAATCTGTATCAGCTCCAGAGGAACTGTTTCTGAATGGCCCAACGCAACTCCTGTTTGTGCGCTTGGATTAATAGCATATCACATTTCAAAGTTGTTATTATTAATAAAACAAACAAAGACAAAAGTGAGTGTTTAATGGGGCTGTATCCAGGCTGGTCATGTCATGTACTCTGCCTGAACTCATCCTTCAGCGAGGTTCTCTTCCTGTTAATACAGCTGTGTGGGTGATCTGTTTAGAAAGGCTTTATAAAGAGTGGCGGGCAGCCAGGACTGAACACAGATGAACCTGAGAGGAGGAGTTGGAGACTAAGTGATCTCGCCAGAACAATCGACTACATTTGGTATTGTACTTGCACTTGTATTATGAATGTAAACAAATGGACAAGATATTATCATTAGTCAGTGGTCTTGTGACCCATTGGTTAAATTACCGTCTTCCTACCCACAGTTCTGCATGACCACAGTGTTTCTCTGCAGTCTGTGTGGTATTGTTTTCCTCAGAACAAGTTGTTTCCCGGGTAATCACCCGAATTAGATTATCATGTAGTTGGTCTGGCATGGAGAGCTTCCTCCTGGGCTATGGTCTGTGTTTGTGACTGTGTATTAATGCATGTGTGTGTCTTTTAAAAACGCTGCAATGGTATTGTTACCAGTAGAGGTACGTACAACCAAAAAAGTTAAATCTGGTTCAGAAGGTTTTGCAAATATAATTTCCAAATTAATGAGCTCAGAAAAGGAAGGTTTCTACATTTAAAATATTTGCATTTGACATGTATTTTGTAATTGGTTTACTTAAAGGACCAGTGTGTGGGATATAGTGGCATCTAGCAGTGACGTTTCATTTTGCAACTAACTGAAAACCCCTTGCGTCAGTATTTGACGACCTCGGAATGAGAAAGGGCTGCGTAGATGGTAGGAGAAACTAGGGTGGCCATGAAACATGTCTGTTTTGCTTTAAATGGTGTTGTATGTGTTTATGGGTGCGGTTCCCCTTGTGAGATGAGATTGTTAGAAGTATGAACTAAACACTACTATTTTTTTGTGTTGGGGTTTAGAAGGGAAAGGGACATGTTAACTGCTATTGCCTCACAAATTACCTCAGTGCTGTGTCATAAAGATGCAGTTGTGTTTAATGCAGAGCAATTGTCTTGAACTATATGGTATTACATGTCCATCACATGTTCACCAGAGCTAAAGGTGGATATTTATACCTGCACTGTGAAGGTATCTGCATGTTTGCAGTTGTTCTATTCTTCTGTGCAGTGCTCCAGACCTGAGTAGCTGTTTATCCTCCTTTAGTATCAGTAACCTGCCTGTCTTTGTACTGCTGTGCTCTCCTGTGAAAATCCTGCAAGACAATATCTCACAAATTCTCACAAACACCCTGTCCCGGCCCACCCCCGCTGTGTCTCCGCTGTTCCCTGGGGTTGAAATTCTGGTTGGAGCCCCTGTAAATCACCTCAGCACTGTATTCCCTGTCGTCAAACTGGTTGAAATAATTGTTGTTTTTCGGCTCAGTGTGTGTACTGCGCTGCTGAACAAGAGTCTGATGCTGAGGATTGGCCTTCGTTCTTCAGAGGCAAATAAAATGTCAAATATTGCCCATAAAAACAGCCAGCAACTGATAGCCCATATATTCGTCCAATCGCTCAACCTGGTAACAGACTTAAAAAGCTCCAACCATGCAGATTAATATTATTTTTTTTGTTTAACTCAACCTCAGACAATTTGCATCTTATGTCCACTGGGATGAGTTGTAATTTTGGCTGTAGTTTCAAGGAAAACAATTGCTTTGTCACTTAGTTTGCTTTGATTGTTCATTACCAATTCGTTTGCCTTTTCTAGTCATTCTGCAGACAGTTATTTGTTTTTTAAGTTTCCTGTTATAACCTAATGTTTATTGGACAGTTGTAGCACAGAGTTGGAAACACACACACACACATACATACACAGCCACACACACATCCCAATAAAGCAGAGTCAACAGTAGTCGGATTAGTGGGCTTTTAGAGTGGACAGCAGTACAGACAGAATCACACCATCTGAAAAACTGCTGCCACCACGTGCAAATTCTGCTCTTCAGCGAAGCTGCAAGGATACATCCAATTTACATCCCCTTTTGAATATTTGAAGAATAGGCAAAATCGAGATCCATATCTCAACTCTGTGCTATGCTAATGCTAAGCAAGTTAATGTAGTATCTGCTCAAATTTGAACTGATTTGGTTGGGGAATGGTATGGTTTTTGACCTACAAGCTGCAACTTCAGTCTCGTCTTGCTTTAATATACTGTTATTGCATCAAATTGAAGCTGAAGGTATGTGGGGTATTATCAGTTCTGTGCAGCTATTCCCGTATCGACCTATCATGAAAGGATGCTGTCATGTACATGTGTGATTACTTAAATGGGTTGATTTTCACACTTGAACAACATTTGACAAAATCGGCTGATGTTTCCTGCTGAATGAACAGATGCTTGGCAGGCTGTCTTATCTGCCATCTGTTCTGTCTCTGATGTGAAGATAAACAAATTCTAACACATGCCTTCTTTTGCTTTAGGCTCAACTAAATTGTTTTGGTTCTCAGTTAAGAATTTGACCTCTGCTGTGATGTTAGCTCAGTCTCCCCATCTTTTCCTTTCCTCTGGCTGTCTCCTCCTCTCACTCATTACACTTTCAGTCACACGTTACATAAATCAGCTTAGTTGCGTTGGAAGAATTGCCCGTCATCCCCCTCATACCTCTGAATTAACCAAGTGTCCAACCACCATGCCATCAGAGAGTGACAGGCCTGAACTGGACGCTCAACTCTCTAAACTCGACAACAGGATTATTGTGTAACTGTGGCAAAACTAACAAGACAGTAAGCAAAGTTGACTTTTATCTCATCCCTGGGCTTTCTAAAAAGAAGTGGTGTCTCTTTGAGCTTTGGTCACACCTCAAGCAACTCGTTAACTCATATCTCTAATATGGCCAAAGCAATAATTAGTTAAAAAAAAAAATTCCAGACAAAGACTTTTGTCTGGATTTTATATAATGAGGGTTAAGGGGGCCATGCTCTGTGGCTGGACATTCACATCCACCAAATCACTAAGGCCAACGCAGCGGTCAGCAGAAAAGGTTGTTGCATAACTGTGCTAGTTCTCCTTGTCTCTCTGCATCTCGCCCAAAGAAAAAATAATTAGTATGTCAAGTGCAGTGCCCTGCTTAGTTAATGACTTGAAGTGGAGTTCATTCTGGTTGTTTCAGTTGCTGTGGTACATGTTGTTAATGCTGCTGACAGTGTGAACCTGGTCATAGGTCATGACCAAGCTATTTCTGTAGTTAAAAGTACCTTTTTTCACACACTATAAGCTGTGCTTACCTTCAAACTGATCTATATACAGTAACTTAATGTACATTTAGAACAACTTTTAAGCACCTTGATTTTAAGGTATCCCCGATAACTCCCTGTGATGGGAATCCACTGCATTTGTATAGTGCTTTTCTCCAGAGCTTTATGTTCTACATATTCACTCAAGAACACTTTGACATGTGGACAGTACGGGCAGCGGGAATAAAACCGTCAACCATGTGATCAGTGGACAACCTGCTCTATCTCCTGAGCCACAGTCGGCCCACAAGTAGTCAATCAAGACACATCTGAAATTGAGACTCTGATGCTGATGCCAAATGTGAACTACAGTCTCAACTTGATCTAGGCACAGTCTTGATATATCTGGTTTCGAGAAACTAGGTCTGAATAGACTGTGGGTGCATAGATAACCAAGCTGAGTAGAATCTGTAATCCACATTCATCTCTGGATCAGGCATTCACCAATAAGCTGCTCATAGATTCGAGCAGACTTGCTGTCAGCGACTTTTGTGCTTCTCACACATTTTATTGTCATTCCACACCTAAGAACTGAAGGAAAATTCATTTTTCCATCTCCTCTAACATGAAAAACATACCCACCAGATTCAGCAGGTGGTTTCAATTCCTGTTCATTCAGCCAACCTGGACAGACATCTGGGACTTTTCACATTTCAAGTGTTCTACAACCTCTCATAATAGTCCCAGAAGCAACCAACACTTCCAGTCATTGTGCCTACAGTTGCATAATTTTGACTGTACAAACTCACGCAAGATTCTGTTCTGTTAAATAAAAACTAATGTAAGTCTTGTGGATTCATACAAGACACAGCCCTTCATGGAGCCGCTTCTTCTCTCAAAACATTGTTTCATAATTCTTCAATACATAGATTTGGGATATTTCTTGTTATTTTGGGCCATTTCTAATATTCCCAGTAGCTAGTTCTCATTATAATGGAATACAGGCGCAGCACCATCAGCAATAACACATCTCACATGCTATCAATAGCTCTCGTGTTCTCCCACAGTGAACCATGCTCCCTGGTGTTGACACAGTTGGTGTTTGTGCAGATGACATAGATGACTATCAAGGGCAGACCGAGTCCCTCAGGCTGCCTGGTGCTCGGTGGAGCCACCAGTACAGTATGGAGGCACAGCCCACTCTCCGTGGTGGAAAGTGCTGACCGCTTTGACCGAGAACACACACGTTGAGGCCTCTACACTCGTGAGGATCCAGTATAAACACACGTACATGGGCAGTAATTGAGCCACATGGTATAAAGACAGTAGAGAGAGCATGATTAACACTTGGTCTCTACAGAGTCTTTCCTCCTGGAAATGACTCATGCTGTAAGAGAGGAAGAAGGACATTAAACATTTCCTTTGTAAAGAAGTTGGTTGGTTACCAGGTTTTCTGTATCTAAAAATAGGGTGGGTGGTTTGTCATTTTTCCTGTATGCACAAAAAGACACCCAAGGCAGGTGGTGTTAGTGACATAAATCCATGTCTGTCACCTGATGGAAAAGACAGACAACAGAGGTTTTCTAACATTGACTATCTTCTTTTTCATTAGATTGTTTGAGTGTGTCAAATATGCTGAATTACAGAGCATATTTAGGCTAGAGTTTTCAAGGATAATGAAAAGGTTTCAGGCTTCAGGCTATGAAGTAGACTTTATTGTGGGAGCTGTCTTCTTTTAATTTCAGGTTATTATTTCACTCATTCCTGGCTAATTTGGGTTTTTGTGTCCTGGCATTACAGTCTTCAAAAAACACACAATGAGTAAATAACACTTAAAGCAAATGAATGTGTCTGCTTATAATTTTGACAGATTTCTTCATCTCAGACACATAATATGTCTCAGAGCTTTAGTGGATAGCTGTAGCAGTAATAATAATAATAGTAATAATGTGTTTGTGTCCTTTTTTTTTGTCCTAGTTGGCGAGACGTTGTTAACTCAAGCAGTCCCCTGAGAGGTAAGAATTTCAACACGCACCATTTCAGCTCCTGCTCAAACTTCTAAAACACCTGTTGATCGCATCAACAGCACAGCTCTGTTTTGGGTATTATTTTACACCATAACGCAGTTGATGGGAAATAAAATGAAAAAAAACATTCTGAAATGTAGTGTTGACTGAAGCTTTGGTCTGTCGCCCAAACGCCTCCGCCCTCCTTTTTGGTTTTCTCAAGGACGCAGAAGGTAAATGGAGAGTAATAGTAAGCTCTTTTTGGAGAGCCTTGAATAAATGACACGGCTTTGGTCGGTGGTAAGCAGCTGCTTCTGGCTAGACATTTTACTGTGTTGGAAGTTAGGAAATAGGAAATAGTGACAGGCCTTACTCTCCCTCTTTCTGTCTCTTTCTTTCTAGTATCTCTCCCTCACTCCTTTGGTCACTTGTCGCCAGGAGAACTAAGCAGGATCTTGTTTGTCGCATGTTGTCATTAACAATTATTAATCCATTCAATACCTTAGCTCACTTATTGAGTCTTGTCAAATAATGTATTTTCCCAACTTCCATGGGTGGGGCCATGTCAAAACTGTCTGGCACTCATTTATTTTGAGTTTTTGCCATCTGTCTTAAACTCATTGAAAGAGAAAGGATGAGGTTGTGAACCACTTTATTTACTAAGTACAGTATGGACGGAAGATTTTCACAACAAACAGGAAAAGTCTGTGTGTGTGCTAGTTAGTGCTGCACAGTTAATTGATATACTATCGAAACTGCAATATGGCCAAGTGTAATATCCACATCACACAAGTTTTTTTTTTTTTTGATAAAAGGAAAATGTGTGACAGAAAAGCTTTATAATGAAGTATTGTAGTTCTGAAGAGATGTCCCAGCTTTGTTCTCCACATTTAACAAAACATTTTTGTTTAGTACAGACACCAAAAAACCTCATTATGATTAGAAATATTTTTTTAAGTGAAAATTCAATTTGTGATGCAAAAATTAGAATTCCCAAATTAATTGTGAGTCATGTCACAATCGCAATATCTGTCAAAATAATCACAATATGGTGTTTTTACCATATCATGCAGCCCTAGTGCTAGTTTGTAATCCTGACACAGATGCATGTCAAGTGCCACTACACAACAACACTTCCTGCAGTGGCAGATGGAGCTATTTCAAAGGATGGACTGTTTAAGTACACTTGTTGTGACTTAAGCTTCTTAATACTACTAATTTTCACAATCACACTTTTATTTGTCATTATCTTTCATTCCAACATCTTCAAAGCCTAACTTAGTCAACCTTGCTTTCAGTCAGCTGTACCACAGGCCACAGCTGCCATGCTTCATTTTCACTTTTTGCGAAATGCTACCTTCCCCTTTTTAGACAAATTTACTTTTTAGACTTTCAGACTATTATAATCCTGCCTGTCCGGTTTTTCGTTTTTAATCTCTTGTGTCAATATGTTCACTACCAACTGTCATGCTAATTATAAGTAAACTTATCAAATGCTTTAGAAGTAAACAAAAAAGTTCTTGTGTGCAAGGAAACTCGATTGGTTCAGTATTTAATGTTGAGCCTGTTGTCATTGGTCTTCAGTGTTTGTGTTTGGCAATAGATATGCTATGTTGAAAGACAACACTAACGCTCAGATTGCTATTGCACTACAAATGACTGTGCAACTTCAACAGACATATAGTACATATAGCATAACAGAAACACTAGGTGATACAGATATTGTATGTTCAACACCAAGGACCCATTTGAAACCTTTGATTGTAGGAAAATGACTTATAACTGACCTAATGTCATTATCTTTTACGTAGAAGTGCCTGCCTCGAGTATGCGTTTTTATGATACCAGTTACAAACTTTTCTGCTTCTGATCAGATTATCTAATTAAAAAGGATGAACATCATAATCAAGAAAGCCAAGATGGCCTTTGCAACCTTGTGCTGAAGTTTGTTCCCATGTCATCTGAAACAGAATTAATATTCTAAGAAAACAGACACAAAGAAGCAGTTTACAGTATGTGACTGACTAAGTGAGGTTGCACCACCTATAAATAAATGTTAATTTGCGGAGCTGGTTTACTGTCTGAACTTGGTATGTTCTTGTTTCAGTGAATCCAAGGAGTTTTAATTTGTTCTCATACCTTAGCCACAGTCTGACTCATCCTCAGCTGTAAAAGTAAAAGGAACTGCAATTTGGATATTTATATATTCCTATGATAAATGTGTTATACGGGACACAAGAATCCATATTGAGAAAGATCCTCTCCCTCTCTCCTTCTCCTCTCTTTCCCTTTCTGTGTGTCTCTTTACCCCTCTTGTCTCTCAGTCTCTCGGTCTCAGCCTTATCTTACCCTCCCACTCTCCCTCTTTCTCTGTCAGATACTTTTAGGGCATCTCTCTCCTCCTCTCAGTCCTAGTTTGGCAGATCTCCCAGGTCCAGTCCTTGCCAGGTCAGGGGGGGGAAACACAATGCAGCTCTGCTTGCTGACGTGTCTCATAATGTGTCACATACCTCTCAGAGTACCGTTTCAGACAAAGCAAGGCGGCAGTTGTCCTCATATCTGGGTACTTTCTGGATATACCATTTTACCTATCGCCAGGTTCAGCTACTGAGAGCTTTAGTTGTGTTCAAGTCTCTATTAGTGTGTATCTGTGATTACTGCTGTGGCTTGTGCTAGCTGATAATACTGCGCTTTATATTTAGATCGGTATGTTGAGTGGTATTACATGCAGCATTAATTTGCTAGTTTGCATGTCTTTCTGATACACTGTAAGTTTCCTCAGGGCACAGAAGGATTTCACTGCAGTGTCCTTGTAGGCTAAAATGAGGCGTGGCAACTTGGCACAAGAATAAAAATTTTTTACAACTTACAAATTTAAATACAAGCTAATCAAAGGTGAATCACAATCTGTTATTATTTGTATTATTAACATATCTCAAATTGTTTCAACAGCTGTGTGTTCACATGTATGCCGCTGAATTTCACAATAGCAGCAAATCGGAGGCCCCTCTCCCACACCACAATTTTAATTTTCTACCATACATGATTCTTCTGACTTTTTTTCAACTGAATATAATCTTGTTTTTTTAAAAATGTCACAGTTCTCTCTGATAAGTTGATTCAGTGTAATTATCAAATTATAAACAAGGACTCTGCCACAGGATTCCCACTGGAGCTGACAGCTTTGTGATTTGGATATGTTTGCCATTAAGAGTGCAAACTACAGCTAAGCCATCTGGCTAAGCTCCTAATGCTCCATTTATAAATTACACCACAACAGAAAGTGGATTAACAACTGTTGATGTAATCTCTTAATGAGTTTCATAGTGCTTTCTGTGATTTAGTTTATCCTGCACTGATAGCAGAGTTCATAAGTAATACGCACTATTGAACTGAATTAGGCATCTTGGCCTTTTGACGTGTTGACATTGTCTAGGACCGTAATAATGGAACTTTATGGTAGTGAGATGAGTCAACTCAGTCCTTCCTTTTCTCATTCTTTAAAGCTGCAATCATTGATTTTATGACCAATTGGGGGCACTGCAACAAGCTGTAAACACAACATGCACATATTATCAGTTGATGTGTCTAACTAAATGAACTTTGCACTGCTTGTTAGCTAGCCTAGCCAGTGCAGCTAACCAGTATCTACTCGTCGGTGAGCCAATTCACCTCATCGTCCACTGTGATTGAAACCACGGCACATCCTAATTTCACATTGGTGTTTGTTATTAATGTTCCTTTGACAATTATTTATTTTTATATAGTCCAATACTGGACAGATATTCAGTTTCTCCAACTGTTCCCAGGTCTTTGAACAGCTTCCTCCTCTAAAGTGAGTAATTGTACTGTATAATGTTAAAATGAATATCGGTCAGGAACCCTATGTGACTATAGAGGTTGATATTGAAAGAATTAAACACTTGTTGGGTTCGCAAATAGTCAAGGTGTTGGTGTAACCAGGTAACAAAGACACAATGAGGTTTAGAAGAAAGAAAAAGAACCAGGCATTGCTGAGGGTTTAGCGGGTGTCTGCAGAATAAAGAGGGCTGAAAAGACGATTAAAGGGACAAAAAAAAGAATACCATGGAAGAGAAAAGAAATATAAAACCTATGACTGCCAAACTGGTCACTGGAGGGACGCTAAGGTCAAATCTTTCCACTGGTCATTTTCTTTCTCTGTAAGGTTGATTTGTTTTTTTATTTTGTTCTCTTTGTTTTCTTTTCTCTGTCTCTACTCTTGCTTTTCTCTCTGTGGTTATCTATTCTCCTCCTGCTTCCATCTCCCCATCTCTCCTTCTCTCCTTCTCTTTTTCATTTCCTTCAGTAAGACAAGCTGTTCTCTACTCAGCAGGGCAGTAAAGAGACGTCAGTGTCTCCCTTCGCCCTCATTTAAAGTCTTCTCGTCTTCTGACTTTGTTAACTGCCTCAGCATGCAGCCAGTCCTGGCTGCCTCGCCCTGCTGATGTCATGCACCTGATTGTAATGCCATTCACAGTGAGCGTCTACAGAATGACTTCAGTGGCTTGTTGGTATCTGCTTGCTCTTATTTTGTGAAGCAAAAGCTCATGTTAAGGACCCTGGTAGTTTAGAAGCAACAATTGCAGCAAGAGAGTAGGTTCATATTTGTAAAAAGCATGACGTGCTTAAATATCCAAAGGCTAAAACTAAATACAGGCAGTTATGTATGTATATATAATATGATTTTAAAGCCAAATATAAGCTTATACAGAAAGTATTCTTAAATACCGATACATTTTCAGTTATTCATATGTAGTTTGGTTCATGACAATTAAAAAAACAATTCCCCAGTGTAATCAAAACTCATTTAGTGAGACTAGTCTGGCCATACCTGATTTCTTTCTCAGTAATTTCTGGATTTCTATCTGTAGGTCTTTCCGTTTGAATATTTCATACTTTTCAAATGGACAATGCATCATTTGAAACTTAATTGTGATTTTTTTTGGACCCTTTAAACTGCATATATATGCTTTCTGATGCATCTGAAAGGTATAGACTCATCCAAGTGAAGTTTAGGATCTGTGCACACATACTGTATACCTCTTTTTCTCTTTCCCAGATACATCCTGAGGCAGTCACTCATTCACTCACTCAAAGACAAATCAACACTCATGCTAAGCTGGCTTCAGTTTAGAGACTACTGGACAAATCTGCAGGACAAAGGAGGTTTTGAATTATACACATTTTTACTGCAGAGACAGGCAGCTGTTGGTGGGTACAGGCCGCGATACAGAGACATGAAAAGACTGTAGGCATCCAGCCAAAGTGATGGATTTTATAGAGGGTGGAAACAATAAAAGGCTTACAGTTCTGGGAGAGTCTTTGGTGTAAATCATAAAAGGCCAGGCACATCTGACATGGATAATAGTGTAATGATGTTCAACCCAGCCCTCCAGCATAAGAGCGGTTGATCTTGTTACAAGTTTATTCTAGTTATTTATTGATAACGTGTAAAACTGATGTTACGCATTTTAGTTCATATTTTTGTTTTATAAAGTTTGGTTCAGTCAGTATAAAAAAAATGGCAGCACAGTTAGACAGAAATGAATCTGGAAAAGGTCTACATTGGTTATCCTGGAGGAACGTGTACACACACACACACACACACACACACACACAGCAGATTTGTGGTGACCATTTTCACTGATATTAATCAAAGAGAGTCTTTCCAAGGACTAACACATTGATTTGCAGTTACAAACTGTTTTAATTATGTTCAGAATAATGGGTGTTTCCCTGATAAATAACATCTGTCTCTGTGACTCAGTCAGAGGAGGAGTTTGGTGTGTGTGTGTGTGTGTGTGTGTTTGTGTCTATGCACACATTGCTTCCTCCTACCTTTTCTAATCCCCTGGTCTCCTGGGAGGATAGATAAATATTAAATATTAACCATCCAATATGGAGCCAATCTACGTAGAAGGATAAGAGAAGTTGATTGTGTAGTCAGGACACACACACACACAGATTTAGGCTTGATGTCATATTGCTATCCTTTTTCATATTTTTGTCTCAGATAGCCACAGTCTCGTAGAGAGACAGAAATAGAGACACAGGCCACAGAGTCTCTCTCATACTCACCGATGTGTCACACACACACACCTCAGCGGGCTCTCTCTCTTCATGTCAAGGCATTGGGCTCAGTGTGACACCACTATCATCAAAGCTGTGTTTACTAAGATGGCACCATTCTGAGTCGCCGACTGTGTGTGTGTGTGTTTATGTGTGTGTGTGCGTTTGGTGTTGTCTGATAAGCAAATCTGCTTCTCCTCAACCCTATCATCTCCCGATGCTTTTCTCTCACTCATATACCTTCGCTTCACACTCTCTCTCCGACTTGATTCCCCCTCACATTTCCTCTCCCCCTCCATTTTGTCCATATGTGTGAGTTTTATTTATTTCAGCAATAAACAAAACTTTTCTTCGCTCAGCCTTTCCCCCCGTTTCCTTTCTGCCTCACCCCCTCATGCGCACTCATACCTCATGTGCACTAAACACTGACTATTTAATGAATATTGACTGAGTGAAAGCGGAGAGGCGAGGGATGGAGGGAAGCAGGAGGGAGGAGGGAGGGTGGATGCTCCTTGATTGACAGCAGCTTCTGGTCAGTTGATCTCCACTCTGCTTCCTGTAAAGGTCAGGTGTCAGAACAGTGTGTGTGTGCCTCGGTATCTGTGTGTATGCATGTTTGTCCCTGTGCGTGAACACAAGTGTGTGGTAGACCAAGGTTATGGATTAGCCGCCACAGCGCTAACAGAAGACTGTCAATACTTTTCATTCTCATGTACACCTCATCGAGCACAACAAGCACTGAGTGACAGAAGTGACTGTCTTGGTAATGTCAGCACACACACACACACACACACACACATCTATACACACACATCTATACACACTCCTACATTTGCTCTTCATTGCTGTCGGGTAGAAATCCAGAGGTTTATAGTGGGAACATGGCGGGGCTGCTGTGTGGGACCAAGAGAAAGAAACAAGGTAATTTTGCTTTAATGTTCTAATCTTTGAGGAACTTGGAAGTGGAAATGGGGAAGCAGGAGCTGTTACCTTTAGTGCACTGTATCCAGAAATGTGTTGGTTGTTGTAATAGGTCATCAAGTTCTGCTAGTCACTGTAAAATTAGTTGTTAACATTATAGAATTGGCTGTGTGTCTTTGGGAGTGATTTATTTCCATATATAGTTCTGCAAAAATATGCTATGGTAAATGAATTACATTGTATAATTTCACCATTTCGACCCACATTTTACTTGATTGGGTGCCACAGCTGTGTCTAGCTCAGCCTGAAGCAGCAGTAATGCAGTCAGATGGACACGGAGGGAGGAAGCAGCACAATTATGATGAAATGCTGCAAGCTCGCTCTGTAAT
>NW_023339729.1:9551396-9556522 GCF_004916995.1 Morone saxatilis
GTGTGTGTGTGTTTGTGTCTATGCCTGATTGCACATGCTCTGTATGTGGTTTGTGTTTAACAACAATATTTGATATGATTTGTTGGCCTCAGTTTGTAGTTGTTTTAAGATCTAAGAAAGAGTTCTGGTCTTGTTGCAATGGCTGTATATCTTTAGCTTTATGGCCGTCAGTCTGCATGCCACGGTTTGGTGGTTGAGTTTGTGTTTGACTTTGGTTCTGGGCCACATGATGTGTCTTGTAATCATTAGGCACATCCCAGTAAAATGCAGACTGGATGTATGTGGGCACATCTTGACCACATACACACACGTAAAAGGAAAAAAGCTGCAGCTGATTCTTTTACTCATACACACGCACATATTAAGTCAAACACACATGGCACAAGCATGTATATACGACTACATAGACCTATAGTTGAAGACACACTTACTGACACACATTCACTTTCAGCACTGGTGGCCTGTGGGGCTTTTGTAGTGCTGAGAGGCCACAAACGACAGCTTTGTGTTCTGGGAGGCTGGGAAAGTTGGACTGCAATACACACACACACACACCACACCATACACAACCACCACCACACACCACACACGCTCTCCTCCCGCCTCTGACCACTCCTCCCTCCCACACACCAAAACACACCACACACACCCTTTGGCAGTTGTCTAAAGTCTGTGCCACAGTTCTGCCTAGCTCAATAGGCTGATTCATTAGAGCCTCCTCATGACACTGGAAGAGAAAATGGACTTGCAGTAAAGGGAGGACGGGGAGGCGGGAGTGTTACAGCTCAGCACTCTGCTGCTGAAGTCTGACATGACCTGACAGTGGTCAGGTCAGTCTTAAAGGAAAGATCCACCCTTAAATACGTGTTTTTTTTGTGCGTTGGGTATTGTGGTTTGCATTCCCAGGTTTATTTAGTTGTTTGCTGATGGATCAAATGTTGGAAAATAGTGTAAAATGCTGATCACGTTTTCCCAAAGCCCAAGATAATTTTTTGTTTAAAAACCCAAAGATATTCAGTTTACTGTCATAGAGTAAAGAACCAGAAAATATTAACTTACTTAAATACTCTAATAGTTGCTGATTAATTAACAACTAATCAATTAATCGTTGCAACTCTAATAGATATATTTGTATTGAGAGTACATTGCATTTCCTCTTAACTTGTCCTGACCTCACTAGGTTTTGGGTATAACACTTGTAATAACAAGCACTGCCTTAGGCTGTCTTGCATAAAGACATCCAAATCATGACAGTGTTGTATTCACTTCTAGATCTCCTATTATATTAATGGTAACAGAAACTGGGAAGGATGACACATGTTGTTCCTGATTGGCCCATTGGCTGCTTGTGCCCTGCATCAGGCAAATAAAATGACTTCTTTCACATTTTTGTGTATTAAAATTAGTTTTTGATCTATTCTTAAAGAAATCATCTTACATATTTTTTCCTATTCTTTGCCCTACACTACTACAAGTATTTGTAGGCAGAGCTGGACTACCAGCTCCAGATATTATAGAGAATTTCATGACTAGCATTATAGCTGTCATAAGTGTGCCATCGAAACATCATTCTGCTTTATTTTACTTGCTGCACATCCAAAAACCCCAAATTTAGAGGGTAATGACAGCCACCATTACACATCATTATTCACACTGGAGCCACACAATGATTCAAAAATATTTACACTTCTCAGTCATTCTGCCCCAATCCATAAAAACAATGTCCAAACCCTTTTCTTTCCAATAGCTCATCTCAAATTAATTTCATTTGCTCTGCAGGAGAGATTTTTTTTTAGAGTTGTTTTTATCTAATATCATCATTACTGAATCTGGCAACCGGTAGTGGAAATGTGCTGTGGAGTGAAGTGGGTGTTGTAAGTAACGATGCTTGGCAGTGAGCTATGTTGTCTGGATCTTTCCTTCGCTGTCTCCTCTGGAGCCAGGCAGACTTAAAGCCAGGGCCTCCTGTCGGCGAGGGGTTCTCACAGCCCCAACTCCCCCCTTGGATATGTGTGAGATTTACTTTGTGTCCTAACAGCTCCCTCTGGACAGCGCTGGGAGATTAGGCTAAATTTTCATATTTTTATGACCTGTTGAAGGTAGTTTCATGCTTTACCTGACATCATTATAATGGAGCTACCAACATGAGTATTTTTTTTTTCTGTGTAAAGGAAAGAAAAGTAATGGGTGTTCAACTGATGTACATGTTTTACACAACATGCCATTAATTGGATTATTACATTTTAAGTTGACCCTGGAAACATGTTCTAGCTTCCACACAGTGAACTTTAAGCCCCTGTCACAGTGTGCATTTTTACCATAATGAGCACCTCCTGACCCTGTGCCAGACATAGACTCGTTAGCTGAAACACCATGTTTACGTCTGTCACATGATGTTACAGTCAACATGGAGAATTAAAGAGAGACCCCCCTTCCCAATGCAAATAGGCCAAGAGTCTCCACACCCCACACTGTGAGGGGAGGTCGCCTCAGGACTCGACCGACTTCTGCAAATAAACAAGGAAAATTAAATCTGGATGATCAACAAAGCTGAGTGCTTGGGGCGTTTTGTCAGATTTAGCCATTATAAAAAGATGACATATACCCATGAATTATTTATTAAAT
The DNA here is from genome assembly GCF_004916995.1 of Morone saxatilis. Taxonomy (NCBI): domain Eukaryota; kingdom Metazoa; phylum Chordata; class Actinopteri; family Moronidae; genus Morone; species Morone saxatilis. The sequence continues at coordinate 9,554,022 of NW_023339729.1, forward strand.
GTCATATTGTGTCAACATCTAGAGCTGTGCAGTAAGAAAATGTATAGACTCTGGAAGGAGTTTAATAAATGATACATAAAGAACACATACATACAGTTACACTATCTTCTCTGCAACAGTTACAGGTCTTATCAGGTAGTATCAGTTTGTGCTGTTTGTTGCTATATAGGGACTTTACTACCCTCTGGATTACAGTGTGACAACATATGGCTCATATTCATTTACAAAAAGGACAGTCAGTGGCTGTGTTACAGGCCTTCCTGCATCAACTCCACTGTATTCCACGTACATTGTTTCCAATGCTGGATGACAGCCGCTGCAGGTGAATCCTAGCACTTCCTCTGGGTTTTTCAGGAGATTTGAGCTTGCGTCAGCAGTTACGTTGCTTTGCTATCCTCTCGTGTTTGCAGGGAGTAGAAAGGGTTTATTCACTTTGCATGCACAGAGTTGGAATCTGGGCAGAAACATGTTTTTTTCTAACCACTTGATCAGATTTCTGGGCACATTCTGTTCTCTTCTAGAAAAATATATTTTGACAAATAAAGACAACTATTGTATTGTTGTCTTATTCTTGTTGATGCTGCAGTTCTGTGGTAATGACTTTTTCTACAGCTCCAGGGCGATACTTAGTTGCTTTGAAAAAGCTACATATTTGTCAGAAGAATCATGTATGGTAGAAAATTAAAATTGTGGTGTGGGAGAGGGGCCTCCAATTTGCTGCTATTGTGAAATTCAGCGGCATACATGTGAACACACAGCTGTTGAGTCTTCAGTGCTGAGTTGAGGATCTTAATGGAAGGGCACTGACAGAGAAGCACTTTACAACTTGATGATTTATAATGTATGAATCTTACTATGTTATGCACAGATTATATGTACCCACATAGAATTACCAACCAGCATAAATTTACAACTGCATGCGGCCTTTGGACTCATCTTGCTCTTCTTAAACTATATAATTACCCACCTATGAGTGCTTATTAACGTACAGTATGCATACACCATCTGCCATTTGCAAAGTGCACTGCTCCATCTTCCTCCTTCCTCTCCTTTAAAAAGAGGTATTGTAGAAAGTTACAACTAGCAATCCGACTCATAAATAATCTAGACGTGCATCCTTTTTTAACCCATGGAGACTGCCGGGCCCCTGCGCATTTCACTCAAATATGTGCTAATGTTAGACCAGGCATCCAGCTCCGGCTATGCAGTGAGAGGCCAGAGGGCGAGGTTTATTCTGGAACAGGTATGCACCGTCTGAGAGCTGGAGGAAGACCCTGAGGGTGGATGTTGTGTTGGTTCTTGTGTTTATTATGCTCTTTAATAAATGCATGTGTGAGGTGTTTTTATATGAAGCATCTTACCATCAATAAGTAACGCTTATCAGGTTATAAGACAATGTAGGTTTATGCAGGTTTGTTGATTTTTCTGCAAACATGAGCCATTGGCTCTTAACTACAAATTATTCCGAACAACACTGAGGGTGCCGCTTATTCCAGTGCAGCTTTAACACACCACAACTAAATAGTTTCCAGTGTGGGAGATCTACTGCTTTCAGCCCTGACGAGGGATTGATCCTCTTGTCCTAGACGTAGTTTGACAAACATAAAACCACACTCACCGCGCAGACAAGCAGAGTAAGCAGGGAATCCCTGCCACTTAGAGATTGACGGCTGGGTATACGGTAGCTTGGTCATAATCCCCCACTCTTAGCTTGAATAATTGATTCTAAATTGATTTCGGCTCAGCTGGCTCACTTGCTTCTTCTGCCGGCTTTAGACAGTAGCATGTATTTTTGCTTCCTATAATTACTGTCTGCCATGTTTCTGTGCTAGTCAGCAATAAAGCCAAGCTTTTACCCTCCAAATTGAAGCATCTACAAGGAAGCAGCAATTAAAAATTCATTTGAGATTTGTTTGTTGCTCTGACTGACCATAAATTACACACACCAACAATTTGCCATGAGGGAAGTAAATGTCCTCTTGTGACCATTTAAATTCTTCTAAACAGAGTTCTGAGAAATCTAGGGCCCCTAAAGAAGATTTTCCTCAAAATCAATCTCCTAAAAATCAGTTACAAAAAACAACAACTAATGAAATGATGTCCATAAAAACCTTTAATGTTCATAATGTGCTTTGTTTTTCTCTAGTGTCATGCTTAATGCAGAAAAATCTGTCAAGGGGACATGGAGGGAAGAAATGTAAAGATGCCTCCTCAGTTGAACTTTGCATGGATCGCCTAGTCAGTGTGAAGTCAGTGAGTTGGCCCTTCACATGCTAATTTAATGTCATCCCCCTGGCCCCCAGTTAACAAATGGACCAGTAGTGACAACACTAAAACAAATGAACTATCCCCCCCCCCCACAATGTCCACCTATTTTTTTGGGAAAATACACATATTTGCTGTCTTGCCAAGAATGAGTTGAGTAGATTGATACCAATCTCATATCTGTACAATATGAAGCTAACAGTTAGCAGGCAGCTAGCTTAGCTTAGCTTAGCTTA
>NW_023339729.1:9556636-9567164 GCF_004916995.1 Morone saxatilis
GCTAAGCTAACTACCTGCTGGCTCTTTCATATTATGAGGGCTTGACAGTGGTTTTGATCTTCTCATCTCTTTCCCAGCAAAATAGTGAATAAGCATATTTCACCAAATATGTCAAACTATTCCTTTGAAGTATGAGGCATGGTTTTGCTTGCCTATATACTCTGAAATTTCTAAAACCACAGAAAAAAGCTCACAAAATAAGTCCCCAATTTCTCCACCTCAGCACCTCCCTCCTTTCTTTGTTTTGGTCAAATTCTCCTTCAAACTCCTTTGTGTAGAGGGAGATTCCTCACATGAGGACGTTGTTAAGCTGCTATCAGGGAAAGTGTTGGATGTCTTTTGGAGGAGTAGTGGGGAGGGAAGGACCCTTTAATGGAGGGAAACTAAGGGGAAGGTTCTCTTGTCAAACCTTGCTGAAAGAAACTGTGGCATTTTTTGTGCCTTGCCAAGGACTTTGGAGAGGAGAAATTTAAATTAAAAGTTTGCTCTCAAAGAAAGACGGGGGTGGATAAGAAGGTTTAGGGAGGCTAAGAGGGAATGGGAGGAGAAAAAGAATGAAAGACGGAGGGAACACATCCAATAAGTGCTTTCATTTTTGAAGACTTTTACTTTTCATTTCAGTCCGATTCATTGATTTGCCCTAAAGTCTGCGCCGATGAATAAAAAATGTTGAAAGAGCCAATGGCTAAAAGAAATCTTTGAAGGTCTTTTTGTCCACAAAAGATCACTGAAGCACCCTGAGGGGAAAGGACCCTGTCATCTCACTCCTGTGTTTGTGTGTGTGAATTTAAATCAGGTTTGACCCTCCCCCCTTCCCCTCTTCAACCACCATCAGCACCCACAATTTGACCCCCTCCCTGCATGCTGGCCAGTCCTCTGCAGCTCGTGCAGCAGATAAGTTGTGTTTTCCATCAGTGTTGCTCTCTGCACAGAACCAGATACAGCAGAGCGGCTCCTGCTTTAGTGTAGGAGGAGCGTGAAGGAAAGAGGGCAGCCGGCGCAACAGTTTTACACTGCATTCAGCTACGATGGGAGAGGCGTGTTAGAGAGAGAGAGAGAGAGAGAGCAGTACAGGCAGAGGGACTCGTTGCAGTGCAGGTGGATCACAACTGTCTGGTGAAGAGGAAGGCTCGGAGGCAGCAGTTTACCTCCGATTGGCTGTCCAGCAGGTTTGTAGTGCAGTTTCTTTACAATGCTAGCTGATTGTTGCCTGGTTTGTGCCTCTGTGCGTGTGTTCTGTGACATAATGGATGCTGTGTTCTCCACTATCAGGGCTGCTATCTCACTGCTGTCTACTCTTGTTGCCTCTGTGCAGTTGTGACATTTCCCAGAGCTGACAGTACCAAGGAAAAGAACATAAATCTGTGATAAAATCATACGTGTTTTCAAGCTTGAGGCATGCATTCGAATTTCTGTTGGTATTTTATGCACACAAGTTCAGGCTGTATGAGAAACTTCTATGCTAGGAGGAGAATATAAGACTTTCTTCATGCTAAATGAAATAGCAGAGGCCCTTTTCCCTCCTTTCAGATGGCAAGTTCTTTTACTATGGAGATGAATAGAGTCGGGAGCTGTGAATGGGCCCGAGATGGCTTTCTGTGTGCAGAAGAGAGGTGCCGCCCTCTCAAGTGTCAGCATGCTTAGTGGTTTGGTGGCGGGGGGTAGGTTCATGTGCTTGTAGTTTATAGAGGGGGCTGGGTTTTATGCATTGATAAGAGATAAGCTATTACCTGTATGTAACCTTTAAAAGTTCCCTTAAAAGCTCAGGATTTTTAATTTCTTCTTGTTGGCTCCTATCTCACCCTTTACCCCCTGAGGGAAAGGCGAAGTGATACAGTCAAGTGCTTCAGTCGTCGTCCGTCTTTTCATTGGTGTCTGTTTACTATTGACAGAGCAGCGATAAGGAGCCGTTAGGAGCAGCTCGTTTCTATTTCTGGCTGTTGTTTTCTGGGTGTTCCTATGAAAGGCCTGCTTTCATGGTTCAACAACTGACTGAGTGATGGGAAAGTTTGTGGTCTCGTTGCTCTTTGCTCATGTTGTTATTTGTTTACCAGTCCTGAATTTGCTGCTTGTTGCTTCACTTTATTCAATTTTATAAATCGCTTCAGGTGTTTTGTGTGATAGAGGGTTGGCATTCCAGGCCTTGAGGTTACAGATCATGTTGTACTTGTTTTCTTCTTCTTCTTCTTAAACCTCTACAGAAAAACCATCACAAACACCATTTCTGCTTAATTTTCACAAAAAAAAAAGTGTTTCCCCTCAGTTGAGCATTTAATCTGACAGCAAACTGTAATCATCTGTTGGATTAGACAGTGAAGTATTGTAATTGTTGTTTGTGCTGTAATTGTTTTTGAGGTTCAACCTACACCAAATATTTCTGCTACAAGACCACCTTGCAGTGAGATAAAATAAACCTGTGTACTGAAGTGCAAGAAGCAAACCAAATGTCAGTCTCTTGTCCAAAGAATTAACATTCCAACATGTGGATATTTGCTATCAGAAAGAGTGCTTTTGGGTTGTCTTACTCCCTGTCATCTAACTGTTCCTCTTGACAAACACAGCTGAAATATTTTCCCAGCCGCTGGCAAATAAAGTCTGACTTGCTGTCAAGTTCATCTTCTCAGTGCCAAAATAATAAAGTCTGATGGATTCACATCAGTGACAGACATGGTGCTGCCTCCTAAAGGCAGTGAGCTCCTCACACGTTGTACACTCACTTTCCTCCTCTGTTGCTTCATCACTTTTTCTGTTCTTTTTTACCAAGGTACGCATTTACAAGATGTCCTCTGAGAGAGATATTGATTACAGCAGTCTGATAATAAGATGTCAGAATACAAAAAGAATGTAGAAGAGTATTGATAAAATATTAGTCTTTTTTTAATTAGATTTCGGTTGAATGTACGAGGATGTTGGCTCTTGTTCTTGCTGAGAAGTATATAACTGACATTAATTGTGATGAAGTCATTTGGAATTTGACACACTAACTGGCGTGAGCGTACTTTCTACATGTCGTGCTCAAAATGCCTTAAAACACTTGCATAATGTGCGTAATCATTTCAAGTGCAATTTCAGTTGCTCGTAGTGTTTCTTTGCAGACGTTTTTACCAGCATGTAGTGTATTCTGCTTTGAGATTGAACTCAGAGGATAATCTGCGTACACGTCCTGCTTCCATGACACTCGCTGCCATGGTGACGTCCTTTGTCCTCTAATGAATGCTGAAATGTCTAATCAAATATTTGTCCAGAGTTCTTTTGCAGAGAAGTAATAAAATAGGACCCTTGCAACAGGCTTTGCTTGGCCTTCCTCTTTTGACCCTTCTCTGGGGTTTTCATATTGTTTCAGGAATGGCTTAGTGTGTCAGGCTCTTCAAGAAAAATATTGCCGCTTCAGGCCGAATTATTTGCAGTCTGGCCTTGATTTCCTCTCCCGAGGCATTTGTGTATCCATCTGAATTCAACACCACATGCCTGCTCTCAGGTCAACGTTTTGAGACATAGCTTTGAGGTAAATTAAGACAGATTTCTCACTGTTACATGTGACTTTTTGCACTTCAACCTTAGACATGTAGTTCAATAACATTTTAAAAGGAGCCAAAAGAGGTTACTTTTCCCCCATGCTGAGGCAGAGGAGGTGAACACTGAGTGCTGCAATGGTGAAGTATTGTCCCGGTGTCTCAATCAACCCCAGTGACCTGAGCACCTCTCCAGTTCCACTCCTTATGTTTCCACTTTAGACGGATGATAGACTGTGTGTGTGTGTGTGTGTGTGTGTGTGTGTGTGTGTGCGCGTGTTTGTTTTACAAAGAGACAGGAAGGGGTTGTCTTATCCTCCAAGAAATGGGTGTTACTCTTCTTTCTAACTTGTGTTGTAAATCACTGGTTTATGTAATGGAGCTGTGTGTGTGTGTGTGTGTGTGTGTGTGTGTGTGTTAAATGACTTGGCTAGCCAGCCTGCGATTATGTCATACAGCATGGTTTCCAGCTGTCCGAGTCTGCTGCATTTAATTTAGTTTTCAAGAAAGTCATCCCCAACCACAGTGTGTGTTTCATTTATGTGTATGTGTAAACTGTATATATTTGTACGCTTTTAGACGTGTGCTTAACTGTTTGTATTAAAGTGCACACTCAATAAGCTCTGTGGAGCGTCACCTGTTGGCCTGCCGAGCGAAGAAATCATTGCTGTCAGGTTCTGGCTAATGAAAGCTCTGAACTTTTTTTTTTTTTTGTTCTTTTTGATGATTGTGATTTGGGTCTGATTGAACCCTGCAGTCCAGCTCTAAGCTAAACCAAATGTACTTGGGCTGGGTCCCACTGAGGGGCTTAGACGTGAGCTTTGACAAAGGACTGCACACATTTCAGCTTTTATGCAGGTACGCATGCAAGGGCCCAAACTCACTGTGATCAGGTTTCTTTGCAGAAAGCAAAGCAAAAACATGCCATCTCTGAACCAGTAACTTTTTACAGTTACGGTAATTGTATTCCGTCAACACTGAGGTCTTTTAAAGTTTGCTATTCCCATGGACAAGACTAGCTGATCCTCAATTTCCTCCAGACTTGAATTCATATCTAGTTTTTTGTTGACATAGGCTCATTGACTCATTGTTGTCATCTCCCACAGATGGCTTAACCATGTTAGTCATGTTACTTAATAATACTCTTAAAAAAAGTGATTTATGCTGTGTGGTTGAATTGATTTACTGAGGAGCAGTCCTCTTGCTGCAATTTATGTTGTATTACTGTCTGAGAAGCCAGTGAGAAAGAAACCGTACTCACTATATCCATTGTCTGTTCCACTGAACTGATAATATCACTGAACTGATAATAATATCAGTTCAGTGGTTAAATGTCTGGCACTGTCTCACACTTCTCTTTGCCCCCGCAGTGGTTCGACCCTTCTAACCCCCATGGTCCCAGTCGGCCTTGACCGCAGTGAGTTGAGGCTGGAAGCGTGAAACGTTTTGAACTTCTACCAACACTTTTTATAGACTTCTGTAGGCCAGGTCAGAGTTCATGGGAAAGCTTTGCTGAACCTGTCTTCACAAAGTGACAGGACCTGCTGACATGTTTCCCTCATCACTAACACTGGATCTCACAGTACAAGAAGAAGAGAGAACATATGTGCACCTGTTAAGCTTACTGTAGGTGCTGAATAAACCTTTAATGTCGTTTCTGACCCTCTGACAATCTGGCTCAGTTACTGAAAGCTGAATGACACCATGAGTAAAAGTTTTCAACAGATGAAATATTGGGCAATATTCACCAAAACTGCAAGATGACTCAGGCCTTTGGGATAAGACTCAAAAGGACACTTCTCCCCCACAGTAACGACCAACCTTTACTTTCCGTTATGCTCCATATGGATTTAGGTAATTCACTTTGGTTTATCCCCATCTGCAAATATTGCTCCTTTAATGTACACTCTTTTACTGTGCTTGGACATAAGACCTACAGTAAAGGGGTACTTCAACTTTGATCTGAGATGCCTGCAGATGTAGCATGTTACATGCATCTATTTCTATTCAGTCTCCCTTTTGTCAAGGACATCCTCCTTCGCTGTCCCTGTGATAATAGCAGACTAATGCTGAGTGAGAGGGACTATCATGTGTCTTACAGCAGTTCAGCTGTTTGTATGGAGAAATTTAAGGGTTTTTGTTTGTATAAAACTAGCATCAGCCTTTTATTAGCATTAGTTAGTCATGCTTAGGCAAGCAAGTCTGGTAAGAAACCACCGCTCGGCATGAAACTGAAGACACTGTTGGTTTTTCGGTAGCAGTGGTCAGTGGGAAAAGAAGTAACAAACAGTTTGAAAGGTTTTTTATGAGTTTTCTATAGTAAAGTTTAATGCCCCTGTAACTTTCACTGTAATTGCTAACAAATGCAAGGTAATAAGTGCTAATTTCTCAATTCCCCATGGTAAAGTCTTCAGTCTGAAAGCCTACATTCTACTTTGTAAGGAAAGAGGAAGGAAAATGGAAAGCCTGTACTTTGAGCTCTAAGAGGAAAGTGAGAATTTCAAAAGAAAAGAGAGAACTGTTTTGATGAATTGTTGGTTTTTTCCAGATGTGACATTTGTCTGTAGGGATTTGATCTGTGAAATGTGATGTGTGGCAGGTCAAGGTATTATAAAAGGAAGAGTGAAGCACAGGATATTGCTTCACTCATCCTGGCCTTGTCACTTCTTACAGAACCAAGAATCATACCAGCACAAACCCATATGAACAAACTTGCAGTACATCCCTGGGATACACTGCAAAACCATACAGAACCTTGTTTATTAAAGTCCAAAAACAATGACTTCATCATTTAGTAGGAAGCTTTTCTGTGCTGGCAAATGTTGACTCTGGTGAGGAGGCTGGGCACACAGCCTCCCAATTTCCCCTTAAATCTCTTTCTCTTCCTTTCGTTTTTTTATTTCTATCATCTCTGTCCTCCTTCCCTCCCTCCTTCTCAACCAAAACCTGGAAGTCATTTATGAAGTCAGGATGGGGTTTCTCCCATACAGAAGTGGATATTTGAGTAGATCTCAGTGGGGAGGGACTCCAGTTTGACGTCCCACACCTCCCATCAAGGGAATTGCATCAGAGTGAAACTGAAGATCTCAGTGCTGGAACCAGCTGTGGTTTGATGTTTGGCTATAACCAAACCTAGTTACTAAAGCAGAGACTGTTTACCGCAGTCACAGTCTTTTTAACAATCACTGTCTCCCCCAAATCACCAAGTGCAAACAGGTGCTGGACTGTGCGTCAGTAGTGTTGGCGTAGAGACCTTGTACCAGATACTGTGAAGCATGTTAAGGGAAATTGGGAATATACTGGCACACCATCACGACTAAATGTTACCCTCAGCAGACTGTATAGTATTGTATTATGTGGTTAACTAGAGCAAGTCAAGTGAATCTAAAAGGTGAGTTTCAGCTCAAAAAGTTTAGTGGTAAGAAGAAAAAGAAGAACGGAGAAGGAGAAGAAGAAGTTGAAGTTTATGGACTTGGAAGTTTCCATTTAATGGAAATTTAATGGAATATTTCAATGGGCTGCCCCCATGGTTTTATGTCTAGGCTTAGTTTAAAGGAATGGATAAAGTAACATTTGAGGGAATCAAACCCAAATCATCTATCTTTCAAAGTATTCTCCAAAGGGAAAGAAAAGTGAATTCCTCAGAGAATATGTTTCAGTTCCAACCTTTAGCCTCTTTCTCTGAATCCTGTTCATCTTGAACTTGTGCCTTAGCTGTAAGAATTAGCTTCTTTTCCTCTTGTCTCTTACATTATCACACAAACTGCATTCGCCAGGAGTAATATTTCATCCTAATCAACCTACCTGAAAAATACGCTATTTTGATACAACTATACTCCTTGTGGTGGTCCGTACCTTTGTGCTTCAAAAGAAAGGAATGCAAGAATATATAAACTGTCAGGGGAACTAAAAAGAACAAAAAATTTACCGTTCAGATACGCATACCGTAGAGTTACACACGAAGAGTGGACAGACAAATCACTTGATTGTGTTCAGCCATAAAGCTCGAACACAATAAGTTTGGGTGAGTTCTGTGGGTCCACTCCCCAAGGCCTGCTAATCATTGTGGGCTTGAAGTTTGAGAACACAGCCCAGATTCCTTGCGCATGAGAGAGGACGAAGTCTAAAGAGGGGAAGGAGAGGAGAAATTAAATCTGCTAGTGTGTGAGCCTCCTGAGTTTACGCAAGATACACTGACGTATCAATTTCGTAGGTCAAGGGTCTCAACCCTGTAGATGAAAAGAGTAGAGGTGTAGATTGAGAAGTGGGGGGAACCTGCCACACGTACAGAGAAAGACCAGTTTGGGATACATGAAGGGAGAAATGGGCGATGGAGTTGGGAGCGTGAGTAGGTGGGAGGAGATGTTATTAATCTCTGTTGTTTTCCCCACATATTGTCATTTCCTCTGCAGCTGGTCCCGGGTTGAGAGAGAAAGAAAAACACAACTGAGGAGATCAGAAATCTAAACAGTGGTCCTGCCAGTGGGCTGGGTGTTCCCCACTGCTGACACATCTGTAATAAAACACACTGTCTGATTTCGTAATGTGCTGCTAATGAAGGTGAAGAGAAGGCCAGGCAGGAGAAATATGCACAGATGTAATGGAGCCCTTGTGTTAAATAAATCAGTGTAGTGACCCAAAGATTCACAAAGTTTCAAACTGATATTAATGGGCACGATGGATAACAATCTTTTGACCATAGTCTACAACGACTGTTTACTTTTGAACTATGCATGAACTGGTTCTTCTTTTGTTTCTCTATTTCTTAAATAGGTCTCAGCATTTAGTGTGACAAGAGTAATTCCACAGATTTATTGACCTGCCTCTAGCCTCAACAGAAATGTACATCAACCCTTCGTTTACTCTCTTGTCAGGTCACTAGAGTTTGACCTGACAGTCGGTGGGTCACGACCCCATTAAAATACACTCCCAACAAGAGTTTTCCCACCTGACAGTGAGCCTGTTCTGGACCTTAGTCACTGCAGGTTGGAGCTCTCTCAATTTTATGATACCTACAGTGTGTCATACTCTATGCAACAGTGATCAGAGTTCCCGTTGCTTCCCAATTGCTTCTACTCATTTGCTGGTGGAAACCTTTTAATGTTTAGTTTATGGCCTCATGTCTCAGTGCCTGAAACCCCCTTTCCAACATCGGTAAACCTCCCCCTCAAGATCTAATTTTTCATTCTTCTCTTACCTACCTCGTCGCCTTTTGTGCACCATGAATGCCTTCAAGAAGAGACTGACCGAAAAGTGTGCACCATTATCCCCATTTGTATGATTAATTACGGTGAGACTATAAAGACACAAAAGACACAGAATTCTTTGAGAGGTATTGTGGAGGCAGAGAGATGCATCCAGAAAGAGTCTATGATGAGATATGGTCAGACGACACATAAAAAAAACCTGTTTGTTTTGATGTGTGAACCCTTCATCAAGATCTTTTACAACAATTGCATCTCTGACAGTAGTCTAGTCTAGTAAAGACTCGCAGATCAGAAAATGGATCACTCCAAACCACAGAGGTTACTGTCAACGGGATCTACAGAAGTACTAAAAATTGCGCATTGGGAGATTTTCGTAGAGCTTTCTCTGTAGTTTCCTACCTGACCACACATGTTGCACCAATCTTTTGAGTACAATGACACAGCTCAGCTGAGGACAGAGATGGTCATGGTCTGGCCCTGCTTCCAAGTAGGACCACAATATCATGGGTTCTGCTGATCTCTGCTCAATACACCATTATCTGTGTAATGCGTTTTATATTGAGCCAGTGAAATTGGGCATTTAAGGTCCTACTCTACCCCTGGTCATTATTGATGCAAATGTGTGTGCATGACTAATCTGCACGTTACATCTTTGCATAGTCTATTTTTTCCTCTATTGTTTTTTTTTTTTTTTTGCATTTTTAGCTCGAAGATTTGTCTATATGGCTTCTTGCTTGAGAAACCTTCAGCCTCTTTTAAAGGCTGCTCAGCTCTTCGAAGGACACTACTTGGCTCAGCCTCACAAAGCTCGTCATAAGTGCCGCTAAACTGGCTCATTCAGTCCACTGTTTCCCTCATGCTGCCTGGGGTTTGGCAGGTAAAGAAGCCAGAGTTATGGAAGTCATTAAAATTCCTTGGGAACATGTGGATGCTTGTTTATTTTTCCGCCCAGGCAGGGAGGGTGGAGAGCTGCCAGGACGCTGCACTGTCCTTCTCTCAGCAAGAAGGACAGTGGGCAGAGTGTGAGAGAGACGGAGGACCTGATGGGGGATGAAGGAGATGAAAGACAGATGAGAGAAAAGAGGAGGATTGAGTGAAGTAGAAGACAGACCGGTGGAAGGGCAGAGGGATGGAGGTGGAGCGGAAGTGGTTGAAAGCAGGAAAGGGAGGATGGAGAGATGAATGGAGAATGAGAGGAGGGGGAAAGGCAGACACCCTCTACTGGATACCAAATAAAGAGTCGGACAAATGAGCACTGAGGTTTCAGTGAGCCGTACAGGAAGTGGATTAGTGACGGATGGATTCACACATGAGCTGGAGGCGAGAGAGAGAAGGACTCAGAGAAAGACAGAGATATAAAAAAAGCTAAATTTTGTCCAACTGTCAAGTGAAGTTTAGACAAACTTTTAAAATGTCACAAAAAAAATACAGAAAGGTTTACCATTTTTTATTGGTGGGGTTTATTATATAGCAATTAAATTCAGTAGTGAAACTGAGAGAAAAATTAGGCAAACTGTTAAGAGACAACCACATGAAATGCAATATCCTATTTAAAAAATATAACATTTTCTTAAAGATGAGCTATGTTCTTATATACTTTTTTCTAATTTGGTAAATATTGGTTGAAAAAGAAAACAGAAAGAAGGAAATAGCTGATAGCAGAAGGGCATAGAAAGACAAAGTCAAAGAAAGAGAGTTTGAGACTTGTTTAGGAAGTGTATTAAGGCTGCTCAATTAATCGAAATGTGATCATGATTACGATTTTGGGGCCAAACGATCTCAAAACTAATAAAATCGGGGGGAAACGAT
>NW_023339729.1:9567264-9582347 GCF_004916995.1 Morone saxatilis
GTGTAACTGAGGACTTCCTTGCAAAGTGTTTTTGACAAATGTCCAATAAATGCAGCATGTTTCTGAAGTTTAAAAAAATAATCGTTTGAATAATATGATTTTTTCCATAATCGAGCAGCCCTAAAGTGTATCCACCTTATCCTTGGCCCCATTATACTTTGCATGAATTATCCCTGTACATTATCATGTTTAAAGTGTCTGACCATTTTTTTCCCTAAGCAAAGAAAATGGAAGATACCTCTAGCACTTTGCTAACTCTCGCAGAGGCCACTTCAGTGGAAGGAATAACTGGAAGTTACGTCTATAATTCAATTCAAGTATCACAGGGCCAGGATAAGGTACATAGGAAGTGACTGGTTCCAAATGACTTTGCGGTTGTTGCTGGTCTTTTACAGAGCAGCTTAAAGGGCCTGAGAACTTACTTTGTCAATCAACCTTATACTTTGAGCAATGGGGTCTGACATAAAAATACAAAGTTTTGCCAAAGTTAGAGCAATTTTGGTTATTTCACATGAAAAGTTTCTGTATTTTGTGTTTTTGTATGTGTGGTAGAAGTGGTCAGGGCTTAGTTAAACAATCAAACTGCGAGCACACAGTCCATGAAGCAGATCAACTACAGTGCTTAGCGTTTTTTTTTTTTTTCTTATGTGGACTATAACTGTTGCTTATTCATCCATCAACATTTAAGGAACATTAAATCAAGTTTTCAAGGACTTTAACACTGACAGAAGCAGCTAATCAGATCATCTGATAATTTCCCCTCAAACTGACTGGGCTTGTCACTTCAAACCACTGTCCTCTGTTAAAGCCATCCAGCATTGTCTGCTGTTAATAAGAGACCTCAGATGGCATCCCATTTTCTGGAGAAGTTAGTTCCTCCATATGAAATACACGGCCATGCTTTACATTACCCACCAACTAGCCATAAATCTTCCGTGCTTTCATTTTAAATATGGAAATATCCCTTCATGCTTGTCTTTAAACACCAGATCCACTAACAGCCTGCTGTGATGGTGGGCGTTTTTTCTGATTGGTTAAACAGAGAGACAGACTTGAAAGGGCTATTGGTGCGTGTGTTACCGCAGGGGAACAACTGATACTATAATATACTACTGTGTATGTGTGAGTGTGTGTGGGAGACAAAAACAGAAATGACTGGTCTGCCTGTTCCATTAGGCACCTTGTAAACTGAGTCAAGTCACCGCCTCGACTTAAAAGAACTTCCACGATCTCCTTTTCCTTGTCCACTGACGATATTCAGTTTACCATCTGATCTGACACTAGCTGGATTGTAGGGGAAACCTACATTGAGGCCAACTGCTGTGTTGTGCCTCTCATCCATTCATCTTTCTGTCGTTTTTTATCTAATAACCAATGATAATGGATGAGGAGATTGTAAGGACACCACGGGGGGAGGGAATGAGGGATGGGGATGGTTCTGTCAGCCCAGGAGGATGGAGAGGGAAAAGAGAGAGAGAAAAAAGGGAGTTGTGGAATTTCTCATGCATAGTTGTGGTATTGCCTTGCGCAGCTGAAAAATGTATCAAAGCGATTTTTTGCGCTGCCGATACTCCCCTCATCGTGGGCCAGGAGACAGATTTCATCAACAGGCCGTCAGTGAGGTCACTCTCCATCTCCATCCCTCTTTTTTCCTTCCTTCTCTTCCTTCCTTCTTCCCTTGTGTTTGATCATTCTAATTGAAACTGACGCTGCGATGTGGACCCTAGGGGTGATACTGGCATTTACCTGCCTCACAGACAAATTGGTGGCTAATTGAGACGTAACATGAGAACCTCTCTCCCGCCTAAATGTTCCCTCCCAGAAGGCTGTGGCCTTTGACACAGATCCAAGCGTTGGATTACTTGTCTTTGATGCCAACTCGAATCATTACGTGGCATGTCTGTAAAGCTGACATGACATCAGTACCTTGGGTCACATGTAATCCTTTATACCATATCTTTGGAAATAACAGCGGAATATTATAAATTAAGGTTATTACTTGAAGACAAAGACAAACAAGGGTTTCAAGGGTTCAGTCTTGTAATGTGATTTATCTCAAAATGCTTGAAAATGCAAAATTGTCAGACCAGTGAGCTGCGTTGACACTGATGCACAGTGGCACGCTGTAGTTCCTTGTAACCATTAGCCTGCAGGAGTTCTTCTTGAATTAACGTCTGAGTGATCTTTATCCTGGCGAGAAAATGATCAGACATCAAAGCTTGAAGGTTGAAAAGGTAATCCCTCATGCTTTAGGATCCGCCATTAGTTATGCAATCCTTCCTTTGCCTGCTTTGCTCTTGTTCTGCCTTTTTAAAGGTCTCACCGTCTACAGTGGCTTTGAGTTATCTGTCATTAGATCCTTTGGTATGTTCCTGTATCAAGTTGACAGTGACATGCAGAGCCGGACCTGACCTCCCTTGGGCACTAAGCACAATTCTGCTCGAGGGCCCTCCTACCTGATAAGTAAACCATGTAAACTATTTGCCACACAGTCACACCTGACATCTCAGTGCTCCAACTACAATTCTTCCTTCTTTAAAAGAGTTTGCTCCATCTGTCAGTCTAAGAATTAGTAGATCTATACAGAACAGAATAAAATATAACAAACATTATTCAATAGAATATTTTCTATAGAATATTAAGTGAAAAAATAACATTAATATTATAGAAAATAATAAAAAAGTTGTTGTTCAGCTGCCTGTTAAGTAGTCGAATCCTCACAATTTGATACAAATAGCTTTGTAAATCTATAGACTATATTAAGACTTTACAGCAAGTCTACATATCTGCATCAGACCCCAGCTTTCCTTTTATACATTTTCAAATACAAATTACTGAGAGATGTGCACCCATTGCCCAGTATGCCCAGCTAATCAACATTTAAATTCAATATTTAATCAAAAGTCAATGTCAGTCCATTGCTTTACATCTCGCTTACTGAGTTGTAACTAACTCATGACTGAGAGACTAGATAATCATTGTCTTGTTTTAAAAGGATGTGCGTCTGTGAGGAGTGCCATCATCCTCATATATTATCTGGACTGGTGCCTAGCGATGTAACCGCTGCTGGAAAGCACTAGTATCATTTTGTGCATGCCCGTTGGTGTTTATTAAACGTAATAAATAGTTGTATTTCACTCTCACTTTTGTCAGGAACAAAGTCACAGAACAGCTCCAGAAGACACAGACAGACCAAGAGTTGCACTTCTCAGCTGTTAGTGGGACAGCAAACTGCACATTAACTTAACGTTGGTGTTATTTACTGAAACTCGGAGAGAACACAAGTTTACCTGATTTGTGTTCCCAGAATTCACTCCCATAGTGTTTTTCGTCTTTTTCTGACGGGTAGTCCGTTCATCATCTAACTTTGACACGAGGGGAGGCAGGGCGCTTGCAAGTTAGTGGGGGCCTATACAGCTTGCGTAGTGTGGCGTATAGGGCGGACCGGCTCTGGTAACATGTGTAATGGTGGTACAGGCATGCTGCAAGTCGAGATCCTCCTGTCAAGATGTCAAATAGACAAAAGAAAAAGGCAGTGTTTGAGACAAAACAAAGTAGGTGAATACCATGAGTAAACACTATTGATGTGTTTCAGCTTTCTGCAAGTTCAAAGCTGCACTGCATCCTTCATTTTGAAAATGCATATGCGGCAAAGGTCCTAGCTCAGACACACTGACAAAAATACTCAACTGGTTGGCCGAGGCATATAACTGCGGGGCAGTAGTTCTAGTTTAATAGTACTAGACAGTCAACAGGAGTTACTTCAGTACAGTTAGAATTTCTAGGTACTCTTGATGGTCACTTTTTTCAGAAAGTTTGCTTTAGCACTGAGCTGTGGCGATTGTCACTTGCTTCAAAGTTTTCCTTCCTGATTGCATCACTAGGTCCGTCTCCGTGGCGACTGTGAGTCATATAGCACACTGGTTGTCAAGAACAATAAGATGCCAATAAGCTGGATATCCTTTAAGCTCTTCCTGACTGAGAGGGATGGTAGTTTGTGGGCGCACTGGTGTGCAAGTGGGAATGTGGAGGGTGTGTGAGGAAACAGCTGGAGCTACTCATACAAACACACACAGAAACACTCGTCCATATCCGTACAGTGGGTAATGAATGAGGTCATTTATACGTTTGTTGCCGAAATGTGTTTGGACCCTTGAAATTGAGAAAAACAGAACTTCATTTGGATCTCAATGTCTTTATGAAATGAACTTCATCATGAATCTACCTGAGATATCATGTGATAGTTATAGGAGGTTGCAATTTCCCAATACACCCAACAGCCATGGGCTTTTGTGCAAAATCTAAATGTTTTTTAGAGGTTGCGCCTGGTAGAAAGAAGAAGAGAGAGAAACCGGCATGAACAATGGTAAAAAGAGGAGAGAGAATGCAGATAGAAAGGGTAAAGGAGATTAATAGAGGGAGTAGAGAGGCAGGAGGAGAGGAAGAAAGGGCATATATGAGGCCCAGGCTAGTATTTTTCCCCTCCTTGGTGGTCTAATTATCTAGAGTCTGTATATGTCAGTGAAGCCTTTCACTGTGATTGTGGTGCAGGAGAGACGCTCATAATTGGCCTTATTCAGGTTCATCTGGAGCTCTGCTCTTGAGGAGTTTCTGAATGAAAGCTCCGCTACAGTTTGAGCCCAAAATCTCTTTGATGTTGAAGAAGAATTTCCTACAGTTGATGAAATGACTCCTCTGAAATAAAGTATGCTCGCTCAGTGGTCAAAGCAATCAGGATGCGGACAATTGCACATGAATGCATTCACACACACACACACACACACACAAACTCTGATACACTTGGTTTCAGCAGAAAGTTGTGACTTCTGGCTAAGTGCCTCTGTCCCCCTGCTGGACCCCACATCCTGACAGGAAGCTTGTCCTTCCTTCACATACACACACGCACACACACACTCATGTGTGACTGTCACAGAGAGAGAGAGAGGCACTGACACACTGCAGGCTACACATTTGGACAACCAAGAAATAACAGTGATAAGGAGACAGAGATGAAAAGGGATGAATAGAATTAATTACACAGACCACAAATGAGGGGAAATGGTGCCTAAATTATACCAGGACCTCTTAATAGAGAGAACTGACCCCATGTTGAGGGGCCGGCATCCTAAAAGCATCTCTTCACAATAATTGTTCTTATCCGCTGGCTTCAAGGAGAATTAAGAAACTACAAAAAGTGACATCCCTCTCTCTAATTGTTTTCACCCAGTTTTAGCAAGAAAAACTTGATTAATCATTTAGTATAAAATGTAAAACAGTTGAATGTGCCTTTAATTGATGGTGACTATAGGGGGGGCAGAGAGAGGGGATGACAGGCAGCAAAGGGCCACAGGTTGTAATTGAACTCATGGCCACTGCAGTAAGGACTCGGTAAATGGGGCGCTAGCTCTACCAGGTGAGCTATCAGGGCGCCCCAAAAAACAGTTAAATATGACAGCCACAGTTTCCGAGGTGACGTCTAAGGAGATGTTCAAAGATAATTATTATTGATAATTATTTTGTTAACCGACTCATCAGGTATTTCAGCACTACACAGTATTCCCGTCAAAACAATATTGGATAGTTATATGTCATGTTGCATCATTCTTTTCAACACACACTCATACTTAAGACAGCGACTACAAGCACCAGCACAATGGACTTCTTTCCTCCTCCAAGCTGAAATTATTTTACCGGCCATGTTTTCTGGACTCTTCATGACAGTTGAGCTCACTGAATGAATTGTTGACGAGGCAAAGAACAGTAAGATGCCTCCCCTACAGGGCGCCATCAGCATCAGTTGTGGCCACTTTCCTTTCCATGTTGGATGCTTTGTATGGATTTGTGTCCCAACCCCCGAGTCTCAAGTTTGACAAGCACAAAAACACACACAGTCACACACATTCACACACATTCACACACAGGCTCTTTGCCCTCTGCTCTGACAGCATGTCATTGAGCGGTCAGATGTGATAGAAGGGGTCAAAGCACAGCACAGTGACAGTGACTCACTGAGAAGAACTCGTTTTCTTTCCTGTTGTGGTAGAGACGTGCTGAGATTTCTTTTTAAATAAAACAAGAACCCATCAAAAGCCCCCTGGCTGAATTCCAGTCTGTGAGACCACCCATTGGAGCCACAGTCAAGTCCACACTGTAGTCCAGAAAGTCTTGCCTAGAGAGCAGCTTTGGGGCTTTAAACACTATACTGTAAGTGTTTTGTTATTTTTTTCTGGTACAAAATTGTTTCCTTATCTGTCACCCAAAGCGTTTTAGTCTGCCCCAACTGTGTCGATTAATCAACTAAATGTCCATTTTGATTGACTATTAACTTGATTGACTTACTGGCTTCCCCGCTATAATTCACTGCTCACCCTAGGACAGAAGCTCCCTTTCAGCTTCTTTTCACCGGATGCTGAAGCTCCTTTGTTGTCCAATATATCATGCACGCCACCATCTTATGGCATAGTGGAATGAGATGGTGGTGATCTTGGTTGAGATGATGACAGTGAAAGTAGTTTTGACAGAGCAGAAGAATCATAAAAGCAACAATAGCTGAAAGATGTAGGAGAAAAAGTTAAAAGAAGGCCTGTGATATTCTATTTTCTTATGTCAGCAGACCAAAAACCATAAGTTAATTGATCCTCTGTGCCATAGAGTTCCATTGTTGTTCAAAAACGTCTACAAACACATCAACTGTTGCATGTGCCTTTATTATGATCCTATATTGTGAACTGGTTTATGTCTGCTTTATTCATACAACCACAATGCAGTAAAACACAACTTTTTTGTTCTTCCATGCCTGGTGCCCATAAGTGCTTACTGCTTTAGTGGAATCTAACCCATTACCTTTCACCAGAAACAACAGAGTCACAAATCACAGAGGAAAATGCCAAGTGGTCAAAGGTTTCTTGAACCAACAAAACATCTGAATGCCAATGTCCTTTTTAATGTGCGGATGTGGGCGTCTCCAACCTTGCTTTACCTTGGAAGCCGCTAAGCCTCAATAACCGGCCTTGACTTTGATACAAAGCTGCATGTCTATTGTGGGTTTATTCCCTTTTCTGTTTCTGGAGTTCTAAGGTGATTGAAAAAGCCTTTTGTGGGGGCTGGTTGTCTGTGTGGTCACTGTGTGTTCAGGCTCTGACCTGTGTGGTGGAACAACATAAGAGGCCCATGGGATACTGGTGGGATGAGGTTGCTTCACCATTCCTTCTTCTTGTGAAATCAAGTCTTTCCAAGACTCTCTAGTTTTAGAAGTGAAGGTTTTAGGTTTGTTACCAAATTTGAGGATGGTTCTAAGAATACAATTGCAAGTTAAAGGTTCAACACAATTTAGGACCTTTACGGTTCTGTGGGAGATGACTGTGTATGATGAAGGGTTTCTTCTATGCGTGTGATCTTTTTAAAACATTTCTACAATGAATAAAACATATAGCATGCATTAAGGGAACCATATGCAGCTGCAGAATCTAATTCCATGTCCCTAACAGTTGTCTTCATCTTCGCTCTCACTTTCTATCTTACTTTTTTGTCTGTTTTCGCCTCGCTGTCTTGGTTTCTCCCTTTTGCCTGCTGGGGTGGGGTCACCACATGCACGGACTGTTTGTTTGGAGTTGCTATAGAAACTCATGTGAGTGTGTGACTTTGTGTGCTCATACCCTTGTGTGTATACGTGCGTGTTTGTACTGGTGTGATGGGGTTGCAGTTCTGCTTCGTGCGTAATGACCTCATCCAGACACAGACCCCAACATATCGAATCCGTCTGCTTCCTCGGATTGTGTAATGGTTAGTCCCCAAACACACACACATACACCAGCTCTCTGGTGCTGCCTCCTCAGTGTTGTGCCTTGTTGCTTGGCCACAGACGAGTCATGGGGCCATATGCTCAGCAACAATAGTACTCCATTAGACAACAGGAACAATGCATGATTGCTCGATAACTTGATTTCATATAGTGGATTCGTGTGAAATTAGATTTATTTTGATGGAATTCTGCATCAGACGTCTCTTTTAGAAAAGGGGAACAAAAGTTCATGAACCGACAATGAACCCTCATACTTCAGTGCAACCGTATTTGCTGTATTTTAGTGTTTCATGTTGTTACAAAACCACTCATACTCCCACCTTATCACCTGGGGTCAAACACTTGACGTTCCTCAGCTGCTAATCTTGAATAGTGTGAAAATGTGGAACACAGCCCAACTGTTGATGTGCATTTATTACAGCTGAGAGTCAAGTCAGTGGTAAGAAATCATTTCCGTGTGGAAAATGCTGCTTTCTCTGAGGGGAAACGTCCTGCTTCGTCGCACAAAGATTTCTGGAAGATCTATTTTCCCCCCAAGCATAAATTTACACAGTTATTAAAGGCCTTATTATTGATCTGCCATGTGACTGTGGTCTTCCACGTAAAGGCTGTATTCACTGTAAAAAGAGCACATTCAGAAACACAGCCACAATGCATGCTCAAGTTGATGAATCATCGCTGCTGCATTCAGTTTTGTTTGGTTGTCAATTCTTGATTATACTACTTTTGCATAACTCTGCTTAATTGAGCAGAGATAAATAAATCTGTTACATTTGGATATACATGACTACTGTCTGATTTCAAATTGCAAATTGACTCAACCAGTTTTCAAACCAGTCCGTTTTCATCAACTCAAGCAACACAGCACAGAAATCCCCCAAAGCTACTATTGTGCTGCATGAATAATTTTCTTATCTGTTGCCACATGTCAGTTCATGCAAAGTGTGTGCTCACCTGGTGCAGACAGGGCTCAGATTGGCATGGAGGGACTGGCACAGAAACCATTTGCCTTGGAAAGGAACCGCAAAGCTTTGCGGCGCCACAACCTTCCTTGAAGCTGCAGTTGTTTGTCTTCAGTTTTCTGTTGTCTGGGGCATCAAAGACAATTTCCCTTTAATTATTTGGTGCATCCCACATATTCATGTATTTCCCAACATACAAAGTGATACTTTTCATTTCAATATGAAATGTCTACTGTTCCTGTTATAGTGACACACTGTATTTCTCAGTGCTTCATTCTGCAGCTTTGGTCCCTGAGACTGCCAAAAAAATAACTCAATTATCTGTTGGAAATCCAGGACAGCAGAGTATTCTTGTCCTCTACTGCAGGGAATCTATATAAGCTACTGCAGCATAGAAAGGGATCTCTTCAGGGGTTTTGTAAATATAAAAAAGGTTATAAAAGGTTCCTCTGCACAACTCTTTGTGCTCACAGCCAAAGAGAAACTGCAGTCTTCTTTCAGCTTGAAAACTGGATCTTGATTATCTTTCTTGCAAGATATGCTAACTTGTGTCAAGTTCAACGATTTGAAGCTACTGACCATGCAAATTATGTAATTTGGAGTTAAAAAGTACTCCTCTAATTTTCTGTTACACTAAATGCTGCTGTGCCTTTGACCTAAGTGGCCCAGCCAACTTGTGATTTGAATCTTAACCAGGTGCCATGAAAACCTTTCGAAAGTGTTTTTGTTTGTAGAAACCATCACGGCGTAATTAAAGAAAAAAATCAGTGGAGTCAACTTTACAGAATCCACGTTGTTTTCTTAGTCTCTCTCAGACAGGCACTGATGTCACTAAGAGCTTGGAGAAAAGTAATTCACACCAAAGGTAATTCAGCACACAGCTCTCGTGTAAAAGTATATTGTGTTATGTAGCCATGGAGAAGCTCGGACTGCTCTGCTGTTTAGCCCTTGCACTACAATAAAGCCAGCGTCTGGCAGTGAGGACATACGGTAGCTGTGACACCCGGCGATGAATTGTTTTTGTTTGTGTGGTTAAAGCAACAGGGTCCTGTTAAACTGTGTCTATGGCTCTGTCATTACCAGCTATAATTACAGGGTGATTAGTGGCCAGAAGTGTGTGTGTGTGTGTGTGTGTCTGTGTACATCAGAATTTATTCCTACATGGTTTGCTTGTATAATCCTTTTTAAATTGTCCTAAATTGCTCTAACATCACTGTCAGAATCACTTGCAAGTCCAATTAACTTAAATGTAACAATAAGTTCATTCAAGCAGTTAGCTTAGCATAAGAACTGTAAGTGATGAAACAGCTCTGGCCAATGTTTAAAAAGATTGCCCATTATACCTCTAAAACTCTCTAATGGAAAATATGAAATATAAAAATATACATAAATATAAATATTTTTTGCCTGGGAACCTCACAGTGACGTCAAGTTGCAGGAAGTTGTTGGGACCAGCCAAGAAATAGTCCAGCACATTACCCCCTGTAAAAACCACAAATCAACTCAATGCTTCATATGAGTTTTACCAATAATAAAAAAAAAACAGACCATGACCAAGGATGATTGTATTGGTACACACAAAGGCTTAGGATGCACATATACACTGAGACATGCATGCACACGTGTGGCTTCTTTAATACAACATGCATGGCGACGTGCAGTGCCGGAGATAAAAGTGGGCGATCCCCTCCCTTTACGGTTTTTATTCAGAGGAATTGGCCTGTGGCATGTGAAGCTACAAAGCAACTTTTTGTCTCCGGAAAATTTTTGTGTGTCGCAGTACTTTGACTTTCATGTCACAGTTTTATGCAACTGTGTAGAGTTTCTGATAGACTTGGTTCTCATTCGCTTAAAAATGTAACATCTGCTGTGAACTTCTAAGCTGTGCCCAGGCATTTTGTACTAAGAATTGACAGGGAATTCATGACAGGGACTCTTCGCTCTTCTCTTGCCCTTTTTCTCCTTTCCTTTTTGACTCTCATTCTTTTTATAAAGTAAAATAAACATCTTATTGGATCAAGTGGCTACATGAAAATCTACTCAACATAAAACCTGTATTTACAACCAGAGGAAGTGATCTTCATTCTTCATTTTCTGTTGACTCAAGGTCTGTATGGCATTCTCTTGTCAGCAGAGAGAAAAAGATGGGTGTATGTGTATAAGGGTTATCTGATATGCTCTGATTGCTATGGGAGTGACGGCAGTCCACAGGTACGGTAGGCTCTGTTTAGAATTGGTCTAGGGCCTCCACATGCGATATACAGCACAAATAAAGTTACAGTGCACCTAAATGAGCACCAGCTGGAAACCTATCCCCTTTGTAAACAAACCATAACACCATAAATCACTTGGATTTTTAAACTCTTAATATATTGTCAGGCATATTTGAGGTGTAGTTTAAGTGCAACTCGTGCCTGCCTTTCTTCCAAACATGCTGAGGAAACACTGAAATACAACATTGTTCACTTGAAGCTAACTTTGGTCCGTTTTTTACAGGACACAAAATGACTCAATTATATCTTAATGAGAATTTAAGCACAAGCTTGTCTTAATCTATTTAGTGATCTGCTTTTTCACAAGACAGATATGAAAAGAGGAGCTTTATTAGTTACTCGAGGAAATGTCACATGTAGTTAAGTTGCATGTTGAGAAGTGTTGTCAATGACTGGCTTGGTGGGTCAAGAGACAAAAGACACACAGAGCGTGGAATTTTACATTTACTGTAGATTTTAATTCATTTATAAACTAAACTAAATGCATAATGTTGTGGTACAAATGTAATTCTTTCAGCAGCCAGCGTGTTCTTTTGTAAACTTTTGCCATCACAGAGGCTTCTAAATACGAAATTGACAAATTAAAATTGAATAAGTGACAGCTGATCCCATGTAGCAACACATGTGACCAGGACACAAAATAACCAATAGAAATGAATTGGTCATTATTATTAGCTGTTCCCGTCCATATCTTAGTTTTATTTTTTAACCCTTGACGGGTGGGTCATAGTTAGCTCAGGGTTCTAAATTATCATCCGTGAGGACAGAAAAGTTCCTATTTATCTTCTAAGTTTCCTGTAGACAAACACTCGATTTCCTAAGCAATCTGTCACTGAGGTGCTTTTAGTTCAGCTTGACCTGGGGTAGCACATTTGACCGAGGTGACGACTGGGCGGTGACTTCCCATTGTCACTTCCAGGCCTCGTTTCATCTCCATCAGCGTAGGAAATGAAGGAGTAGCGACACACACACACACACACACACACAGTTTCCTTGCTTACTCTCTTGTGTTTTTGCTGAAGTCTGTTCTCTCTCTACCTGAACCGTGAGACAGAGGCAGACTACCCTGGTCACGCTTGAGCACATCCCTGTAATGGTGTGTGTGTGCGTGTGTGTGTGTGTGTGTGCGCTTTCTCCTTGCTAAGTAACACAGCTGCCCAGACAGTGACAACATTGTTCCCAATGAGCGCTCCAGGAAGTGAATCTGAACACGTCTTAGTGCGTTAAACATTAGCTGCTCTCTAAATGCCTCTTTACCCCTCAAACATGGATTAGAGCCTACTTAGGATCACTCCCATACAAGCGTAAAACTAGACGGGCCGTTAAGAGCCGGATAAACAGAGGAGTGACAGCTATACAGGTTTTCTCTGTGTGTGTGTGTGTGGGTGTGCGCGCTTGTGTGTACACAAGGTGATGCAATACTGGACTTTTTTCAGCCCTGCAGGGTTAAAAAATGATCATGCAGCGTAGCCATAAAAGGTTCACTGTCGATGTATATTGTTTGTTTTCCCACAACATCCACTCTAGCTACTAATGGTTGTTCTTTTTAACATCATCATAGCTGCAGACTCATCACCTTTTTCACAAAATTCTCCGTCTAGAAATGTTTTTTAATCAATCCTGTTTTCATTCTGAATGTCCAGTACAATGAGTGAAAACCTCTAGGTCAAGTTGAAGTCTTCCTTGGCAGATGTAATCGTCCCAGTCTGCTCTGCCTGCTTGTCTCTCCTGCAGGCCGACTCGTGATGCAGACATGTTATATGGGAACTGACGAGCTGTTATTTTAGAGGCCGTCGTGTGGCTTTATACTGTCCTCCAGGAATTTACTTGACCTTCCTGTCATGTAGGCAAATGACTTTTGACATAAAAGCAGTCAAAATAAGCTTTGTGAAAAATTGCTTCTCTTATGTCAGTGGGGTTGCCTCACAAGCATTAACCAAATGAGTTTTATTTTCTTAAGCATTACCACATCTGTCAATTTCCCACTGTGGGGTCTCCAACACCAGTCAGGCAATTTTTTTCTGTTCTTGTGAAAAAGCTCAGAGGTCCCAATAATGAGCTCAAGTGTTTGTACATTCCTGAACAGTTCTCCTGTTACTGCTTGGCGTTTGGTGGGAAATGCTGACAGAATGCGGATGGCAGTAAATGGATACCAGCGCCAGCAGACGCTCAGGTCTTCCCCTCTGTTGTGTTTTGGTTTTGTCCGCAGCTTATCGCAGGGGTCAAGGAAGGGATGACTTCAACAGAAATATGGGATTACTTAAGAGCACTGTGGTGTGCAAAGGACTTATTAATCATCAGACTTGATAACAGTTGTGTGGAGACGGCAGAGTATCAAGCACGCATTCAACCACCGGGGTTTAGTCTAACCTTGTCTGTAATGTGTCACATAAGTCAACCTAGAGCAATAACAGTAATTTGGGTTTCCACAGGGTCATGATTAGCTATCGTTAAGAGACAAGCCTGCTGTTATCAAGCAGTGACACTGTTTTGGGACTGTCCCAGTTTGCTTTGGCGCTCTTTACACTCGTAAAGATGCACTTAAGTTTGTATAAACGTTTATGTTACATCTTTGTGAGTTTTGTAATTTTAGATGGTGTGCAAGAATTATAGCCCAGATTAATGTGAAATGATTGGTGTCATTTGAATGCTTTTGTTGTCTAACCACATTCTTTAATAAGTTCACAGTACGTGAGCAGCAGGCACTACCAAACGTGCTATCGTTACAGCGTGATGTCTCTATACAATGACCTGTGTTTAGAATCTGTTTAGAAGTGGAAGCATTCAGTATTGTGAAACGGTGTGTGTGTGGAGCTCTGTTTCCCTGAGTCAGGCCTGGCAGTGACAGCTGGGGATGGTGTGTGTGTGTCTGTCTGTGTGTATGTATGTGTATGTATGTGCGTGCGCGGGGCGGTGTGGAGGGGGTGGAGCATAAAGTGCTGAGTGATTTGCACCAACTTCCAGGCGGGGGGGGGTGTTGGTGGTGGGAGGGATATCAGACCTCTATGCCAGTCTGTACTTGGCATATCCACTGCACTGCGGATGAGAATAGGGCTAGGCAATACAGAAAAACCTGATATTGTAACAAACACAAAAAATAAGTTCAGTATCAGTATTTAACTGAGCCTGGCAACATATGGAAAGTCACATATTAAACAAGGAAGTTAATGGCCATTCCACTGAATTCCATGATTTAGAAAAACTATTTTTTTCCTATTAAATATGAGAAATTCTCCACTTTTCCCACCAAGACAACCCCTGCAAATTTATTGCACTAAAATAATGTTTTCTTTAAGACAACGCTGCATAGGAGCTACTTAATCCATATTTTCTTTAAAATAATGCTCATAATGAAATTTCATACACCAGCAATGCAAGCGATTCCCAACAGCACATTATTTATATATATCTTTATGTATAGAGGACAAAGTTTATGGAAAAAGACAGTAAGTCATGTGCCGACTGCAGTGCAGGATGATAGCTCTTGTTTGTTAGTACAAACCATCTGCAGCCCCCTGAGCAAATGCTCAACTGATTTCGTCCACATGCATGTGATGCCATTTAGAGGAATCAGTCGTACATAGCCAGCAGCACCCAGCCTGCATGTCTGTGGCATTCATAACACAGCGTGTGTTTGTGTTTGTGTGTGTGTGGGTGTGGTTGTGCTGTGTGTGTGTTGTGTGTGGTGTGTTGTGTGTGTGTGTGTGTGCGCACGCCAACATATCAATCAGCCTCATCGTTAGGGAGGTGATCTTCCTAATCAGGAGGAAATTCACAAAACATTGCAGGGTTTTGTATAAAGTTTCAGTTTGGCAGATTTTCAGCTTCGGTGCAAGTCATCAGATTAGTTTGGTTTGGCGTCTGTTGTCACAGTGTTGTTAAAGTTTCTCTTCCAGGAGCCTAAACAAAAAACCTCTTATCATCTAAGCTATCGGGTTATGGCTGTCAACTTGTATGACAGATCTTTATTACCCAAAAGCTCTCGGCCAAAAACCTTTGGCACTAAAACCTGCAAATCTACTTGCATAAATTGATAGTTGTGCAGTT
>NW_023339729.1:9582356-9594414 GCF_004916995.1 Morone saxatilis
CAGTTCAAAGTTAAACATGAATCTTACTAAGAGAAACAATGCTTGCACTAAGCCGGCAAAGAAAGTAAGTTTAGACATTTATAATAAATTATTTATATTAAACAGGGTTTGTACAAAGTCTTAAAAGTTTGAAAAATGCTTAATTGTAACCGTTATGTTTTCAAGGATAGGGATATGCTTGAATTTGAGTATACCTGAAAAATGCTTACGTTTCATCCATACAATTACACAAATCAAACCAAAAATCTTTGAATATGTAAAATAAAATGATTCTGTTGTCTTATTAGTTTGTTATGTTATGTTCACTAATCATCCATAGCTAGATAAGTGCTCTGTTAATCCCTTACTCTGGATACTCTTACTCTACATTAATTGTGGTGGATATAAAAGAATTCTGTATGGGTTTATAGTGAAGATGATGGCTTCGAGAGTCTGGAAATCTTTGGTTTGGGTACCTTGAATTTTACTTTGTAAAGCTGTACGAACCCTGATTGTAGTAATAGTACGTGTAATGGACTCCGTACAGAAACCTGTGTGTACAATCTCTCTTTTGAGTATTAAATCTGGAACAATCTGAAAAAGTGTTATTATGTATCTAGTATTTGTAAGAGATCCATGTGTAAATTTACACAGCAGTTGAGGTAAAGCATCACTCATGTATTGGCTGACAGGTTGTCAGAGGTTGACTCTGGTGGTTCAGTCGTCTGCGGCTCAGCTTCTTCTCCACTGGGTGGGTCCAGATTGTGGGCTTTGTTTTACGGTTGTGCAACTTGAGTTCATTTCCTGCTTTGGTGGATCAACAGGTGGGGAAACTTCCCTGTACTCAATGTACATCCTCAAGCACGAAGTCCAAATTTGTCTGTTTTTGACTATAATCACAAAAATTCCATCTTATTAGTAAGTTTTAACTACAATACAAAGATCAACCTTAAAACACTGTAACATGTCTTTCATTTACTCTGTAATCAACTGGGCTAGGCAATATTTCACTATTCACTATTGTTTATGGAACATGGTTCATTGCAATAACCATTAATTTTATGACTTTA
This sequence comes from Morone saxatilis, assembly GCF_004916995.1. NCBI lineage: Eukaryota > Metazoa > Chordata > Actinopteri > Moronidae > Morone > Morone saxatilis. The sequence continues at coordinate 9,583,406 of NW_023339729.1, forward strand.
TATGTGCATTCATGCATACGTTTGCTATATAATCCTCACTATTGTAACAATATGGTATTAGTATGGACCATACCCCCCCTCATTATTTATCTATCAGCTACAGCTGAGTAGCAAAGAGTAAAGTGATTGAGCTACCGACAAAACGAACAAAACCATATTTTATCCACTTCAACGCTTTATCCACGTATTTGTACCATGTCTCAGTACAGAGCGAGCAAGAAGACTGAAGAAAAACACGCTTCGATTGGTTTTGGTGTTTGTGAATCTACTGCAGAAAAGCAAGATGTCTGTTGGTCTGTAGTCGCAGCTTTGGTGAAAATCACCAACAGTAAGAAATATCAATAGGGACATGGATGAGGGAAAAGTTTATAATGGAGTTTTGCTTTAGGCAAGACAATGAATCACAAACAGCTGTTACGTGGCTTACCGTGACCTCTGACCTGGGAAGTAAAATAATTTAACTGTGACATTTTCATTTTAAAATCTTTGTTTTAAAAGTGTCCTCTGACTCGTCCCTCTGTATTTCGGTTCACCACAGTGCCAGATAACATTGAAGTCACTCTAAAGGCCATGCGGGTTGTGTGGCTGTAGTTGCCAGACAAACTCATAAACACTGACCTTTAGTACAGTCGCCCAGAGGGGTGGCGGGGGGTTTGAATGAGGGACATAAAGAGATAGAAAGAGAGAGAGAGGATTGTGGAATGTGGCAGAGAGAGACCAGAAAGTGAATGGATCAAAGAAAAAAGAGAGAAGAAAAAAGATGACTAGAGAGAGAGAGAGAGAGAGAGAGAGAGAGAGAGAGAGCGCAGGCGAGGGAGGAGGAAGGGTGATTAGTGTGTGTGTGAGCCTGAGCTCTGATTGGTCTAGAAGCCTGTATGTGTGTGCTTGCCTGAATCTGTGTGTGTGTGCTTCTAGCCAGTGGGCGGGGGATTAAGCCTGCATCACGTGGTCTCTTTAGCTTCTTTTCCACACAAATATACACCCTCATTCGCAGAGGGCTCCCACAGACACACACATATACACACACACACACATATGCTCTCACATACACACTCACAGCTGTTGATACTTCTATCCCTCTCTGATGAACGCTGGGGCAGCCGAGGAGCAGAGCCCACAGGAATCTGGGAGAATCTGCTGTCTGCTGGCAGCGCGACCAAAAAGCATCTATATGGAAAATCTGGACAGACAAGTGAACCAACTGGTTTTCTGATCGCAGCCTGGCTCTCACTTTCTGTCGTTCATATCCCGCTCTTTCTCTCTCTCGTCTTCCCCGGCTTCTCTCTGGGACCCAGTGTTGGAATTTGAGCACAGACAGCGAGCAACAGAGAAAAATAGAGACATGTGTTTTGCCTCTGCCGCCTACTACGACTGCCTGTTCTCTCCCATTCACTGACCGAGGAGGAAATAGAAGGTTGGTTGGGCTTGGCTTATTTGTTTATGTGCTGGTTTCTAGTGTCATGGCACCTGGTCTGACATTTGGATTTTGTGTTTTAAAGAGACTCTCATTCATTTGTAACAGGAGTCTAGCACGCCTTCTGCTTTTTGTTCCCACTAGCTGCATGAGTCCAAAGATTACCAACCTTAAAACTGATTTGTAGTTTTAGGGGAATTCCATGGTAGTATGGCTGCTTGGGCACACACATACACACACACACACTCCTGCACTATAAACACACTTGGCAGTAACAGTGCACTGAGTGTGAGCACCAGGGAAGATTAGCTGTGGCTATTATCTCTAATGTGTACAACAGTAGAGGCTGTATGTGAGCGAGGACACAGTTGAGCATTTTAAGGTCACTGCCTCACAAGAATCAGCCTTCAGAATACTGCTCACAAATATAGAAATCAGTTGTTTATAAGGAATGTATGTAAAAAAAAAAAAAAAATTAAAAAAAAGTTTTTTAGTGTGTTGTAACCTGCTCAACTGCTGCACTGCAATGAGGTTGCACAAGAAACCAACACCCTAAACTACAACCAGCCGTTAGAGACAAAAACATTCATTAGTGGGCTCAGAAGAAGAGTTTCATAGTAAAGCCGCTGGAGGATCTGTAAGCTGCTGAGCATTTGGCTCTCACACCGTCCTCCAGTTTCACTGCTGGAACTGTCATGCAGTCATGTTTAGACACACCTACCCCTCTGTTTGTGTGTGTGTGTGTGTGTGTGTGTGTGCATGAGTTATAGAGTTGACACTACAGGTCAGTTGTGTGCAGATTTGTTCGTGTGAGTGTGTGTGTGTGTGTGTGTTTGCTCACTGTGCCATTTACAGTGTGTGTGGATATAATTAGCCAAAGTACAGATTCTTTCCTGGTATTGTTGCCGTTGGGCTTGTAACACAACCCAAAAGGCTGTGTGTCTATTTTTGGGGGTGGCAGCTCGTAGCGACACAAGCAACCTTGCTTTGAAGCTCCCCCCAGGCAAGATAAAGATATGAGGTGTGTGTGTGTGTGAGTGGGTGGATGGGCGTGAGGTGGTGTTGGTGCGCGTCTGCCTGTTGTATTAATCAACATTATTGTAACTTCAGCTTTTGTTTGCTGTTATCTTGCTACTAAGTTGTTGTTTTTTTCACATAATGAAGAAGTCTGTTTTGAGGACAGACAATAAAAGGTGAAGTGAGAGATCAGAGAGAGTCAGAGAGAGAATGATGGACAGAGATAAGACGAGGAAACGAGACCAGACGGAGAGACAGATACATGGGTAGACGTAGGATTCCAGATTAGATTAGGTGTCATCAGATGAAGATGGAGAGTTGGTGTTGTCTGAGCCCCTGGCTCTGCTCCAGCTTCAAATGTCAGAGGACTACTGAGGCATTATGGGTGAGCACTCTGTCTTAGAGATATACAATAAGCTCCCATAATAGAAATGAAGTAAGGAACTAATTCTATCAAATAAAAATATGTTCTTTGGATCGGACTGCAGTGCTGCATCAATATAAAGTCATTCAAAAAAATGTGTTCTCGGTTGTTTATAGAGCTACAACGATTAGTCATTAACGGATTATTGTATTTAAGTGAAGAATTGTTGGTTCCAGCTCCTCAAATGTGGGGAATGTAATAAATGGAATCTATTAGACTGTTGAACTACAAAAACATTTAAGCTGTCACCTCAGGCTGTGGGATATTATAGCAGGCATTTTTCACTATTTACAAATTGATTAATCAAGAAAATCAGAAGATTAATTGATACTCATAATAATTGGTAGTTGCAGCCTTACTTATTTATTTGATTTGTTAGTCACCTGCTGCATGCATTTACATTTACAACTAATACATACACAACTCACAGTTCAAACACAGCAGTGCTTGCCCATGTTAGTACATCCAAATTAACAAATTAAACGAAAAGAAAACCCTGAATAAATGAGTGGAGAAACATGACTAATGCAGATGCTTTCAGGACATGAGGGGTTATTGAATGGTTTGATGAGAATGGAAATTATGTAAATCAATTGTCATCAAACAAACACATTTGGGAAAATGGAGAGGGCTCCAGAGACAAGAAGCTGATTAATCAATTAGTTGATCGGGAAAAGATAAATCAGCAACTGTTTTAATAATTTCTTAATTGCTGAACATTACTTTGTACTGCTGGTAATTTTTCGTTGTTGTATGTGATAGTAAATTGAATAGCTTTGGGTTTTGCACATATTTCTTGGCTTTAGAAATTGGGATCACCATTTTCTGGGATCAGCTATTTTTTGACATTTTATCGACCTTATAATGAATTGATTAATTCAGAAATCAGTCGGCACATTAACCAATAATGAATACAAACATTAGTTGCAGCCAATTTTATCTAAGCTGATATAATTTATTGATTTATGCGGCCTACCTCGGTTTACAACATAGATGAAACCTGCAGTATTATAAGTCTCTCCCTCTGACGCAGCAACAGGCTATTGTTAAACTTAAGGCCATTCATTACAACATTCATCGTGTAACTCCTAGTAACCAAAAACATGTTAAACATAGCAAGGTTTCTAGCAGTGATTGGTTTTATAGCACTCTTAAAATAACTGTTTATAGATGAGAACATTTTCATGGACAACTGAAGAAGACAACTTGTGTCTGCAGAGCTGGGGGGAACATGGGCAGGAAGGAGGGAGGGAGGGAGGGAAGGTCATTAAAGGTCACAGGGTGAGAGGTCGTGGTCACCTTGCCTTGGGCTGCCGTCGCAGTCTAGCGCCCTTCAGTAAACAGAGACTGCCTCGCCTATCTGCCACAGATTAATGGAGCTTAAATCAATTACAATACAGCGCTGTCCTCCAATGCCATGTCTGCAAAGGGCAATTGTGTCTCACATTTCCAGTCGGTCACTGAACTCAAATCTGAAGTTCTGGCATTGTTGTCAAACTGTTTCATGAATCACAACAGAGCATCTGCCATTAGCATGAAATCTGAATTATAAACTTTGATGCTGTAATACAAGGTTTAGATTTCATTCTTATGCAGAATAATTGTGCACACTCTAACATGCATACACACACAGAGAGCCACTACCACCACGGCCCCCTCCTCTCATCCTCCCAAACCTCCCAACTGTCGATCTCTCTGGATGAGACCAGACCGAGGGGGTTCGGGCCAGGGACAATGATCTATTGACAGAGGCAGAGGGAGGGAGGGTGGAAGCTCATGCTGGGGACTGCTGGAGTTGTGTGTCTTGTGACAGAGCAGGGCTGGGAGAGTGTACTGGTGTATGAGTGTGAGTAAAGGGAGGGGTGAGGCAGGGTTTACAGCTTGGAGGGGGGTGTGTAACTGTATTTTGGTGAGGCTACAGCTGTTGCATTCAGCCACACAGAATTCCACTCATTCAGCAAATTTCAGGCATGAGCTTCTGCTGTCAATCACAACTTCTCAGATGTGTTTCTGAGCTTTGGAGCTGATTGAATAAACTACATTTCATTTACTTTTGTGAAACTGAAGAATAAGTATGAAAAGCTAGAAGGCTGAGGCCTTTATGTAGCTGCGGCTGGGACCTTTCTTTGTGGAGTTTGCATGATCTCCTTGTGTCTGCGTGGGTTTCCTCCAGGTTCACGAGCTTCCCTCCCACATTCCAAAGACATGAAGGTTAATAGGTTAATAGGTAACCCTAAATTGCCCATAGGTGTGATTGTGAATGGTTATTTGTCTCTATGTGTCAGCCCTGTGATGAACCTGTCCAGGGTCTCTCATTCAGTGTCAGCTGGGATAAGCTCCAGCCCCCAACAACCCTCAAAAGGATGAGTGATTATAGACAATGAATGGACGGATGGATGTCTTTATTTTTTATGTTACAATACCAATGGCCAACCCATCATTTTGCGGTTTTATCCAGGCCTGTCCTGTGCACAACTACTCAGTAAGCAGAGTAGTGCAGGCGAGCAGGAGGATGAATTCACTATCAGGTTACATAACTCTACTCAGAATCTACGCAGCCCAGCTGCCTTCAATTAAAGAGGATTTTTTGGGCGGCTTTTATTCATTTCCATTCTATAAATCAGAGCTTGTGGTGGGATCAGGTAGAGAGCAAGAGGTTTCCTGTGTTCCTATGGATTCTCTGGTTTAGAGACAACATGGATATTTTGGGATTTTCAAATGTAGGGATATTTTCTGAGGCAAAACATTAGATTAGATTGGATCTGTATATTTCCTAAAACTTGTAACTGGATGTCTGTGACTTGCAACATCTACAAAGCATGGAGATTGTCTGCATAGAGGTGGTTGTGGCAGGGATACCAGTTCAAATTTGCAAAATTTAAGTTGGAAACCATATTGAGCTCCTACTATTGGGGTAAATCTAAGATCTGATTGTGATTACTTCTTTCTCATAACATCACCTGTTGTTTTAAGGCCATTCCTTTGAAAAGGATGGGGTTGAATGTTGTTGCTGGCTTTTAGCATATTCAAATTGGTACAGTAGCAATACTGTAAATGCCAATTCTTAACACAGTGGTTTTTTATTCCATAGGAAAAAGTGAAGGCGTGTAGTTAGGAGAGGAAACCCCATTAAAAACACTACATGCCACAGTACACGTTCATACTTGAAAGTATTTCTTTTAAACTCACTGTTTGTTTGGTCTGAGTGTGACTCTTCTATACATTGAGCTTTGTGTCACTCCACTAATCTCAACCATCTTTTTAAGTGGTATTTGAGTGAGTAGCTTAGTGGCATGACCGGACCAAATCACCCCCCCACCATATAGAGTTAAGAGCAGAAAAGGCTGAAAGGGGTAGAAAGAATCACTTCTGACAGAGTAACTCCTAAATTTTGATCCTCTTGCTGTCAGATGACCACTGGGCTTTTGAAGACGGAAAGCAGTGGGATGCCTTTCCTAAACTCTTTCTTGCTCTCTCTCTCTCTCTCACTCATTCCTTTGCTCTTCAAGCCAAGACACCATCTGGTATAGCTCCCCTAAGCCCCGCCTCCCCTTAATACACCACCAGCTTATCCTTGGCTACTACAACAGCAGCAGTGTTGCAGGGGATCCTGGAAAATGCAGTTTTACGTGTCTTGTCTGCCTCCTCCTGTGAATATTTTTTACCTCTACCAAGGAGATTGTGTATTTGATCTCATGTGTTTTGATGATATCTAAAAAAAATCTAAATGAATCATTTTTGGTGAAATTTTGAAGATCCGGGATTTTTTAAAGCAATGTGTGTAGGATAGATGGGGCTTTTTGAGTGGAACAACTACTTCACTTAGATGAAAAGAAAATATGTGAGTTTTAGCTTGGATTTCATTGTGCTTTATTGTCAGATTCCTTAACAAATTGTCTTGCATAACAAAATCTACTCTTTCACATAACTTTTATAACCTTTTCAAATGCATTTCCTGTTGCCTTTATTGATTGTGTCCCTTGGCGTGACAACAAGGCATTGAGAGGCTCAGTCACACTTGTTGCTTTTATTGTAACAATTCCTGTGTCCTGCATAAATGCTTGTTGTCATGCCAGCTGACCTGAGAATGAACAGTGGGAGTAAACCACCTCGCCAGTCAAAGCCTTGATGTTCAAACAAAACTGCTCCTGTCCTCGTCATACGCTTTGTTTGGTGGTGTGTCAGTGTGACCTGACTAATAAATACGTGCAGTTGTGGCACAATGTGTTTATAGAACAAAACTCTGCTGTCAGGAGAGTGCAGGAGCTTATTATCTGCATCAAACCAAAGAGGAGCACCTCTTACGTCCACCATTATCAGGGCCAAGTCATCAGCTAATGATGGACAATTCATTATGTTATTTGTCGGTAAATTGGATTGGCATATGCTAGATGTTTTCCATTAGTTTTGAAAGTAATGTAATAGGCTACCCTATTGAATAACTACTTAGTAAGACAGTTGCTTTAGTTAAAAGAATTACATTAATCATTTAACTCAATTGATAAACTTTAGTGGTGTGTCCATCAGTGAAGGCTTTGCTGTTTGTGTGGTAGTTTAAGTAGGTATGAAGCACCATACAATTTCAATTCATAAAAGTAAACATTATAAGATTCATCCTGCATCCTAACTGCAGATTTGAATACCACATTGTCAAAGTGCTTTGAATCCTGGTACACCCTAAGCTCCCTTGTCGTGCTGTGAAACACAGTAAAACATCTGAGTGCATATGTTTTTTATGCTTAATATTTCCTACTCGCCTTTCAAATGAAATGAATGTTCTAACTTCTCCACCTATCTGTTCTCTTCTCCTCAGGTGAAAGGTAAGAGCGGCAACCATAGAGCGAGTGAGTGAGGCGAAGCAGGCATGAGTGCGGACAGCCATCAGGAGGTGGTAACTACCCCTCCCCCGCCCAGTGGAGGCACTAAGGAGCGCTACTTCGACCGGGTCAACGTCAACGATCCGGAGTACATCAGGGCCAGGAACATGTCACCTGACCTCCGGCAGGACTTCAATGTTCTGGAGCAGAAGAAACGTGTCACACAGATCTTACAGAGCCCCGTAAGTCCAAAAAGGGGAAAGGGAACATATCTCATCCACAGAATATTCATTTATACTCAGAGTAAAGACTGAATGAAACATGATGGCACGGCACATTTCTTTTTGCCTACAATGTTCAGGGCTAGTGCAGACGTCTCAATTTTAAGTTTCAGGATTAGGTTAATGCATGCAGTTGCTAACTGAGGGAACATTGTCTAGTGGAGAACAAGATCTGCAACTGACAGCTGATAACTTGCTAAAATGGCCAGTGTAGAAGATAGTATAATGGTATCAGCTAAAGTCACAGTTTAGCCTTGATGTTACACAAAGCACACAGTGTGACGGAGATGGGAATGGATGTTGTGTGCAGCTTTAGTTGCATATTTGCTACTCAGAGCTCTGTTGCATAGAGTCCTGAAAGGAGGGCCTTCTCTAGAGCATGTTGATCACAGATACAGAACTTTTCTCCAAGAGTTAAAATCCATCGACTGGCTCAGGCTTTGGTATTGTTCCTCTTGACTGGAAGCCTATGTTAGTCTCAGATCTTTTGCTAAAAAAAACAGTGGTTGAGTTATTGAGATTACAGAGGACCCAATGGAGAACTTGCTGCAAGCGAAGAACTTTTCACCTCAGTGACTAATAGTTTGGGTAATCAGTTCCCATTTTCTCTTTTGTCAGTTATTATTCCCCAATCAAGTGATTTCTGAAGAAGTTACAGCAGTGAGTGCATCACATGTGCTTATGTGTTGATGCTTGTTGTGACACTGGCCACAGAATCACAGCAGTCAGCGGCCCGCTAAAACCCTAATATAACCACCAGCTACCACGCCCTGGCTCAGTGAGAGAGAGCCACTGCTGGAGCTTTCCAAGTGTCCTCCAGGCCAGAGGCTCTCATGTTGGGTCAGGTTTTGCTGAAGTAAACAACTCTGTGAGCACAGGGCATATTTCAGCCAACACGCATAATGTTGTGGTTTGATTTTCTTTCCTTGGAGGTCTGGATTCCTGAGAATTACTGTTGCTCTACTAGCCAAACGTGACTGAAGCACTTAGAGCCCCTTTGGGACCACGCATACTAATTATTTACGCACAAGTATTGGGATATGGTATTTTTGCTGCAGGTTTGTAGTTAGCTGCAACCTTCGCAAAGATCAGAATGCAATGCAAAGACTGTGATTGTAACAGGAAGCCGTTCAAACAGAGCATAAGCTACAGCAGCACTTAAAAATAAAGCAATACGTGACAGAGCCGGCGTTTACTGGGAAGCACACCATATATGCCCTAGATTTCTTAGATTTATTGAATATTTTTCATGCTTCATGGATCAGTTTGTTTCCTTTTTGACCCTGAATGCATTTGCGTCTTTGTCAGGAACTCAACACCTGGTAATAATAGTCCAAGTCTGCTCATCCAGACATAGACAAAGTCAAGCTTGCGGTCTCATGTAAAATAAAACAGTGTTGTCCTATCTTGCTGTTTGTATTGTGCCCTTTGAACAGTTGCATCACCCTGTGTGGAGATTTTACAGCAAGCCGCTTGCCTTTCAGTTCAGCCTACACAGTATTAGGGATATTTACTTTGCACTGTTGACTCAAGGCCGGTCTCTGGCTGAAGTGCTCCTCACTGTTTACAATGAGGTCTTACATTTGAAGAGGCAAGGTGTGTGTGTGTACGTCTGTATGTCTGTATGCATTTGTACTTTGAATTGCTTTGAAGTGACAAATACATTTGGAAGAGTCAACAGGGACACATTTATTGTAAAGTTAGATAAACGATAAGGTTAGACGTTGCTTGGGCAATGAACGTCATGAATGAATGTTCCTCACAAGCCTGGAAGACTGTGTGATATTGGGTAGTGGCTGCTGTGGTTTGGCCCGTTCCTTTCAAGCTTTAAATGTGATCCGAATTCTGCACATGCCCGATGTGGTTCACTGGCATTTTTGCCAGATGTCTGTAAGGGTAGCAGTGCTGATGCAGGTTTCCATGATACTCTGTGTATGTCTGTGAATGTGTCTATGTACTTGATTGAGTACCACAAGTGCAGTTAAGAGTGAGCAAATGAGTGAGTACATTTAAGGGCCCTGCTCTAAGCAGGCTGTTTGGTCTGTGGCCGACCATCACTGGTATTTTTTGCGGGGTGTCTGGCACAGCTGGCTCCACTGCATCCTTATCAGCAGCGATTCAGCATGCTGAGAGAGAAAGAGGCCATCAGTGAGAGATGGCTATCTTTACTGGCCTTTCAGCCTTGTGAATCAGTGATTCCATAAGTACATGTTCGGGCTAGTTCTTGGTTGATCTGCATAGTCTAAAATCATGGTGTATCACAGTAAATTAAACTAAAGTGAGGTTTTTAGTTAAAACAAAACTATTATTCTAGCTGTAGCAGTATTTTTTAGATCAACCCTAGATCAGAAGGCTATGTGTAATGTCAAAGATCTTGTTCACAGTGATGAACCCACAGGGAATCACTCAACACTGCAGTTTCCATCAGCTCTACAGCATTTTAGCATAGTTTTGCTCATTGCTTAGGTGACGATGTGCCACTCCAAATAAATGCTAATGTTGCTACATGTCTGCTGAATGTGTAAGTAGGCAACTGTAGGCAACCCATCAAGCAACTATATAAGGTGATAATTGGCTAATATTGTAGTGTTTACAGTTCATTCTGCTGCCCTCACACAGCCAAACATCAATAAATACAGCTTTTATTGTTTGCTGTTAATGTTGAATACCTTTGGATTTTTTTAAATTAAAGGCTACTTGTTATCACCGGTGATAACTGTAATTTCACAGGCTGTCATAGGTTACCCACTGGTGTATTACCCTTGCGGTCATGCAGTATTACGTGTATTATTCCCGCTTGATGTGGTTCTTGAACTTGAGCCAACCAGCTCACAGTCAGTCAGTAACAGGTGGCTCCCTGTGGACTGTTTTCAGCTCTGGCATGAAGACAGTTGGCGCCTCAGCGCTGGTTTACTCATATTCAACAACAACAATAACAAGTGTGTGTCACCAGCTAGACATGCACACGTGGGCTCGTTCCTAAACATTTCATGCATTTCTTTCACTGTCTTTTCAGTCTATTGCTCTCTCTCTCTCATGGTAAGCTACAACAACAA
>NW_023339729.1:9594514-9603541 GCF_004916995.1 Morone saxatilis
CCCCCCCCCCCCCCCCCTCTGTGTTTGCTTTCATTCCAGTGTTATGGGAGTAGTGGCGGCTCAAGATTACATGTTTCTAGTGCTCAGATGGCAGGTTGTATTTAAAGTCGGACCAATATAGACCAGGCGGGACTGAATCAACTCTGCTGTCTTCATCCACCCGCCTCATTCATGCAGCAGTGTTTACCTTTAGAAGGCAATGGCTACAGCTGAACCTTGAACCGTTTCTGTCCCCTTCTACCCTCTAGTCCTACAAAGCTGTGTAGACACTTCCATTACCTGTGTGCAAATACTACATGCAGAGAGGCAAAGTAAGACAACAGAGGACAAGATGTGTAAATTAAAGTAGTTTCAGGTCACATAAAACATGTAAGATATACACATTCTGCACAGTCCCTTGATGCATTTATGTGAATGACAAAGACATAAATATTGAATCTTTTTTCTCAACCTGAAAGCTGGTAGTGTTTTTATCTCCATAGAAATTAGAACAACAAAATCCTCAAGATTTTGGATAAAGTGAATGATATTTAAAATGTGTCATTTGTAGTTGCCCTAAGATTAACAGTAGAACATTGTTATTATTTTGTTTACTGAACTTCTGGTTTATGCGTGTGTCAATCTGCTTCAGTGTTAATATTTCTTGATTTATTTTATGATTATTTAAAGTCATATGAGGAAGGAAGACAGAGGAGGAAGTGAAGGGTTTTTCATGAGGCTTTCGGTGGTAATGTCGGTTAACATAAAGAGTGTTTTGTATGACATGCAAGGATTGAAATTTGCCTTGAGGTGGTTTGTGAGGCACACTGAAGTGGTTTTCTGTTGCATTTCATACGCAAGAAAGAGCTTGCATGCAGATTTTGGCAGCAAATCCAAGTCTCATGATGTCATGGTTGGTAAATCATGATATTAATTTGTTAGTGTTAAATTCTGTGGTTACCCCTCTCTCTCTGTGTTTCTCTATAGCTGCTGGGAATGAGTTCGCCGTGACTCTATCAGCGACCCAAAAAGTCAAAAGGTCAAAAGCCTTCAGAAGCTTAAAATTTAATTTGATGAAATTGAGTTTGAGTTGTTCATCCACATGTTGCTGCTATTTTCTGCATCTCTGCTCATCTTGCTTTTTCCCCTGCTATTAGGTTTTTCTCTTTTCTCCACGTTGTGGCACAATTTCTTCATCATCCAGAAATTATTTACTGATGCCAAGTGGTAAATTTACTCAGCCTCATTTGCACTAGTCCAGTGGTTTTTAGAGGAAGTGCACATTTTCTCCTCTTCCCCCCCACTTGCCAGAAAATACAAGTGGATAATTTATGGTGCTTTGGTGGGTTCTGTCGAGAACCCCCTTGTGTGAGGCAAATGTCACAGCTGCTCCCTATGATGTGTTCCCTTTTTCTTTTTCGAGTCCTGAAGGTCTCATTTGATAGAACATTAGTGGTTGAACTCACCCCAGAGACTTTTTTGAAAACCACTGCCTTTACCCTCAGAGCCATATCTCGGCTGCTTGTGTTTCAGTTTGGCATTTCACGACATCTCTTGGGTGCTGAACTTAGCAAAACCTCCAGCAGTGGAGCAGTGCCCTCAGGATTAAAGGGTAACATACTGAAATGTTAAGTCCACTTTAGCTCATGTGCAACCTCAAAAGGATAGACCAAAAGTCAAACGAATCCTCTCGGTGCTTAGTGTGTTTGCTTTACGCTAGTTGCTCCATCTGGCAACTAGTTAACAATTTTCATTCAAAATAAAAGACATAATGTTTTTCTCTTTAGTCACCATCTTGCTGAAACTAGTGCATTAATCTATCTGCAACTGAGGATGCACAAATCCAATATGCAGAATAGAGTAAAGTGCAGATACTGACCAAGTTCCATGCAGGGAAGTACACATTTTAAATCTTGGTGAAACAGAGCTCTAGCACTGATTTCCCTGCACTTTCTGTCTGAGTTCATCACTCAAGAAAAAGGGCAAAGAGTTTATGCAGAGTAGGGAGCAGTTGCAGCCGCAGTCGGGGACCAATTTCACTGACGCACACTCTGAGGTGAGACGGGGGGAATCAATAGCATTGGCATGCTTGCAGACAGGCACTCCCCTACTTTGTAACACTGTCACGTTGTCAGCTTGAAAGAACAGCATTGTGCTGATATAACTGGGGAGGCTGTGGCTGAAATTACAGGCCTCACCTGGCCTGTGCATGTCTATAATGTGTGTGTGTGTGTGTGTGTGTTTGCCTTTTATCTATCTTTGCACTTATGTTTGTGTACGTAAGAATCTTTTCCTGCCAAGTATGTTTGATTCCAACTCTGTTGAGGTTACTCCTTTAGTTTGGTTCATTCAGCCAGTTGGGATTAGTGCAATTTGAGCTTGGATGCCATCACAATGAGACTGCAGAAAATGCAGGCCACTGTGTTCTTCCAGGTGAACTGTGATGCAGTTTTGTATGTGTGAGAACGTAATCCGAACCTGATGCAGGAAATGACCCCAAAACACAGTCTTACCTCTTCACACTTGTAAGGAAGCATACATTGACATTGTATATTTAGTTAAAATAGCCTATTTAGGTTCTGTCCAATACAAGCTGCTTGTGATTGTTGTTTCAAGCTTTGGTTGCTTAACAACAACCAGATTTTTTAAATGCACTTAATTAAACTCTGCTGTACTGAGTTGGATCAAACCACAATAGTTTCATTTCACATGAGGATAGTGTGTATGAGGTAATGCTGAAACCATCAGGAGAGACACACACTTCTTTGATCAGTGCACAAGCACAGACGTGCAGGATCGGCCTTGCAACTAAGTCATAAAAAGTTCGGCCTTCCTTTCCCACAGGATGACGTACAAAAGTGTCATCTGTACCAATAACTGAACCACAAACAAGGGAATCGCAACAAAAGGAAATGTCTCTGGAAGTTGTATGACACAAGCTTTCTTGGAAGACTAGAAACATCCTGTTATAGTAAGAATTGATATTAAAGTTTCTATTGTCCCGTGGAGAGTTTGACCCTGATGATCTAAAAATTTCATGTGAAAATTTATTTTGGTCTGACCTGATGTAATGTCGTTAAGTAAGGCATGACTCCTCGCAGCTCATCCAGACTGACCTGTGAAAGAAACAAAGAGACTGTTTCTCAGCACAAACCAGCACATTCTCACCTTTACGAGCAGATGTCAGAAACATTTCCATGTCAGTCTCAGACAAACCAGTGTTTGATTTCTGAAATCAAGTGGCCATGTTATACTTTTCTCCCCAGTCTCAGGCTCTTCCACTGAAGAGCTGGCCAAGCTCCAATCTGCATATCAACTTAATACACTAGACCGCTACAGTTCCATTTTGTAAGATTAACTTTTGCCATTTTGCAGCAGTCATGGAAAACACTTCTTCATTTCTCTGATTGGATCACATTTTTTCCTCCAATAAGTGGCAGGACCTGCTTAGCCTGGTTGCCTGTCAGTGATTTTAATCTGGCATGGTAGAGGATGGATATTTGTGTTATTTATACTCCAGAGCTGAATGTGCTGTAAGTGCAATGATGTAATGTAATGTAATGTAAAGTTTCTTTGGTTTTAAGTGGGAGTGTTATCAGAGTTGAGCAGTCACGCCACCACAGCTAAAAAACACACTTGATGTGTGATGTTTTTTGTTTTTTTATGCAGATGTAGGGGTTGTACTGAAATATTAATGATCCACATTAGGCCTCAGGATTAATCTGTTTAGATGATGGGAATCAAATCCCTGCTGTTATAATCTTCTTGGGAACATACACACACACACACACACACACACACACACACACACACAAATTGTAGAGCAGATGCCTGCTGGTGTGTGTGTGTTTGTGGATGTGTGTGTTATTCTGCTCACATGTTTTCTAATAGGTTTCATTCCAAAATGCCACAAAACATCACTCGTAGGGATAAAGTCCAGATAGTAGTGTAGCTTTTTTTTTTTTTGGCCCACAACTTTACTGTTTTGGTTCCCTCTCACCTCTTGCACAGTGTCATTTTCAGCCATAGCAGGCAGATGTTTTCAGCAAAAAGCTCCTAAAGCCCCACTCCACACTACCTGACCCGCACCAGACTACATACAAACAAATGTTAGCAGTTAGCTGGTGAACACGGTGGAGCATTTAACAGCTAAAGAGCCAGGAATTCCCCTCAAACAGAGCTTAAAGGCTTACAATCAAAATGATTGATAATATTGTTTTGTCATCTGCTGGATGTGTAAATAGTCAACTGTCAGCTGACAAGTTAAACATATCAACTTAAAACATGAAATGTCAGTGTTGTGTTGGCCAAAAAATCCATTAATGCAGGTTCAATGTGATTTTCGTTATTGTTAGTTGTCATTTTATAAGAACCACCAGTGTCAAGCTAGCGACAATTTTCCACAGACCCAAAACAAAGACCCTTCTAGTCGAGTCAGGAACACGGAATCTGCCAGAGGGTCAAGTGTCTGAGCTCTGGTTCTTTAGCTCTCTGGCTCCAATGTCAATGTGATGGCACAACAATCTTTGAAAGACAAATGCACAAAACAATGACAGCAACAGAAAACAAAAAGCCCTGACCCACCACTGTCAGACATCCGCAACAGGCCGGTTGCCACAGCAACCTTGCCACTAGGGACGGAGGAATGTCTGGCTTGGGTTCAGAACCAGCGGTGCTCCGGGACTGTGTGTGTCCTGACATGGGGGGGTTGCTCCACTTTTAACAAAACACCCCCACATGGGCATAAAACCAAAGGCTCCATTCGCATACCACTAATGGACCGTCCCATGGGGTGACTTGAGGGGATGTTGGGGGCAGAGACAAGGGGAAGTTAAGTGTCAGAGATTTATTTGTGCACGGATGCAGATCTATTGGGAATGTGTTGATTGTTGCTGAAGCACTGAGATGAAATGATGGCATGAATATTGGATGTATTGAATATTGGCATGCTAGAGGTGTCATCGCATGCAACAGTGTCCCAGTTTCACTCCCAGACTGTGCTTATTTTGCCACAGATTTCCATCACTGGTTTAAAATTTCCCTAGTAAGTCGCACTGATGAGATGATGTCAATTTAGAGTCAAGACCAGATCCAATGTTGAAAAATACTGCAGCTAATAGTCTGTATGTCTTTTTAAATGATAAATATAACCCTTAAGCTAATATTATATAACATAAATTATGGCAAAGAGTAGTGCAGAAACTGTGTGTACCTGCAGGAGGTACACACCAAACACCAGGATTGTGATGAATCAGTTCATAGAGCTTTGAGGGCCATTCATTTAAACTGGTAAAATTCCCTAAATGCAGGATAGAGGTTAGGATGGTGGACCAGATGGAGAAAACATAATTAAAATGTTCAGGAAAATAATAGTCAAAATCCAATAATGAGACACAAGAAAGTCTGAGTCAGATTATACATACAGACAAAAAAAAATCCAAACTGTCAGGAAAGTGTTTTCTTAATGGCTGACTCAGAACCAAGGCTGGAAAACATTTATATCATCTTGTACAGTGAGATGGCGCAGATGGTAGAATTTTAGTCGAGCCAGTCGATTTGTATTTATTTATTTATAATGACAGAAGCAGAAAAAAAAAAAATGTATGATGATGGAAGGTGTTTGTATAAAATCAGCGCACATAGCACAGAAAACTGAAGGTAAACATGGGACCAATGCTTCTGCTTGATGCTGCATTGGAACTGACCATGTGTCAAATGACTACAGACAAACTTAAAAAACTAATGGATGACAATCTGCACAGGCAATACCAGCTCAACAGAGTAAATTCTGCTTCATAGTACAGTGTTGACCTTTATTGTGAAAAAAAACAACCCAAACAAAAAACATATTTTGTACTGGTTGCAGCTTTAATTACATGATTACATTAGCCGACAGGGAAAGGTGACTGTGCCCCCTGAGAGGTTAACAACCTTATTAAGATTATGAGCAGCTATACATACAGTATTAGCTTGTCTGCTGTTCCCCTCTGCAGCCTGTGTTTGACTGTATTAATATAACCCATATGCAATAGCTACATGGCCTTTTATTATAACATTATAACATCTAAACTGTCCCTGACACTTTCTGTCATGATCCTTATTTGTACTGAAGTATCTTGTGATTTCTTTTTGATTGAACATTTGACTTATGAGCTTTTGCATGATGAAGAACATTTCCTTTGAAGAAAAGTGAAAACATAAAATCATACAGTACTTTATATGATGTAATGCAGCCAGCTGTGTGTGTATCTGTTTTTGCATAAGAGCATGTTAGCATTTACTGTATTGTGTCTGTGGATTCAACGGATGACTGTAGTCTGGACATAAGGATTAGCCACACACACTCTCTCTCACACACCAAGCAGCCTATCGTAACGCAGGCTTCAAGTAAGCCAGACAGCCAATCCTGACTCAGCGTGTTGGCTTCCCAGCCAATCCTGATCCAGCTTCATAGAGCTTCATTTGAGGACTATTCAGATTGACACCCGAGGAGCATGTCTAATCTGTGATTAACACGTCTCCTTCGTTCTTCCTCTCCTCATCCCCACTCTTCCTGTCTCTCTTAATGTTCCCACATCTATTTAGTCTTTCATCCCTCTGTCACCACTAATCCCCTGCACTCTCTCCTTCCACTAGTCTAATCTGTCCCATCATTATCTTTACCCTGCCATTTTTCTAAAGTTTCATTACAGTTCAAGAAAGTTAATGTGCCTGAAACTCCATCCTCAAAGTGAAATAAATGATTTTTCTCTTCATTGAAAATCACCTGATTGAGGTATCCAGTCTTGTGATTCAAAGTAAAGTTCCCAAAAGCTTGTTCCTGACGCTGTTTGGATATTATTCATTTTCAGTCTTTACATATGGTTTTTAAAATTATTAGTGAAAGAAATGCTTTCCCATCTGCATTTAATCTGAGGTTTCAGTTTCTAGTTTTTTTAGACATTGCGGCGTGTCAGAGTCACATTATTTCCTCTTCTTCTCTTCCAGGCCTTCAAGGAGGAGTTGGAGAGCCTGATCCAGGAGCAGCAGCGCAAGGGGAACAACCCCACTGGCCTACTGGCCCTCAGACAGATCGCTGACTTCTTCATGGCCAGCTCAGTGGCAGGCTTCAACACCTCCCCCCTCAGTGAGTACTCACAGCACTGTGGCCCGTTACCCAGGGCAACCAGACACTAACATTTAGAAGGGATGGGCCACCCTTGCCCAGGATGCAACTGCTTTGAACTGTACAGAAAAAAACACAACACGGCATCGGCATTTGAAGAGAGGAGATTCATACCCAAACATGAGCTTATTTGCGCTTAAGGGCACAAATACCCTGAGACAACCCAACCCCAGACTCCGGAAGAGCTACGCATATTTCTCTGGGTCTGATCCTTTTGTGAGTTGTGTCCAGGAGTCCATATGTGAAGTCTGCTTCCAATCACTGCGTTGGAATGCACAACTAATGCTGAATTACACGTCAAAAGCAATGTAGCAGCTCAGTTTAGCTATTCCTTAAAATATACCCTTAAGTAAGTCCAAGGAAGCGTAGGGAGTAAACAAAGTATTAAAGGTTGTAGGAGTGTTAATTACGTCACCACAGTGTGGAAAGTAGGACTCGTGTGGAACCAGATTTGTCACACGCATCATTAGTTAAAAAGACAGTGTTCCTGTGTGTCTGTCGTTGGCGTTGTTAGGAGGAGAGGATACAAATGAACAAAAAACACTTTTAAACAACTTTATTAGCAAACACTCTGCAAATAGCATTTTTCTTTCATGTATATTCCGTTCATTCACCTTGATGTAACCTTGATTATACCATTGTTTAGGTCTGGGGATGGTCACTCCCATCAACGATATGTACGGAGTGGAAACCACCACGATGGTGAAAGGCGAGAAGCTGACGCGCTGTAAACTGGCCAGCCTTTACAGACTGGTGGACCTGTTCAGCTGGGCCCACTTCGCCAATTCCTACATCACAGTAAGGGCTTCTTCTTTTGACGTTAACGGGCTGTGTCTCAATTCCCATTTTACTACCACTACTATTACTACAGGGTCAGCAGTAGCTCAGTCCATAGAGAAGGTATTTTGGACACAGCAATAGTTTCTGAAGGCAATAACAATGGGTATAGTATATGCTGATTGATTCGATGACATTTAAAGGACCAGTGTGTAGTATTTCTAGCAGTGAAGTTGCAGACTGCAACCAACTGAATACAGCTCACCTTCCAAGCATGTAGGAGAACTTACAGCGGCCGCGAACCTTGTGAAAAACGAGTAAGAGTAGATTTCCATCTTACTTTGAAGCATGCCAGTAAACAAAAGCCCAATTTCCTTTTGACTTAACGCTCACTTGAGTTTTGTCCGGTACAGTTTCACTGCTCAGTAGAAGGAAGAATAAGAACAGTCTATCCTTAATAAGGGCTGTGGGTTTTTTTCAGTTAAAGTCCATTCCCTTCAGATTTCAGTCAATTTGCCTCAACAAAAAAGTGATTTGACTTTTTCTTGTCTCAGGCTCGAGTCAGTAAGGAGCAAGACCACATCCTTATCATCCCCAGAGGACTGTCATTCGCTGAGGCGTCTGCATCAAACCTGGTAAGGAGCGAGAAGCTGGGGAATGTTTCCAACATTGTTATTTAGTTATATACTCTTTAAAACATGCAATTGTATTTCCGCAGTAAAACAAAATAAAGTAATTTAACTTCATTTATTATTGTATTAAATGAAAGATTCTCAGTTGGGAGATGAATTTCATACTAAAAAGATTGACATTTTTATTTTATTTAAGTGTTTGGTTGGCTTTGGAATTGAAACAGAGAAGTAAGATACCCACAGCAAATATACTATTTAGAAATTGACTGTAAATCTAAACTTTGACTTTAACAAATCCCTTGAGTGAAACAAATGAGACGGATTGTAAATGTCTGTCTGTGTCAATATCCTTGTCTGTATAGGTTGCCAACAGTGCTCTGGGTAATATTTCAGCCTTCACTGGACAGGGCTAATGCTTTCCCACTTTGCTTAATCAGCCATTTACTTCCTTCAATTTACTTCCTTGAATTGTTC
>NW_023339729.1:9603641-9603982 GCF_004916995.1 Morone saxatilis
CTCTCTCTCTCTCTCTGTTTGTCATGTTCTGCTCGTATTGACATGAGTTTGACACGATCCCTTCGCTCTGTCTGCTACTTTGCTCTAATAAGTCAGCAAATATTGTGGTTCAGGTTGTTTGTCCGTCTAGTTTCGGTTGAAAGAGTGCTCGTTACGTCACAGGGCTGGGCATGCTGTGTCAATAGATGTGCAATAATGCATCTAATAATATGCTAGGAACCCTGTTTCCTTTTTAAAACCTCTAATTCAGTCTCTCTTTCCATCTGTTTGTCTGGATCTCTGTTCCCACTTTCTCTTGCTCTACTTTCTCCCTCTGGTTTCCATCCAAGTGTTTATAACAA
>NW_023339729.1:9604171-9609775 GCF_004916995.1 Morone saxatilis
ATATATGTATATATACACATACATATATATAGTCGTTTGGTGTAATCCATAAAATATGACATATGGAAAACATGACCAGAACAGATGAACAGACTCTAAGGATAATAATATTAACCTGCCATGTTGTAATACATTCTTGGAAGGCTTTTCAAGTTTCTTGTGGATGTGGTTTGTTTGATATTCAAGAAGCATATTTACATGCGTCTACCAAACTAAACCCCATAACTTCCCCTTAATTTGCTTTGTACTTTTTGTGACAAAAGTTTGCATAAAGTTTCTCAACACTTGAATCATATCTTCAGTCTTTTTCTGTCCTCTTTTCTCTCTATTTTAATTTATTTTTTTACTTTTCTACTATGTTATCTTCAACACCTGTACAAACATACACACACACCTGTGTAATGTGGCTGCAGGTGTGAGCTGACAGCTGGATGTAGTAGCCGTACTGCTGACAGGCAGATTTCACTGTTTGACCTGCCAGGGTGGTTCGCAGACAGAGATATGCAATGAAACAATTGTAGTTTAGTTCCAGCTGGTAACCTGCTCTCTGTTGGTGCCTGATAGCAAAGAGAGCGGAAAGAGAATTTTTGAATTGAATTTATTGCTTTACTTTATTGACAGTTCTGGTTGGTTTAGTTTCTCTCGAGCACGCTACTTAATCACTTACGTCTCACTTTTACAGTTCGATCTTTCACAAGCTATTTTCAAAGGAAATATAGCTTTCTGCGTTAGTTATTAGAATACAATACATAAGTTTACCTGGTAGGAAAAACATGCTTAAAATGTACATTAATGCAGAAAAACATGGTTAAAATGTATCTTCCAAACAGGAACCATGAAACTAAAATGAAAAGAAACAGAACTTTAGTTACCTATGTCCATCACTTATTCAGCTTAACTGAATCAAAACTACTTGATTTAGGTTAATCAAATAATATATGAAATGATTATGTTATTCTTTGTTGAATAAATATATACATCAATTGTATCGATATGTAACATCTGGCTCAACTTCACAAGCCCCAAAAGAAGTAGTGGCTGCAGTTAGCTGCCTCAAAATAAAAAAAAAGTCTAGATGTCCACACTCTCCTTCAGGCATGATGAATGATGACATCATGATGAAACTAACAGCTACCTCTTGTACAAATCCTAGAAGACCGCAGGGTAAAATGCAGACTCAAGTCTTAAAAATATATGTCAAAATCATTTCAAATAAAGTATTTTTAGTTTCTGCGTCTGGACCACATCCATCTTTGCTGTGGCTGTCTGTGTAAGAGTGATGACCACAACACTGCAGCTTACAGGAGACATAACAAAATTATGTTGTCTGGGACCTTCTAATTGCTCTAACTGTGATTTAGTCTGTTTGTGTTTTGATGCCAGTCTGTCGCTGCTGTGTTTCTCTCTTGTGCTCTCTAAAGTCCTCTCCTTCTTCTTCTTCTTCTTCTTCTTCTTCTTCTTCTTCTTCTTCTTCTGCTTCTGCTTCTCCTCTCAGCCTGTTTCGATCCAGTGATCTCCATAGTTACATGGTTGAGTTCAAGTGTATAGAGGTTGAACAGATTGATTAAGAGGAAGTCACCCAGAATAAAGAGTGAGGTCATTTTGGGGTCAGCTGGGTAGAGGCTATGGCGGCAGAGAAAGGCCAGAGTTTAGTTGGCTTTGGTTCCTTTCCCTCTGCCTCTCCCTCTTAATCTCTCTGTTTGAGCTCTGAGGTCAAGGGGGTTCATTTGAGTTCAGAGAATAATTCACAGTGTTTTTGGCTCTAGGTAACATTCATCTTTAAGTTTAGTTTGATGTGAATGCAGATAGATGAACGAAGAAGATTAAAGTCAAGCTGCCCAATTTGCTTAACTCTGCTCCACGGACTTCTTATCATCTGCTTTCTGTCCAGCCGAGTCACATTTCAGATTCTTTCTGACACGTCCTTTGGCATCTTTTTATAATTAGAAGTGCTATGTTCGTCAGAAGTGGGCCTCTCAGCAGCAGTAGAGCGGTTTGACTGGCAGGCTGCTGCAGTTTGAAGGACGTGACAGGGTGAACTGATACTGTACTGGACATGTGATGTGTAAACCAATCAATGTTCGATTCGCCTGGCGGCCGTCTGTGGCTGTGTGCAGACAAAGATTGCGGTAGTTAGTTACGCTCGGCTGGTGCCATTTACTTTCCTCTGCATGGTGAAAGATCAATCGACAGTCATCCATCCAAACATCCATATGGGTGTTAAAAGGCAGAGCACCACTAAGGACATGTCTCAGGATATTCAGCCTGAATTGATCCGGAGATCACCAGCAAGCTGTGACTCCGCCCTGATGTTTTAGTTAATCAATCATTTTGGACAAATTTTTTTCAGTAGAATTACGTACTAAAGCTGGTTCAGTTTGCAACGCAAATGTCATGGTGGAAAAAGAAACTTGTTTTTTAAGGCTACACAAAATTATTTCTTACAAGAAGCAGGTTTCTGATTTCCTGTTCTTTTTGGTAAGGAGACCAGTGAGGCCATTGGAGTGCACACACACCCATTTCCTGGTACATCCTTTGCTAATAATAATACTAAGTTACTCCTGGAGCACAATTTTTCTCAAGGAAGGAGAAAAGTTCAGCATAAGTGAAGCAGGTGAGAAAAAACTGAGACCCTGTAGGAACTGGGTGTATATCATCAGCCTTAGACTGGATGATGGATGCCCTTTCCTGTTGTGATAACACACACTTTGTATCGTGAAATAGAAATGTGAGCCTGTAGGTTCTGGTTTGTCTCACAGAACAACATGTGGTTACGGTGATGGCAATTGTGTTCAGGGTCTGCAGACAAGGCTGTGTTTGTTATTAGGTTTTACAGCACGGACTGACATGTGCAGTCATTCTTGTCTTTGCTCTTCCTTCAGGTTTTGTGCCTCAGTCTTCTTGTCCAGTTATCTGTCTTTATTCTCTCTTTTTCTCTGGTGAGCCAGCTCTCTTCCCTCTAGGTCTCTACCTCTATCAGTCCCTCCATTGCTCTTTTCTCCCGTCCTGTAATCTAATAACTGTTAATTGGTTGGTAATGAAGTTGTCATAGTAAAGAACGTCATGTCCACTCCTCGACTATATTATGTTTCCCGGTAACGCTCCAATTCATTTCCTGGAGAGTAGCGGACAGAGAGGATTCGTTGATAATGTGATTTCTGTCGTCATGCTCATTGATTTTGACTTATGTTTATGTCTTCTTAGTTAATGTTGGCGGGTTATCAGCTCTGTGTTTGTGTGTCAGTCTCTGGATGTGCTTTAATGCCTGGGAATATTTGATTACAGTGATCTGGGCATGGTTAGTTTCACAGTATGTCTCCCTCTGCTCTCATCCAGCCTCATCATATTCCATCTCCTCTCTTCTCAAGAGAGCTGTCTAGATAATGCTGCTGTCAGTTTTTCAAAAAGCTTTTTCAGCTTGTGTTTTGAGTTTAGAAAGAGTAAAATGTTTTGGTTAACAACTGTCTGGGCTTTACATCCACCGGCTTCAGCTCCAGGGAAGAAATCCATGAAGCCTCCATTGACTGTCCTTGTTTTCCCAGGTGAAGGTCAACATCATCGGGGAGGTGATCGAACAGGGCTCCACCAACCTGAGGATTGACCCTGCAGGTTTCAGCCCCCACGCTGCAATCTACTCCATGCGTCCAGACATCCGCTGCATCATACATGTGCACACTCCTGCCACGGCTGCTGTAAGTTCACGCTACGCTGAACGTGTTCAAGCCTGTCCTACAAGCCAATGGACCGTCAAACTCCTGATAAACCTGCAGACCACCTGAAGCTGTTTTTGACAGAGAATGTGATAATCAGACGTTGGATTGTTTTAGGGAGGTTTAGTAATTTGAAGGGTGTAATTATAACACATGTTAACTGAAAAGGAAAACTGATCTGTAAATAGATGCTGTTATGTGAAGAGATTGTGATATTAGAGATAGTTGCCTTTACACAGTGTCAGCTGCAGACTCCTATGAATAAAACAGCTGTAACACACCTGTCAAAGCTTCCCATCTCTTATATGTCTCTGCTGCCTTCTTTTCACGTTTCTCCTGCTTTAGGTGTCATCAATGAAGTGTGGCATCCTGCCCATTTCCCAGGAGGCCTTGATCCTGGGTGATATTGCCTACTACAACTACCAGGGCAGCCTGGATGACCAGGAAGAGCGCAGAGAGCTGCAGAAGGCCCTGGGACCTACGACAAAGGTAAGAAAACCAAGGAAACTAAGCACTTAGCAATGTCGTCCAGCTGGACAGTCCTCATTGTTCGTAAGGGAATAGCTCGCTTAGAGATACTCTTAATGAGCTTTCTTGCTGACTGTTAGATTAGGTTAGACTGATACCTCTAAGTCTGTGTGGTAAATATGAAACTACATCCAGCAGCCAGTTAGATGAGCATAGGGCTGAGACTAAAGAAACAGCTAGCAAGTTCATGAACATATTGTACCTATTTTTTTAATTACATACAAAAAAACTAAGTGTAAAAACAACACATTGTAGTTTTTCGAGGGAGTTTGGCCAGATGCAGCGATGTTAAAAAAAGATATGAAAATAAGTGAACATTTCAGAAACCTTAGAACAATTGGTAAGGCTGCGATGTGTGGCAATGATATCTCGCAAGGTATTTGTATTATTTTCAAAGAAGGGATGTTTTTATTCCTTGTCCTTGCAGTCAAGAAAGAGAAATGGACTCATTATCAGGGTGTGGTGTATTTCAAATAGGAAACAGTAGCAAGACATTCATAGCAGCACATCCTGTTGAAATATCAGTGGTATTTGGATTATCTTCCGCACCTCTTTATTTCTGTCCCTACATGCGCTTCCCAATGTGTGTTTCGTGCTTGGCTTTAGAGATCCACAGAATTGAAATTGGCAAAAAATTCAGGGAATTTAAGGGAATTTCCACTGCCGGTCTGCTTCCAGGTCCTGCTGTCGTCATCCAGTGGCCCAACCTTTGTTGATACATGGAACCAGAAACATTTTGGTGGTTACTTATTAATTACAGGGCCTGTCACATAGTAGTTATACAGCCACAACTAAAGCAAGTTAGACAAATGGACCTCCTAAGACTGTTTGATCGGACTAATCACTGTTTCTGTGTGCGTTACAGGTTTTGGTGCTGAGGAATCATGGCGTGGTTGCTCTCGGGGAGACCATCGAAGAGGCCTTTCACTACATATACAATGCCCAGTATGCCTGCGAAATCCAGGTACACACACACAAAAAGTCGCTCACTGTTGCTGTTAGCTAATTCTAGCTTCCCCTGCACTTGTATTAGACCAACACGGCAGCAGCTTTCCCACTAAATCTCAGCCATTTTCACATTTCCCCACTCTCACTATTTTAACAACACTCTATAAGTCTATCTTATCTATCTAAGTAATCTCTTGCATTGTGGAAAATGTTGGCCAGACAGTCTTTCATCCAGGCTTTTAAGAGTTTGATGAGGGGAGTAACAAGCTAATGTGTTGTTGTTGATGTCAGTCCAACGCAGCATTAAGAGTAGGATGTTTTTCTTCCTTTTCTTTATTGAGCCAGTAAGAAAGCTGAAAGTAGGATGGCAGAGGGAATTTCAGGATCAGGAAGGAGAACCACCATGTTTCTACAGTAG
>NW_023339729.1:9609782-9615611 GCF_004916995.1 Morone saxatilis
AAACACTGGCTCTAGATAGGGCTTGAAAGATTGAACCATATTCACCACTAGATGCCACTAAATCCTACACTCTAGTCCTTTAACTGTGAGCTAAATATAATGCATAAATGGTTGAAATAGGTAGCTGATTGATAAACAGTTCTAATAGTTTTGGTTAAATGTTAGAAAACATTAATTCTGCCACTCATCAGTACAAATCACACATAACCAAACTGACCTAAATATCACAATATCCACTTGTATATTATTAATGGTTAAACTATATGCAGTTTAAATCTATTATGAACAACTGAAGTGTTTGTATCAGCGGACTCAGAAATGTCAACTATGAGACGTCAAGATGTTTTAACGCTTGACGTTAGTGTTATCTGTGAGGTTTCTCTGGTGTTTTTTGCTCTTGTATTCTTGCGTGGAAGATTTTAGAGATGTTGTTGTGTCCCTTGATGTAATAGGCATACCAAATCTCTTGATTGACTCTCCCCGGTCAAGCAAAAGAAAACATTAATCCATCCTGCAAAGCCCAGCTTAATTTCTATAAATAAATCCCCCCAACCATGTTTGTTGTATGCCATGTACTGTACATTGCTTGGTGCTGTGGTAGCTTTAGATTGAGGGGTATGTCATTTTGGTTTTGGTAAATTCTTTCTTCTGCACAGAACGTTTTCAGGAAGTCTGTTCATGCTTGTTTTAATTTTAGGTGGATGATCTAATGCCACAGATGTTTGGTGATAGACGAGTCTTTCTTTCTATCTTGTGTTGCATAAGCCATCGGTCAATAGAGACACATGCTTCTCTCTCTTTCCATTGTGACTTTAGGTGAATGCCATCTCGTGTGCCGGTGGCGTGGACAACTTGATAGTGCTGGACCAGGAGAAGTATAAATCACGAGTGTTCGCCGTGGCCACAGCCGCTGCTGTCAACATGGGTGGCCAGTACAAGTGGAAGGTTGGCGAGCTGGAGTTTGAGTCTCTGATGAGGATGCTGGATAACCTGGTGAGTCCACAGACATCAAAGTGAGAAGATCTGTACATCTGACACACAAACACATCTGTTTATCATGATCCCTCAGGCTCGTTAAATGACTAGACATGATATGAATACTTAACTTTTGCTTTTCACTTCCCTTCTGTGTGTTATCTTTTTACAAATAAGCTCAGAGGCAAATATTAAAGTTACATGAAGATATGGTTGCCTAAAAGGTTTCTTTTCTCTGGAACCTTAGCACATTGTGGCCTTTTGAGAGGTGCCTTTTTCTATAAAACCAGTCCTTAAAAGTAATCAAATGTAATTTTTTTATGAATGTCTGTTTTTTTCTTTGTCATTGATTGATTCAACACAATAGTGACACAACCTAGAACCGAGTTACAAAAGGGCGCCCCCTACAGAAACCTAAATGGTATTAACAGACAATGCAAGGTAAAATAAAAAGCAGTAATGTTAAACTGGCAAGAGTAATTTGGAAAGCACAGTACAGACACAGAAAAGACGGAGAAATTCATTTTAAATGACACATTTTGAAGAGGCAAGGAGTGGTGATTGAAAAATAATAACTTTGCATCACCTCAAACAGCTGATGTTTATGGCTAGAGATTGGGTAAATGTATTTGCTCTCTTTAGACTGAGCTTCTCTCACCATCTGTCTCCCTTGCGTCACTATTCTATCTCCCTTTCTGACCTCTGCACCCCACACTTTTCATCTTTCCGCATACCCCCTCCTCTTTTTCTGCGCCATCTCCTCTTGAATCATTACCTCTCTGCCTGTCGAGACTTTCGAACAGCCCTTCTATGTGTCTGCTCTGCCACCCTTCTCTATTCTCACATAACAGCATTTGTTTCAGATAATGTCTTTGTTTCAGTGCAAGACACAGACACAGTCTAACACAATTGAATGTGTCAAAATTGTCCAAATGTGAAGCAGGAAAAGAGCTTGGCACAGCTGACTGTTTCTGGATAAAAAAAGAAGGGGGTCAAGTCAAGTTGAAAGGTCAGCTTGGACCGTGGAACTGAGATGAATAGAAAAGACAGACAAAACAGAAAAGAACGGAACTTCACTGTCAAGCCAAGTGTGGAAAAATGTCTGAACAACATCAAGATCAAGTGAGAGTTCAGTAACAGAGAAAGAGAGGGAAGCTGGAGTGTGAGAGAAAAGCAAAGAGGAGAATAAAGAGGAGAGGGGAAGAGGGGGATGGAGGGTTAGGGGCAAGAGAGAAAGGGTCAGACGGGAAATGTCTCTCCGAGTCTGTCCTCTGTGATGCCAGAAACCCTGTGGTCTCAGCACTGTTTCTCTAGTTCTTTTCCATTTGACTAAATGTGAAACTGGCAGCTCAACCAGCGTTACAGGAAGGAAAAAGTCACGGAATAAATGCTCATTTCTGTTGTGAATTTTGTTCACTTCAATCTCTCCTGGTGTAAAAATGACAAACTGTTTCTTTATGTATGCACAATGATGTGAGCTGTGATACAAGACCATTCACAATACAGCCACAGAAGGAGTGGATGGAGGAGTAAAAGTCAAATGGGGCTCCTGTGAGGAAATGAGGTTTTGTTTCCTGCTCATTGCTCTTTGTGAACCTAAACAAACCAGATCATTTCAGATCAAAGAAAACTAACTGCATGTGTAATCTTGTTTCCTGCCACAGGGCTACAGGACAGGTCACACTTACAGGCACCCTATCGTGCGAGAGAAGCCGAGGCACAAGAGTGACGTGGAGATCCCCGCCACGGTCTCTGCATTTATGTTCGAGGAGGAAGGGGACGGAGGTGCCACACGTCTGCCCTTCAAGTTCCTGCAGCAGCGGCAGCAGAGGGAGAAGACGCGCTGGCTCAACTCGCCCAACAGCTACACCAAGGTCAGCGTAGAGGGCGGAGAGGAGCGCTACAACAGCCGGACAACCACGGTGAGCTGTGTGTGTGTGTGTGCGCGCGTTTTTTTGTGTGTGTGTGTGGGTTTTTTGTGTGTTGATGTGAAAAACATCTATACCTTCTGAGAGAGGGTCAGAATGTGAAGCAGAATGTTGAAAATATAACATGAGAATATAGATTTACATAATAAACCTAAACACTAAGAGACAAATGACAAATCATAGACTGATTTGTCCTTCAATTCATTTTCAGCTAGTGTTGACTTTAATCTGACTGGAGCTGTTTCCCAGTGTTTAAAACCTGATGGTAGATTGCCACCTACAGGCTGAAGAGAGAACTACATTGACTTTGGGTCAGTTGCACTGAATCAGAATTAGCTTTATTGACCAAGCATGTGTGCACATACAAGAAATTTGACTCCGGTTATAAGTTGCACTGAATGTTACACACAGTTACAATCGAAAAAGAGATAAAAATAGACATACAGCTAAACAAGGACTACAAATCAGAAGAAGAAGAAGATAGATAAAAAATTAACACAGAATTGTTATGTACACACAAGTAGGTGAAAAAATAGGTGTATATGTAACGGATAATGCCCGAAAAGGTTTACATTATCTGGAATTAATATATAAAAGAAGCAACAACATATAGATACAAGTCAATGTGTCTGTAAACTGTAAACAATACAGATGGGGCAAAGAAATAAAAATCGAGTGGATATACTTCGACTGGTTGGGGTTACTTACCTTTGACGTGTTTTGCTGCGTGATTAATATTTAATCACATTTTTAAGAGAGTACTCTAGTGATTTAGTATTTCAATTGGACAATGTTTGTGTCTCACAGGAGGTACAATCAAAGCAGCAGACACTGAAATATCCTGACTTTAAGTCCCTAATAATGTTGTGTCTTACAATTCCCATAATGCAATTCAGGAACTCAGAGTTTCCTCTCAGACACCTGACTGGTGGATGCCCATATCTTATCTTTTTTCATCTTTTTTGATGAAAAGAATAAATATGTAGAGTAGAAACAGGAGATTATAGATTATATGTGTTACTTTAATGTGTAGCAGTAAATAGAAAATTAAATTACATCATTTTCATAACTGATAATTAAATGATTACAATTGACTTGTCTAATTGTATCTGGTAATAATAACATTGTTTGTAAAAGTGACAATATAATATAACAATAGTCACAATGCAGTGCCAGGTCGTTTATATTTTGAGCTGACAGTTTTGATCTCACCTGTCTTCTTGCACCTTCCTTCTACAGTGGATGAAGGCGGAGGAGACGGGAACCCCGATCCGGATTGAGGACCCCAATCAGTTTGTCCCTCTCAACACAAACCCCAGTGAGGTGCTGGAGAAGAGGAACAAAGTGAGTATAAGTCTTTTCTCTAAGTCAGCATGAACGATGGTTAGAAGGTTGTTCAGAGTGACTAACATTTAGAGCAGAAGCCTAAAATTGCTATAACTTCTTGACTGAAATAGTAGAATGGTTAATTCAAAACTGAACTGAGAAGTTTATTCTGACATTTTGCGCTAGCCTCTTGCTCTGAGACAGAAGTATGATACCTGAGGAGATTACTGGACTAGAAGAAGGCATATGATCACAAAATTGAACCTTATAGTTTGAAATAATTCAGACACTGTAAACTCTTCCTGTATCCTCATAACATCATTATGTGTTTGGTCCAATCACAGATCAGAGAGCAGAACCGGTTTGATGTGATGACGTCGGGGCCACGCTCTCAGCACCTCGCAGGCATCCCTGTTGATCCACCTCGACGGGTGAGGTTTTACTCTTGTTCATGTTCAGACCTTGTGAAGCAATCTAAATTCATTTGGTTTGTTGGCCTAACAGACGGATTATTTTCTGTTCAAACAACGGTGCCAGACAGCTTTTAACAAAAGATACCTGAATTAATGTAGATTGTTTTAAACAGTTTAATGTTAGTCAAACGGAAACTAGTTTTGTTTCCTGCTGAAGGAGGCACCGTCTGACCTAGTTAACAACAGAGTTGACTGAGAAAAGAATATTCTTCCGTTAATAATAAAAGTAATAGAGGTGCTAGTGATAAATTAGTCTTTGCAGTGTAGTCCCAAAAAGTCATAATGCGCTCTTCACAAATTGTAATGACATTTTAACAACAGAAAGAAACAAAACTATCTTTGGGATCATTATTTTCAACCTGTACTCAGTAACAAAGCATTAGTTCTTCATGGTTCTCTCCCACAACTTGATTGGATGCTGCTGGATCGGCTCAAACAATGTGTATCTGGGCAACAAGTGTCGAGCTGCTGGGAATAAACAGCGTTAACGTTACTTGTTTTAGGAAATGAAGGGAACTTAATTGATTTGTGGCACATTTTTTAAATAACATACTTCTTGTCCTCTGGGGAGGGTATCAAACATTTTCAAATCAGAAGGCTCAGGTTGAAGGGATGTCACGAGTGGTTGGTGTCTTTTTTGACTTTGCCAAGTCGAGTCTAAAGTCACCAGCAGCAACATAAACACTAGCTGCTTTTAAGTGGTGTTTTTCTTGATATTCAGAGTAATTTACTTGGTATTTAGGTTTCAGAATTTCGGTTTTGTTTTCGTTTCTGGGCATGCAGTGGTTTATTGCTGGTTACGCAGTGTGTTGAACCACTCAGCCTCCTGCACCACTGAAGGAATAGCAGCACTACAGGTTTCCCATATTACTTGTTTATCGAGCAATAACTCAAAGGTGTTTTCAGTTAATCTGGCTGATCAGACATCTGCTCAGGCTGCAGTTTCGTAGAGTTGCGCTGCAAATTACCCGAGCCCACTAAACTTCATAAACTAAGAAGGGCGATGAAGGTGTAAACTGTCCCAGGTGCAACAAAATAATCATACCAGTGAAGTCAATAAGCAGCCATAGGCATATGAAGAGATTTCATTAAAGGGGAACCTTGGCAGATTTTTACCCTAGTCTTGA
>NW_023339729.1:9615711-9626594 GCF_004916995.1 Morone saxatilis
CACACAACACACACACACACACACACAGTCAGGAGGCACATGAATGCACTCTTGAAATACAAAAACAAAGCACTGTGTGTTTGTGTGTGTGTTTGCTCCCATGCTCACCCCTCTCCCTGTCTCCTCCCCAGCCATACGTGCCCACAGAGGAGGAGCAGATGGCTCCCCTGCCTCCCAACCCCTTCAGTGAGCTGTTAGAGAAGGACAAGGAGGAGTACCGCAAGAACATGGAGAGGAGGCAACTGGGCCTCAGTGGTACGAGACACACACACACACACGCCAACATAAATACACACACTTAAACAAACATACAAGTCACACACACCAGTCCATAAAGTGAATGTTCGTAGGCGTATGGACTTGATTCTGAACTCGTTCACGCTCAACTTGCAAACACCACAAGAGCCCAGTCACACTGAGAGACATATGGACTGAACACACTGGCACACATGCACACACACACACACACATGAACACAAACACGTAATGACTTGTACTCAAAGCCAAAGAGTTCTGGATGAGCAGCAAACAATCCCACCAATCTGTGAGGCTTCGTTTAACAATAAATTATTGAGGGAGTTTAAAACATTCAATCAATCAATCATCAATCTAATAATCCACAGTTTGGAAGCTCACAGGAAGAGATTACTGCAGCAAGCCAGCAAGATTTGTCACTAGATTTGAGTGAGCAGCAGGTCTCTGCTACCTTTAGAGATGTGTGCTCTAATTTTTGGCAGTATGCATGAGAGCCTGATGTATCAGCATGGCTGATGTTATCAGCCAATATTTGCCTATCACAGATATCGGAGTCTGTTATGGCAGAAAACAATTGGGTTATTTTAAACGTAATTTCTCTCAAGTTGAATGTATTGTGTTTGGTTTTATAGTTATTTAGTATAGTATTATTTTTACTCTTATTGTTGCCTTTCCCTGATATGCCCTAAGAGTAAAACCTTTTAGATTTGACCTGGAAGTCTCAATGTACTAGATTCCTCTTTTTAACTAGTGTCTTCCCAGTGAGCTTTCAACTGAAGAAAAGACACGACTCTGACAGCCAGATACGGGCAGGTCCTGCTGAATCCTGGTAAAGTCTTTAATAAGCACCATCTGACATGTTCAAGTGCTCACAATCGGCTAAAACAGCTGGAGCAAATCAGTCCCTCCTCTTCCCCCTCCTCCTCTTCAAATCTTGACTTGAAGATTGATTACTGTACATCTTGAGTTTGTTCTGTGCTCTCTCAGCAGTCTTGTTGTTAATAAACATCTATATAATCCAGGGTCTGTAGCGCTGTCGCCTTAGCAGCATATGTGTGTGTGTTTATAGCATATAAACACACACACACACACACACACTGTATATACCTTTTAACATGAGGGCATGTCCCCAAGGGCTCCACTGCTGCCTTCATCTGCGTTAACCTCGCGCACAGGACAGTCAATGCTAATCATATTAGCCCTCTGTCCCACTGCCTTTCAGAGAGGCAGGCGAAAAATCAATAGAGAACAGATCGTGAAGGGGGGTCGTCCACTAGTCCCCATTCTGCACAAGCTCCTGCCACGTATGTCTGTGTGTACATCAGCATGAACATGTGTTCATGCATGTTTATAGGATCATCAAAATGCTCCTATGTACATTTGAAACACAGTGCAGGTGTCATGGTGTGTGTGTGCGTGTATGTGTGTGGTAGTGGTAGTGAGTCTGTCCATGTGCCGATTATGAGGGGCCGGTGTGACTAAGATGGCAGACCGAACAGACAGCAGGTCTTCACACCCGCCACATGAGCGGAGCCCGTTGCTATGACACTGTTGCCCCCACAGCCCCATGAATCCCCGGTGGCCAATCTGGATGCAAGCTGGAGACCGTCTGTAATGGCCTGATATATGCAACAAAGACACGCAAACACACACACACACACACACACACACACACACACACTCATAGGTTTAGCCTGTGATTAGCAGTGTCCAGTACTTGTGTTGTGATTAGTTGAAACATTTAATGTCAAAACTGATACAAGTGCAGTGCACATGGCAGCTGTCAGTTGAAAGCTACATGCTGTTAGTGATGTTAAAGGTTTTCAAACTGAGTTCATTTCTCAAATCTCACCTTTATGCATGTAACACCCGACAAACACATACAAGAACATATGAGCATGTTCACTGCACCAGGCTGTTATACAACCACGTTCTATATGCCGTGTATGAACGAGTTGTGACGCCTCAGCCAACTGAATGTGTAACCCTGAAAGTGCTAATTAATGTGTTAAATTGAAATGGGAATGTCATTCATTCACACTAATCAGTGTTTAAAACTAATGAAGCTACTAATGCTGAGCTGGACTGTAACATTTACTGTACTTACAGAAGTTGTGTTAAAAGCTGTTTTTTTTTATCATTTGTTGTAAGAGATACAAAAAGCATTGCTCAAGTAGTTTTAGGGCCAGGAACCATGTGGTGCTCTTGGAGATAAAAAAAATAATAACAAAACACTAATGATAGGATGGAAAGAAAAGAAAACTAGGTTCTCTTAAGGAGAGGGTATGAAGAAAATTAACAAGTCGTAATTTTTAGGCATGATTATTGTTTAAATGCTGCCCAGTTCTGACATCATGAAGTATACATTAGGTAAAGATAACATCAGGGTGATATTTTCACAATATTATAAAAAGAACATTTCCCAATATTAGTAGGAACAGTATCATGATATAGCAAATGTTTGTAAAATTAACAAATGAATGCTTGTTCCCAGTGGTTTGCATTACATCAGACAAAAATGTAAAACAAAAAGCTTTTGTTCATTTTTAACCAAAGAATTCTTGGACAACTTAGACAACATAAATATCATACATACTTGAATTGTACATGATACATGATACAATTCGAGTTTTATTTATATAGCCTAATATCACAGATCACAATTTGCCTCAAAGGGCTTTACAATCTGAACAACATATGACATCCTCTATCAGACCCTTCTTATCTTCAGATAAGGAAAAAAAAACCCAAAAAACAGGAAAAAGATGGAAAAAAAATCAGAGACAGACACAGGAGGGATCCCAGGATGGACAGCCATACAATCGATTTTTTTTAAATCACAGTATACACAAATTATGTTCAGTTTGTATTGCATTCCCCTAAAAGTTTCTGTATGCAAATAATGCCCAGGCCTAGCTTTTAACAACAAAATGTTACAGTGCACGCTCAGCAGCCAGGAGAAGGAGGTAACAAACGAGTGATGGCACTCGGAGAGCCTGATGACCAACTGACGTGGATTTTGGAAATTTTGTGAAAAAGCAGCTGTGCATGGCCTGATTCTAACGTGTGTCTTACCACTAATCTCCCTTTACCCCCTTCTGACCCTTCATCCCAAATCCCACCCCACCCACCTCTCATCCCACTCACCCCCGCTGTCATCCCACTACTTCAATCCTCTACACCACCCTGCAATCCTCTCATCCGTCCCTCACCCCCTCCCTGCAGATGGAGAGCACGAGCTAACCTCCGACGACGGCTCCACTCTCTCTCAGTCTCTGTCTCTCACCCAGTCCCCGCAAAGCACTCCAGCTAAAGAAGGTATCACTCAGAGAGAGAGAGAGAGAGACTTTTTCAAAATGATCTTCACTGCTTTGCTGTGTGTCTTTTAAGATCTGATGTGTGTTTGAGTGTGTGTGCATGAAATGGACTAAGAGCTCAGTATGCAGCATCTAAAACTACTGATCTGTGCTATAAGTTTGTGCTGCACTAATGATTTTTCATGTAAAAACTCCCCCGTCTAAATCAATGAAACTGCTTTCTGCTGTTGGTTTTTAGAACTCATCCTGACCCACCAGAGTTGATGAAACAAACTTTTAAAGCACTCATTTCACAATATGGCTTTTCAAAGCTTTTTATTTGAGGATACACAGAGTGTTGAATAGTCTTTTTTGGTTTTTTAAAGGTTCCTAACTGAGTGAAAGGACACAGAAGTATTTGAGTGGCAGCCATGGTACGAGCTGTTGAATTCTCTAATTGCTGAGGAAAGGAGCTTCAGTGCCTCCTTTATTATCTCCTTTAGCATCTGGACCATCCGTTAGATACAAAAGGAGATAATGCCGTCCCACAATTCCTTGTGGCAGCAACATTTAAAAAGCTGCCATTTACGAATATAAACGATCAAAATGACCCCAACAAACAACACACATCAACTTTTTAGTTACAGTCCAGTTTTTATCTAATGCCGAATTTGTTAATATGCTTCTATGTTTGAAACATTGAACAAGGTCGGTTGTAAGGACTTCTTTTGGATTCATCGTCCATCACATTAGCCTTGCTAGTTCACCTCGCTTGAACTGCTTTTAAAAGCTTGCCTTGTTGGTGCATTCAGGGTAATATACGATTTCAGACCCAAAACTTTTTTTGCAAGAAAAGAACAAATTGACATTGTTCTTTTTAAAATGTTCACGTTTGGTTATTGCTTATTGTCTTCTGGGTTTGAAAAGTTTTGTACAATAATAGTTTTGGGAAATATATTTATTTGCTTTCTTGCAGAGAGTTAGGAAGATAGATACCAAACTTATGTGTGTACATTAAGTATGGAGCTAGAGCTAGGAGATGGGTTAGCGTAGCTTAGCATTGAGACTAAATCTAAATATGCTTACTAGAACCTCTAGAACTTAGTAATTATAAATGTTATATCTCATGGTTTAACCCATACAAAACAAATGTAAAAAATTACAATTTGTGGTTCTCCAGAGAGTTACATATTGTAACTACTTCATGATTAATTGCTCTGTCCAAGCAGCGTGCATATATTGTTTGAAACTCAACTCTTGGTAGGACCAGCACAGCAGCACAGTATGACACCAAAGCAGGAGACGCAAAGTGAAATGCTCCTTTCTCATTTCAGCTCAGATGTCAGTCAGTCTAGCTGTTTACACCAGACGCAGAGCATTGTTCATTCTTAGCTGTGGCCAAATTAATGTTACAGTTCGAGGTAAACTGTAGTAGTCTGTAGTCAGTTTGATGGAGACCACAGCAGAAAAAGTCTGTAGTGAGAACAGCTAAGCTATGAAAGCAAGCTAATGTTGATAGTCCCATACACGCTGACCTCCTACCTGTAATGAACTTGAGGCACTTCATCATGAACCCTTTACCATTAAAAAAGGAGGAATAAAACTGGGCTTAAATGTGTCATTACTAGGCTTACTGGTAAATTATACAATTTGTGAGCAAGTGTTGTCCTGTATTGTCCAAAAAAAAAAACTAGAAAGTGTCTTGGAGAATAAAAGTTCCTGGAAAATGATTTCTTAAAAAGAATGGGAACCCTTATTTAGGCTAAGCTGAGCTAAACTAATACCCTCCTGGCTGGAGCTCCATACTTAACGCACAGGCATGAGATCATCTAACTCCCAGAAAGAAAGCACATGCATGTTTTTCCCTATAATGTAAAACTTTATTATTCTTCTCAGTCTTGAATGTACACACCACAACCTAGAATTGTCCAAACGAGGTCACGTCTTGCCTCTGACCTAAAACATCTCAGAGCTGTCGGGTTGGAAACATGAGTGTGATGATGTCACATCACACGATTTCTGGGTATTGAATTGCTGTCTCTTGCTGCTGTTTGGATCTACAGTCTTATATCTATTAACACAGAAATCTTGTGTGTGACATTTGAAGCCAGTTGGTGTACCTCCAAGAGAGACAAAGATCACAGCGGCCTCTTTACAAGTTGTAAAATAATGGCACTAGGGGATTGACTTCCTGTCAGCTTCCCTACAGCACAAACCACACAATGAGTAACAATTAACCCACGACAGCGTATTGGCTCAGGGGACCTATATTTTCTGACACCACCACTGTGAGGTCAGCCGGTTGTTGTGCTCAAACCAGGTCAATTGTTGTGTGAGCAGCTTTTTAATGTTGCCCTGTGTGTGTGTGTGTGTGTGTGTTTTGTGCTAAGATGAAAATAACCTGAGAAGACGTCACTGTTTTCAGCATAGTAACATGATGCAGTGGCTGCCCTGCATTCTGTAACCTGCATTTGCAAACCAGAGAAAGGGATGCAGCAGACCTGTTACGTGAACAGTCATTTAGAGAGTGGGTGCAGTCCCATTTTTCTAAGGTGAAAGCAGGACAGACTCTGTGGGCTATCATGTCAGTGGAGTTTTACGCAGGGATATTATGAAATATGTAGAGCACAGGGACAGTGTGTCTCTTGGTGGGAAGCGGAAGTTCAACTCGCAGCTCAAATGGTATTAGTGTGTATAAGGGTACAGCAGGGACAGCAAAGCCTCACATTTACTACATGAGGAGAGTGAGACATTCAGGGGGTGGACACAATAACATGAACACTTGTAAAATACATTATTCGTGCAATACAAAAAACAACTTTGGTGAACTTTATAATGTTCCTCATTTGTTGAAACAGTAAAAGGATTTTGACACTTTATGGTACTTCAACTATACTTTAGGTTCAACTATATTTTTATAGTCTGCCTACAGATAGTTTATAGAGTATTTGTAATATTTCAACAGGTTATTAGCTGAGATTCAACTGTTTCACAACTAAAGGTTTGACTAGGTTTAGGCACAAAGGGTTAGGTTTAAGTGTTAGATAGCATCATTTCACAAGCTTTTTCTCTAATTTTGTCCAAAAACATGTATTTTGCATTTTACATCCATTCATGTTGGCAAGCCCACCCCTTATATGATGGTCATGAGCCTAATATATTCTATTGATTAACTACTGTACATACTGCTGTGTAAATACTGATAGATTTGAGGTTTGAAAATAGAGTTAGAACTGGAAACAAATGAGCACAGAAAGTGATCAAATGAAAATAAAAATTTTGTTAGAAGAATTGTATTTACTGATACTGGTGATATTTTTAGAGAGATTAGTGTTTCCACTCACATTATTTACTACTGAATCACTGCTTTTTACAAATATTTCATTAGAAATTATTAATTTATTCCACCGGTTAGTTTGATCTGAGCTGCAGACTGTAGTGTCTCACTAGTATTTACTCTTTCGTCCACATTAGTACACTTTAGACTTTGCACTAATGCTGGTCAATGTGAAGCATACGGCTACTGTATGGTCATTTATTGTTTGTGGGTGCTGTCTGTTAATAGGGTGTGTCTTCCAGAATGAAGTGATGTGGCCTTCCTCTGTTTTTTGCTCCCTGTCCTCTCCTAACCTGTGTCTGACTCCTCCTCTGCCCTCCCTCCTTCAGAGAACCACACGGGCCTGATGAACGGCAAAGACAACCACGGCAACGTGGACGAGGAGCTGTCCAAGCGCGTCAGCCAGCTGACCACCAGCGTGGAGAGCGTGGAGATCACGGTGCGCTCCAGCGAGAAGATCGAGGAGGCACTCTCCCCCGAGAGCTCGCCCTCCAAGTCGCCCAACACTAAGAAAAAGAAGAAGTTCCGCACCCCGTCCTTCCTGAAGAAGAACAAAAAGAAAGAGAAGACAGAGGCTTGAGAGCAGGCAGGCAGCAGGGGCAAGGCATGCAGGAAGACCGTCTGCGCAGAAGAAGAAAGAGTGGCGGCAGCCACCTTTTCTGTTTAATGTCTGTGTTTTTATTTTGTCTCTCTTTTCAATGCCCTTTTTTGTTTTGTTTTAATTTTATTTGAATTTTTTTAACAAAAGTTTTTATGTACAAATGGCAGAAGAACAGATAGCATAAAAAATGAATTGGTTTGTAACACAAAAAATGTCTCTCCTTCTGCAAAAGAACGGGATGGGTATGTGGGTCCACAATTAAAAGTCTCTGCAGATGTAGGCTGACCTAGGTAGGTGTTGGGTGTCTATATGCCAGATACAGCTGTGCAGTACTCTAACAGGGCTCCTCGGAAGCATGAAAGTGTCATGTGAGGCCATTTAGATCCTGAATAACTGGCTCCTCCTGTGTTGTTTCCCAGGCTGAAAACAGAACTTGAAACCACTTTGAGTATTTCCTCTCAAAATCCAGTTTTATTAAATGATTGGATTGCAACACGAGTGTTGTAAAGCTGCACAAGTTGAAGCGAAACCTTTTTTCTCTCTGTCAAGTCTCCCTCAGGCTTTCCAAGTTTTGTTTTTTCGTTCTGGTCTGCATAGGGAACTGAGAGGCCACATGAAATTTGAAGTCACACTGGAAAACTGGTCTCAGAAAAACAGCCACAGGGTTTGTGTTGATTTATTTGCTGTGAGAGAAGTTTTCTCTCTGCCTCTCACACTCTTCAAGTTTCTCTAAGTACAGGCTTCTGATACAAACCTTCTCTTCAGCTGATTGTGGTTGAACTACAGATGAGTTAAAGGGTTAATGGACTGGACGAGATAGCGAGGATGAAAGCTGTTGGTCCATCACAACTAAGTTGACGTTATCTCAAAGAGTCACTGACTCACTCAGAATATTTATGTAGCATTTTAATATCTTCTCCTCTTCATCTCAATTGGTTTTTTCGCCAAACTAAATGGAAGAAAAGAAGAAACAATCTCATTTTAGTATGTCGTCACTGTTTGTGTCTAGTTTGTCATCTCATGAAATTTTATCTTTTTTTTTATTGAACACAAATTTGGTATTAGTCAACTCTGTTTTGTACTCATTTGTAAGCTTTTACAGAGAATACAGATGTTACGCATGTTTTCTCTTTTTGCAAGAACTGAATTTATATGGCTGACTATGTTCTGTAGTGATGCCTGATTGCTCAAATTATATTCTAATCTACAGAGTACACAAATTTACTATATAACACAGATATATGAAAACTGGATATGTTGGCTATAGATTTTTAACTATATATTTTTTATTTTATTGTGCTGCACTTTTCTTGTGGTATATAACACATTTTAGTTGCAGGTGGTTACACCAGTGAAGGAGATTGTGAAGTATATGGTAAAAGTTGTGCAAGTAGAAAGCAAGGCATGGCGTTGTGGAGAAAGGTCAGGACCCAGAAAGTGAGTCGAATGAAGAAAGGAAGAATAATCTTTCATTGGTGTCACACATGAGAAATGATCTCTACTTCTCAACTCAACAAAAATTTTTAAAACAGGAAGTGTAGTGCTGATACATACATGTCGAACTATCTGCAGTCGCCAGCTGAAATGAGAATCACGGCTCGTGGAGTGTGGAGCGGTGACATCTTTTGTTTGGTGTGTTTGTGTGTGTGTGTTTTTAAAGCCATATTGTAATTTTTTTTTCCTCCATTGTTTTTAATGATGAGACAAGGGTTGCGATTCTCGTCTGCCTGCTAGGCCGTCAAGGACCCTAACAGGACCTCTGTTAAATCACCCCAGTGACTGCATTGACACCCTCAGGCCCCCAAAAACTCAACTTTATTTTATTTTTATTTTTTTCTCCGTAGCTACATCCACAGCAGCTACACTTCCTCACTTAATTTGCCATTTATTTCCTTCTGAAACTGGAACATTATAAGGAGGTCATATGGACATTTTATTTTTATTTGATCGCTCTGCGAGCCCGGTCATCATTTCAGCTTCTAAAGCCTCCCCTCATGTAATTTCTCTAGTAAACGCGATCGTGTTGTAACTGTCAGATGACCCACAGTTGAACTCTGCAAAGCCAAAGTGTGATGGGTTGCCACATATCCTCCCCCCGCAGTTTAACCAGATGTACCAATATCCCAGCTAGCAATGTGAAGTATTGGATTTGGAGGGAGGGAGGGCGGGTTTGGGGACACATCTTTAGCTGTGTTAAACGATACCTTTTGGCTTTGGGCAAAGAGCCGAGGTCACACAACTGAAAGATGGAGAAAAGAGGTGTGAGTTTGGAAATGGAAGTGCATATGTGTGTGTAGTCGAGAGGGGCAGGGGGTAAGGACAACCTGACACTAACGCACCATGTTTTTATCACTCAGACTGTCTTTTTTCTTTCATACCATCTCTCCTGGAAAGTTCTATTTTTTTCATCCTCCATTTGTATCGCAGTACGCTTTCTCTTTTCTTTTAGTTTGCAGAGAGCACTAGGCTTTTTTTATTAACCATTTCAAGAGCATACATTGCTCCCAGATGAACTGAATGTGCATTGCATCCTTTTTATTTTCTCCTCTTTTGTTTCCGACTGTTTGCACCTTGCTTTACTAATGCCTCTCTATCCACCTTTTTTTTCTGTTTTTAAAAAAAGAATGAGTTTTGCTTTGGCATGCCAGAATGAGCCAAGCTACTTTGTGACCTGTGAAAATCCTATATAAATGGTTATCTAATGGAGTTGCTTTTAGATGTATTGCTAATCAGTGTAAATTCACAAATAAAACTGTATTTTAAGAAACACAAGCTCATTTTTCATGTTTGTGCATCCCAAGTCATGTCATTCCTCAAACTGTTTTCAGTTCCACATAATTCATACTCATTTTACTTTATGCCATTATCATGAATTGAGCTGTTATATGATGAAGTGTACATATTCACAGTTTCATAAGCTTAATGCTGCATTTTTCATGATAAATTGTACAGCTTCAAATAGACGGACCTATGCTGAAATACAGTACTTCAGTGTTAAATGAGCAGGAAGAAACAGTAACTGGTGCCTTTTTTATCTTTATTAATGATGGACAGAATGGATATATTGTAAGTGTGAATAGTTCAACCAGGTTGTTATGGCACATTTATTGAAATGGCGCTTGACTAAATGTGACAGTGATCATAACAGAGGCACAGGAAGTGCAGGAAACACAGAAATGCTGTCGAGCGCCATGACACTTTGACACACTGACATATGCATTTCTCCATATGGCCATATGAAAAGTGATTTGCCTCTGGAACAGAGAGAGATCAGTATATGAGTAGGTCTTTCTCCAAAATGCTGTATTTTATTCATTGAGGAAGTACGCATTCCTAGAAATTTACCCTTCAAAATGAGAGATATTTTGTTA
This sequence comes from Morone saxatilis, assembly GCF_004916995.1. Classification (NCBI taxonomy): domain Eukaryota; kingdom Metazoa; phylum Chordata; class Actinopteri; family Moronidae; genus Morone; species Morone saxatilis. The sequence continues at coordinate 9,626,572 of NW_023339729.1, forward strand.
CTGACATACTACAAACACGGTGA
>NW_023339729.1:9626652-9636866 GCF_004916995.1 Morone saxatilis
GAAATAAGAAAGATTTTTCAGATTTTTCTCTAATCCTTGGTTCTTTCTTGTGAACTGTATTTTTTTTTGTTCTTTAAGTGTATAAAAAATATTCACATAAAACAATCTGACAAAACCATATTGCTCACTGCTCATACACGTGCATCCTGTGATGAAGGGTCACATGCGCTTTATGTTAGTACTCCATTGATTTAGCATTGCAGTCCTATAACACTGTCTGACTCATGATGGACAGTCTTCTATCTGAGTATCAAAATTGAGCTTTTTTATTCCATGCACGCCTCCTTTACCCACAATGCAATTCGACTTTCAGCTGTTCAGTCGGAGAACAGATGCGTTGCTGCTAGTAGCTACTAATGTAGCCTACATCAGACATTGGGGTTAGGGCTACAGAGGTCTGGTAAGCTAAATCTGCACCCACAGATTATTTTCATCTTCAAATTTGTAGTCCTTAACCCCAACACAGACTCAAGTGACATCATTTGAGGCAATTTATCAGATTTCACGCAGCCACAAAAGGCGTTACACAGCGTTTTCACATATGCAGTAGTACTCTCCGAGACCTGCGAACAGACTTTTTGATGTGTGAAATCAGTGGATGTCCTCTTTAAGGGGTCAAAAGTAAAACAAATAGGTTGGAAACCACTGCTCTAACCAATGGTTATGTTGCTCTAGTTTTTGTATGAGTAAGGGTGACTTTTTGTTTGGGGTCTCTTTGATGTGTCTAGAGATCACCAGAACAGTCTGTTTTATTCTTAAAATCCAACTCAAATGCATCTTTCCAGCCACAACTGGGACATCTGTCTTAGGTTGTTGTGCAAATCTGTCACAGATAGACACAGCATGGCGTCTGTGTTGCACAGTGAGCACGGACTGTCTAGTAGAGTATTCAGGCAACTGGCAGACTTTGTGTGCATATGAGCAGCCTATGTGCCTTGACTGCATTTATATCCTCAGATGCAAAACAAAATATGCAAACATATATTGTGATAGTGTGCTCCCCTGTAAGGTGTATCTTCCTGGTCCTTCAGTATCTGCCAATTGACTGAATATTTACATTCTGAAGTGGAACTAGAGTTTTTATTTCTACACCCCCAAACATGTATTTCTGCAGTGACCCCAAAATAATATGTTTTGCCCATGTTTGTGTTTATGATGCTCAGCTGCTGCAGATGTTATTGGTTGAGATGTCCATTGTGGACTGTCCATGTCTTCTTATGATGTCTCTTTTTAGATTAGCCTTTTATCACTTTGGCCTATTTTCACTCTTTAAGTCTTTGGTGGATTTCTATCAGTGACTTTAACTCTTCTGGGGAAAACATAGAATATCTAACACAGCTTCCACCACTACTGTCAAAAATTATATTTCTTAGGTTACTTACACACCGGCAAATTGAGTTTGATCATTTATCTAATGCCTGAATAGTTGCAGAAAAGTTATTTGAATGTCATTTTAATGAAAGGAAACCTTTCTGACATTCCCGTGGTATGATAAGCAGGTTAACACAAATGCTGATCAAATTCTGTCAATCTTTGTCTCCCCTGAAGCCCGATAAGAGACACATGAGAGAGTGTGTTAGTGAAAGGAGAGAATGAGATGAGAGAAACTGGACTGGCCCTATTTTATTCTTCCCCTTTTTCTTTATCTAGGATGATTTGTGTTATACATATTGCTAGGTGTAGCTTCCATATATAGTATTTACAACACTGTAATCCTGTCCTGGCGTCAGTGAATGTGATGTCAGTATACAGCACTTTACTTTCCTGATATGAACAATAAAAGTGTATGAGTGATCCTCTGACGTTGTGTGTCTCATGATGGTGGAAAGATGAAGGCTGTTACTGGTTAAAGTTCAGTGTAGTGTATGTATATTCGCTTGTCTTATAGATAAAGTGAAGTGCTAATTCTGAGGTAATTTGACAGGTTTGTTCTTTGTTCTTTAACTCTCGTATATATAAAGACAAATAACTATATAAGAGATGAAACTATTGATCCCCTTAAGGAAATTAAGCTTGGGATCAATAAAGCTTCATCTCTCATCATGTTCTACTCTTCCCATATAACAGAAAAGAGCAATACAAGACAGATGGAAAATGAATTCATTAGTACAATGTTGGAGAGTAATTAATAAATAAATGTTATCGTGTACTATAAGTTCTATTAATTCAGCAAAACACGTAAGAATAAGTTTGATTACTACGGTGGCCCTGAGAGCTCAGTGCATTGCAACACGTGTAAATAGACAAAAACACAAGCTAATAAATAAAAAATCAGACAACAATTAAACAGAAAAAAATGCTGCAACTCGCAAAGGATATGAGTTACAAAAAAGTTTCTAGAGGACAAAAAAACTAAAAAGTGATATTTATTTACAAAGCCATATTTAGTGCCCTAACAGAAACTCCTGTTGTTATTTATTTCCTTTCGTGTTCTGTGCAACTTGCAGCTTCTGTATTTGGTTGTATTTTCTTGATTGTTTATGTGTTGTCAAGTTGCCGTGCATTGAGCTCTCTGGGCCATCGTAGATGTCTTTCAAATAATGAGCTCTCACACTTGAATACAAATCAACACAGATACACACACTGAAACATTACACACAGATGCATCCCATTGCATCATGTTCAGCACAACTGAGGTGAAGAGGGGTTTCTCCTCTCCTCTCCAGACAGCACCACGCTGTGAGTGTCAAAACAATGAGCCTACTTGCGTCCAGATGGATGCTCTGCTAGGGGAGGGTGGAAACCATGATAGGCCTCTTTTTTGGTGCAACCCCCACATCCCTTCACACACACACACACACACACACACACACACACACTTAAGCACACATCCCACCCCAACATATCTGACTAGACACCCTACCACTCCAAGTTTCACAGACACCAGAGACTGCAGTGATGCCCAGATGCCACTGGGATGAATTAGGGACTGATAAACAACATAAGGGGTCAGTTAGGTCTGAGCCCAAATGCACATCCCAAGGGACCACCCACACACACAGTTATACAACAAGCTGGTGGTACATTTTGTTCATCCAAGAGGCCTTCTGTGTGACAGAGAACAAGTTGAGAAAGGAGTAAAGGCTGGATTTGACTTTCTGAAAGGCCATTAGTTACTAATCAACTAACTTTGATTCCTTGTGTTTTACAAATTTCACGTAGCAGAAGATGTTTGGTGTAGATGTTTTAATTCAGCATGCATTGCCATGAGTACATGTGTCTTTAGCAGGATGCTTTCAGAGTGAGTTAAAGCGTTGATCAATACAGTTAGCCACAAAGACCTGTCATAGGGCTAAATTAAAGCTGTTATAATGTTATAACATATACACTATCAATTCTAAGAAACCAATTCTAGAGATGAACTGAGAAAATAAAGAATACATAAAAATAAAATATATAGCTAAACATCAGTACTTTGACAACTACAATCATTTTTGCATTAAATACCATGAAAACAGTTTTCATATCAGTGCATATAATCTATACATATATATAGACATATACTCTATACCATACTGATGTATCTGCAATATAGGCCAATATCGATATAATCAGTTAATGCAGGTTTGGTATGTATTAAGTAATCTATTACCTTTATTTACCTTTTTCTGCAAGCACAGATTGGCTGCAGCGTTTATGATTCCAGTGGCCTTCAATCAACAGAACTAATAAAGTAAAATTTCACAGCAGAGATGGGTGAGCTAACTAATTAGTGGCTTATGATGAGGTTATCACAATGCATTACACTGCGATTATAATGCTGCTGTGTTATTGGCTTTGTTGGCTTGAGTATATAATGGTCCCCTCATAGAACTGTTCTCACTGAGTAGGTGAAAAGTGCAAGTCAGTGTGTGTGTGTGTGTGTGTGTGTGTGTGTGTGTTTGGGGATGATTATTTTATGGAGTCACTGTTATTGATCAACTGCTCTATCAAATCCTTGAAGATGTATTGTATTCATTTTGTGCTATGGAGCAGTAAGGATCTCACTTATTGCCCCTTAATCTTTAATTCATTGAAGGCTCTTGGACAGACATTATAGATGTTGTTTGGGAAACCAAGACAAGGAAATCTGCTGAGCAGCATTATCTTGGTGCTTTATCATTCCTCTCCCAACAGACAACCCAGCGCCATTTTTTAGCATCGACATTCAAGGGCAGGTGAAACAATGGTGTCTTTAACAATGGCCTAATGGTTAAAAAACAAGCTTGTGACTGATATGTCAGGGGTTGAATATGTAAATAGTCTGTCAAAGTTTGTTGTGGTCAACAAGTTGAACTAAACACCAGTAGATATCTGATTTACTGACACAATTTTGTTTCATGAACAGGTATTTCAACAAGTGTTCACCATAGAGTTTGCACCCAGATTACTATTTTACATCTATTCTGTCAGTTTTTATGTTCAGTACAGACGAGTAAAATGCACAGATGTTTGGGCTGAGCACTGTGCAATAGTCATTTAGCTTTAAGGTGCACTACAGGTTGCTAGGAAGCTGTGTCAATTCCTTAAACTGGTATTAGATTTTTTTGGCCACTTGAGAGCAGCAGAACAAGCTGTAAATACAATATTGGCATATTATCATCTTATGAAATTGATATTGTGAATGTGCAAACATTCTATTCCTATTCACACATCCAGCATCCATGCTACATATTAGCATTCATTTGGAGTCGTGTTTCCGGCCACCCAACAAATATAAGTCCAATATTCACTCTCTTTTAGCTCTGTTTTTGGTTTCCACAAAAACAAAAATATCTGGCTCTTTTGCTGCTAAATGTTCTACTATGTTTACTAACTATGGTTACAAAATTTGCCTACTGCTCGGTAGGTAACTTACAGTCAGTTGACAAACAATGAGCTCACTAAGACACTAAAACGCTCAGAGCGACACCTTTTACATTACACAGCCATCTGATCCATTGTTAATGTAAAAATATTGATTAGTGCTATTTTAAAACAATGCAATGTTTAAAAGAATAAGGAGAAATGAGACGGAAAATGGAAGAAACGTCAGGAAGAGCGACAGGATAGAGAGACATTAAATAGGTGCTGAGTAGATAGAAGTAGTGGCAGAATTACAATGTAGAAAAGCACAAATACAGTTTACAATCAAGAAATACAAAAAAGTAATTCTACAAAGCACTTTGACTACCAAATAACAGAAAAACAATGTACTGTAATGTGCCTGATACTGTGTGTGACAGTGACATGTGGCTGTCTGCCGTCATGCACAGTAACACAGAAAAGAGTTTCAGGAAGTATACCAACACAGTGTACCAACCCCAGAGAACATTCAGTAACTTCTTTTAATTTGACAGCAGTTGTCAGCATAATCTTTGTGTATGGAAATGTCACACCAACAAAACAACAAGGAGGAACAGTGGCTACACACTGGAGATAAACTATAATGATGAAGTGCCCGAAAAACAAAAAGGAGCTCCCACAGGCTTCAGCTCTGGAAACAGATGGAAAGCTGCTTTATTCTCTCTTACAATTAAGAGATCCATGAGACAAATGCAGCAACTGCTGAGAGGAATTAGTAGCATAGATTGCCTTTAGCCACAGTGTCATTTGTTCTCCTAGCAATTGACTCCCTGCTATGGGTTATATATAGGTCACTGTCACATGCTCATCGTATTGTAGAATGAGACCTGTATCATTTTGCCATTGGAAATCTAATCCTCCATTGGAGATCAATAGCATCCTATTTCCTCTTAGCTTGTGAAGGATTCAATACAATACTAGCGTGGACTGGACTTCTGCTGAATATTTAAAAAAAGCAGGATTTACTATTGCTTAAGCTGAGCATTTGTAGATGTGTAGCCTCTAAATATAGTGTTCAAGTGCCATATGTGCTCAAGTACAAAGCACTGCATCATCTTAATCAACCTGACCTGATCATTTGTTAATATTGAAATTACCTGTTTTTAGGGATCAATGTTGTTTTACAAAGGGGGTGATGGAAGGGCATCTCTGTGCAACCTCAGCAGAAAAAGGAAAACGTATGGCTGCTTATTGTGATCTATAGTTCCTTGTCAACCACACATTGCCCTTTAACCTCCTTATCACCAGAAACCAGGGATCCAGGAAGGAAGAGACAGAGAAGGGCCTGAAGTGTCCTGATCTAAGCTGGGTTTGGCTGGACGTTGCTTGTTTTGTCATGTAAGTTAAGATGGCGGGATGAAATGGCAAGACAATTCTAGAGTAAACTGGGCCACTGACTGTTGGACTGGAGTGGGTTAAAGTAGGCTAGATTATGCATGGTTTGACTGCCTTGGGCGTGACTCCGCTCAATAAAATTGAACTGAAGAGGGCTGGACTAGACTAGTAGACTGAACTGGATTTGTTATCAGATTGGTTTTAGCTGTATGTCCGAGCCAAATGTGTGTTCTTTCTTTTTAGTTCTTTTTCCTATAAAATCAAACTCAAAAGAGGGCATACAAAGTTAATTTTGACCATATAAACTAGATCTAGACACAATCTGGATGTATTTAGATACAATATACCTGACACTGCTGCTCTATTGCCTCTGGTAATACCTCTTTTACTTCCTGAACTTTTGAACTGAGATGTAACTGAAGGAAAAGTTTTAGTCAAGGGGAAGTTGTCTGCTCTGGCCCCAACAAAGACCCTTCAGGTGGACACATCAGATAAGGCAAGAAGTCAAAGCTACACCTGGTTGTCAGATTTTTGTACCACAGAGTGAATAAGATGAACTGGATTTTACTTCTATGTCCTCTTTTGACCTGCGTTGTGCTGAGTTGAGTGAAACACGCCTTTTCTCCCTTCCTACCCCAACCCCTAGGAACTGCAGCAATTGTCTAGCTCCTGCTAGATAAATACTGTGTGGTGTGTGTATATATCATTCCTGCGCTAAATACCAGGGTCACATGGCATTCTGAATAGAGGTTGTACATGTTTGCTGACAATGGCTTAATAGAGAGACTGTATAGTTGTCTTTTTTCTCCATTCTCCCGTCGTTTCTTCCTTCCTTTCTTTCTCTATCCGCCACACCCCACTGAAGAAAGGGGGCTGGGGGAGGAGTGGAAGACAACTAAGACAGACGCCTAACTCCCTCATGAAAGGGGTGCATCTGCCATAAAGGGGGTCAATAAGGTACAACCAGGCTACTGTGAGTTGTGTCTTGTGGGATGATCCTCCTCTTTTGTGTTAGCCACTATCTCTACAATGGAGCGCTAATGGGAGGTTTGGATTTCCCTAAGTGACACTGATTAATGGCGGAGAATGTAGGCAGATCTTCTCCTCCTTATCAGCACAAGCCCATTCTTATCTAGCCTTGAAGTATGAAGAGACGTGTGCCTTTGAAGGAATGTTTTGACTTTTTGGAGGTTGAATTAAAGATACCTCCAGACATGTGTTAAGACATATATACAGTATGCTTAACAATAATGTGTGTCTGACACAATGTCCACATTAAGATACTTAACAAAGCATCTTCTCCTTTGACCTTATTAATATCTATTAATATGCAAATTTGGTTGTGCTTTGTACGTTTTCCTGCTGGACACAAGATGTCTGCTGCTTCATTGTGAAGTCCATTCTCAGTGTTTGTGCACTGTTTGCCTCAAGTCTCTACATAACACTTGCACATAACACAACCATGCTGGACAAAACATATTTTGGAGTGGAGGGAGAAGTGGCTACAATAGTTTTTTTGATTGTTTTTGGGGCAGTGCAACAAGCCAAAAGGTCAATCACTTTGTTAAGTTTTTGTAGCAAATAGCTGCCTATTTCCACATCCAGCAGACACAATAAAGCATTAGCATTCATTTAGTTCATTTATCTGGCCACTGACAAGATTGGGTCCAATATTCATTCTCCCTTTAGCTCTAGTTTGGTCTCCAATTCCTATTCCAGAGGGAAATATTTTGCTCTTTAGCTGCTAAATGTTCACCAGCGAGTCATTCATTTTGTCTTCAGTCTGTGCCATTTGCTGCTAAGCAAGTAGCATATGATGGGTTTATCAGAGCTGTTTTGCTGAAAACAGCTTCCTGCTGCTGTTAACAAGTTGATAAAAGCGGTGAGATTGAACTAAAACCATGAGTTGATGCTAAAACATTTCTAAGTGAGGGAAACTGTGGAGTCAGGTGATCATTCTCTGTGGGATTGTCACAACACCTTTTACATTATTCACCGTCATCTGATTCAGTGTTAATATGTATATATATAAAATATATATGCAGCTTTAAACTTTTGTACCTTAGTTAAACTGTGGAGTGCTGAATGAAAAATAACAAGAAATACATCTTATGAACAAAGCCAGCAACAATTACAATTTTAAGCCCTCCCATTGAGTGGATTTTCATGTAGAAGACTGTATTTCATTCAGTGATTTATTTAGGATCTTTGTAATTGTAGAAAAAGGGGAGAAAGTCTTGCCAAATAGAAGAACTTTTATGCTCATTCATGTTATTCATTTCACTGGATACCATGGAATTACTGGGCAGCAAAGACATACTGTGTGAGTCTCATAATGCTATTCATTTCCAGCACTTGAGATGTGTGTTATGTACACACAGACACCATATCGTCCCCCTGGGAGCCGCCAATCGTTTTGTCTGGCCTGGATCCCTCTTTTGTCTCTCTCCTTCTCTCTCCCCACTCTTGCCTCCCACCCCTCTTGTCCCAAAACCTGATATTAAAAAAGGATTACTGAAAAACAACGTGGGTAATTTCCTGCCGCCCTGAGAACTATCCCCCTGTTGAGAAGACTCCCAAACCTCTCTCCCTTCTGCCTTCCCCTTTCTGTATCTCTCTCTCTCTTTCTTTAGCCTGCCAGAAGAGATTTTGGAGGGGTGACAACAACAGTGGGGGGATGGTGAAGTGAGGATGGTTTCAGGGGGAGACAGAAGTCTATTTCTTTCTGTCTGCCTATCTTGCTCTCTCTATAGTCTGCCAGGAGAGATTGGAGGGCAACAACAACAACAGTGGGGGATTGTGAAGGGAGGAGGAACAGAAATGTGACTCCCCAGCCACCATCTCTCTGCAGAGGCAAAAAAGAGGGAAAAAAGTAGGGAGAGGTGGATGTAGGCGATGAAGGGAACAGGGGAGAAAGGTATAGCAGACAGAGGAAAGATGTGTGACTTAGAAAAGAGCTGGAGGAGAATATGGATCAGGTTAAATTTTCTGCTTGAGGAATTTGCACTTTCAATATGAGAGGAATCATGACACAGTATGGTTTAGAAATTAAATTGACGGGGCAGAGGAGATACAGGAAGATCAGAAATGGTTTCGAATTTTGGGAAAAAACCTGCACTTTTAAATGCATTACTCAAAAGATCTAGATATCTTTTTCCAAAGTGAATAACAGTCATAATTTGAGCAGTTTACCAAAATAAATTTTGCGATTGTCACTTTTCAAATACTAGACATTTCATTACAGCAAAAGACTCAAAATTGAATATTAATGAATCAGAATCAATTTTCCTCCCCGGTACATTTGCATGTATATTACCCTGATGTTGAGCTGATGACTAATAATGCAAGACATATGCAGGCTGACGTCACAATGGCAGTACAAATAGGAAAAATAATGTATTTTTAATTTTAAATTTTTTCCTGTACTATAGAAAATGCATATAATACAAAAAGAGAGCTGAAGGTTAAAGATTAAATATTGCTGTAAAGGCTTATTCAGGATTTATTTTATTTATTTTTTATTTATTTTTTATTGTAATCACATTTGCATAGCAGAATTTGCCCAATTTCATGCTTCCCCCAGGGGAAATCATTTTCATTTTCTGTCGAGACCAACACCACTTAGAGACTAGCACCGCACCACAAAAAGACTGTGTTTGATGTGAGATCATGCAAAAGCTTTCAACCCACAGTTGACTAAATCCCCACATCCTGTTCACCCTATCATACCAGAGCTGAGCAGTTAGTGACCCACATTACACACAGGTGTGGAGCGTGGCCATGGGTCACTTTAGATCTTGACCCCTTCACACCAACGTCAAACATCCTGGGTCACTGCACCGACCTGAAAGTGGTATATTAGTCTGCAGGATTTTGATTTTGTCCTTAAATTTTTTTGTTAAATTTTGTTATATAGCTTAAAGTTAAAATATGATGAGGAAGCTAATATACTGACCCTGTACTGGCTAATTTTAAGTTTTCATTTATGAGTTGCTTCAAGTGTCCTGCTGTTAGATCATTAAAGGGACACTTCATCCATTTGCATTAAGCTTTGT
>NW_023339729.1:9636966-9642972 GCF_004916995.1 Morone saxatilis
GGCACCAAATTCAAAATTTATGTTACATTTCGACTACATATATAACCCACTTTCAATAAATATTAATGTTTCCACGGGTGAAATGTCCCTTTAAAGTTGTCTTGCTCCCTGAATGAAGTAATTCACGATATTTTTTGACACATGGTAATTATTGTCAGCAGAAATATTGGCTATACCTGAAGTTGTTGTGTTAAAATAATGTACTGTAGTACCTTTAATTATTCACTATTAGATAATTTTCCGCATTATCCTGTTTTACATTTACACACATTCACATACAACAACTACACAGTAAATTAACAGTCTTCTATGTGCTGGTTACAAAGCAGTTGTAGTCTACACTGCTTTAAAACATGGTTGTGGCTGGAGATGGAGGGAGTAGCGAGTGAAAAGAGGGAAGGGAGCAGAGGAGTAAAAAGGGGGAGGGAGAGAGAGAGAGAGAGAGAGACGGGTGAGGAGCTGTTGATTCATCCTCTGTCTGTCATGTTTTCCCTATCTCTTCCCTACTATTCAGGAGTCACACTGACCTCCATTCACCAGCTAGTAACAAGGTCTCCACCCCTACGCACTGTAATGCTATGCTCTGGGACTCTACACACACACACACACACACACACACACAAACTGTACAACACAAAACCTTTTCTTATGCACTTCTACTCCTTCAATGTTTTTACGCACACAGCCTCGACTACAATCCGTCCTTTATGCGTCTTACTCTACAATACACACACACATGCACACATAGCCTGTATAGTTCATACTCAGAATTGCAAACTATCTGCATATGGCTGTACATATGTATAAATGTTTAATATGTATGTGCATGTCCTCTTTTCGCCTCAGCAGGAACTGGTTTAAACAAGCATGTATGCACTCTCTCTCTCTCTCACACACACACACACACACACACACACACACACACGCACATACACGTACACACATACACACTGATCCGCATGCACACTTAAGCTTTTAGACGTTCTAAGAAAACACACATGTGCACTTTTCTCCCTTTTCTTTACATTTTACATGCACACACTTACAGCAATGCCCACAGGCACACATATATGCTACACAACACATGCCCCCTTTAACTGGCAAACCATATTGTCTCCCGCTTTTTCGGCCTTTATACACACACACTTAGACTTGCAAACAGTCTTCCCTCCCTCTCTTTCTTCCTCCATTAGTACACACACAGCTAGTATACTTTCTGTACAGTGTACAGGACAGCTGCCAGGGCGCCTACATACAGCCCACTGCCCATTATAATGCACACATTGTGGTCAAATCCCCCTGGATCAGGAGTAGGCTGACAAGCGCCTCACTGTGCCCGAGGTCCCTCCAGATAAGCCATTGTAAGCCTTTCAGTATCACAATATAGGCTCCCCCTTCTACAAGACAGGATATGGGTCATTGGGTCGTAGGGACTAAGTGCTGTGTATTACATAGGAATTATGAATGTGCCTCGCCTCTCCTCTTCCCTATCTACCATAGATAATCACCTGCAGATTATCCCTCGTCGAATGCTGCCCTTAATCAAACTCTGCTTAGGGAAAGTAGACGATGTATGTTGACATGTTTTGGGGTAGCCAAAACATGAGCGGGATCGGCTCACCGCTAATCAGCTACATCGAAACTGTTTGACCATGTTATCCCAGCTGACCTCCTGAAACGAGACCAAGTTATGTGAAGTGGGTTAAACTGACAAAACAAGGCACCCAAGCACTCCAAACCAAGTTAAGGAGGGATGATTGTGCAATGAACGAACCAACTCCTCCTAAGATAAAAAGTATTACATACACAAAAAGGACTGATTCTTGTGTCTAAGGAGTCTGAGGAGAAGATGGATACGATTCTCATGTAAATGGTAAATTTGAAGCTATAGTCAGTTGAGCATAAAGTTTTTATCAGCCCAGTAGCACCTCTGAAGCTCACCAATTAATGTGTTATAACTAGTTTGTTTAATCCTAAAAAAGAAAACCTAAAAGCGACAATTTGTGGTTTTATGGGGAATTACATGTTGGAACTATTTCTGGGCCAGGGCAGTTAAAGCTACACTAACTGCCCGCAGGCTCTAGCTTCATATTAAGTGTACGAACATGAGAGTAGTAGGCCTATTGATCGTCTCATCTAACTGTATTATGTTGTTATATTTTGTCTACAGATCTTACAATATACTGAAGCTGAAAATAAAAACTAATTACACATACATACATACAGGATCTTCTTAAAGTCAGGAAGTGAAACTTTTTTTACTCATTTTGTCAGGGTCTCTAATCTCGTATAGTAAAAAATCTGGTGATAAATCTTTGTTACAATCTCTGTTAGACCAGTTCTCAAACCGCCCTGCTTTTATGGCCAGGTTGTGTTCTCTGTCTGCCTCTGTCTCGTTACTTCTCTCCCTATGTCATTCTCCTTTGGCATTCCTCCAACCTTCGTAGCTGTGCATGTGACCTGGTGAGGTGCAAAGGGTCATGGGCCAGTGGTGAGGGGGCGTCGTCGGGGTGGGGGTGGCAGGGGTTCAGGGTCTCTAAGCCCTTCTTGTTATAAGCAGGGCCCCCCTGTCTGCCATCTCTTTCAGTGGGGAACTGAAATGAACTCCATGGGAGGGCACGGCGCTCCGTCGCAGGCGTCTGCTTGCACCACCCCACCCCAAAGCTGAGCTCAGCCATCTGCGCCCTTTGTCTAAGGAGGGGGATAGCTTCCCCATTTCTTCTCTACACACACCCCTTCACACACACATGCACAACCAAGAAGGACAGCTCTCAAGACAGAAATAAAGATTTTCTTCAAGGTGGAGGAGATTCCACCCCTCTCTGTCTCTCTGTTTTCCCCACCTCTCCATCTTCAAGAAGAAAGAAAGAAAGAAAGAAATTTCTTTCATTTCTTTTCCTCTGCAGCTGGATCTGTTCAGCTCTGCCCCTCCTCTCACTCACTCAGTATGAAATATCAACTTTTCTCTTTTCTTTCTTTTCTTCAGTCTTTCCCATCACACTGGCACACAATGAGAGGCTGTGTTTTCCTGGGAGTTGCCGATTGACTTGCCGAAATTGTTCACATAGCTCATTGTGTCTGCCCAGACTTTTTTGGAAAAAAGACCAGACACCCCCCTAAAAGATAATGTTTGAATTATTCAACGAAGCAATAACTTCTCTACAGAGCTGTTTTCAAGCAACAGTGGATTAAGATTTGTACATTTGAATATCAAGCATGAAGGCAAAAATGAAAAAGAAGAAAGAAGCGCCTTCCTGGTGACAGCAGCAGCTTAACTCATAACTCATTTTAATGTCCAGTGAGGAGCAGAATGGATGAAATAGGGGGGAAAAAGTGACATCTGACATGTAATCAACCATGGAAATGGGATACTAAAGGCCCATTCCACTTTTTTAAAAACCTCCCTGGGAGTAAAATATCACAGAGCAGGGTTCATGACCAGAGGGACGAACAATACATATCAAATCACCATTCAGGGGCTATAAGAGTGGGAGAAGAATAGAGGACAGCCAGTTGCTTTTGATGAAGCACAGATGTTCAGTAGGGGGACATATTTAGACTGCAGACCCATAACTGGGTTGCAAAACTCACCAATAGGGGATCCTTCTGTGTCTGTGTGCATGATTGTGTGTTTGTGTGCGTGTAGTTCATCTAGAAAAGTTCCTCTCAAAGAAAGAAAAGCAGACACGTGCACACACGCCTTTATACATTTATACATGTGCTTGCCTGGCACTGGCAATCTCTGCATGCCCCTATAGTCCTCACTCACTCACTCATTCACTCATTCACCCCCATCCAGTCCTCTTTGTCTGTGGAGAACAGCTCAGTGAATGGAAGACCTAGTTTTGGCTGTGGTGGTTGGAGGACCCTCTCCACCGCTCTTTCCCCTTGGCTCTATTGTTTGGCTGGGCCTCCTCCTCGCTCAAGGCCCATCCTGGACCTACTTACCCAGAAACAGCCAACTGTTAAGGTCACCCCATTTCCACTGTAGGTCAATGGGAGAACAGAGTCCTAAAGTGCATTTCATACGATTTTTAAAATAGTTACTGGTGTCCACTTAACACCACCACCACTTAAGTTGAGATGAGTTAACTTCATTGTTATTATAACAAATGTTAGGAACATGCCTTGGTGAGCTTACAGTAATGTAACAGCAGTACAGTTAGACCATATTCAGACCAAATCAGGCATTGCAGTGAAAACGCCAGTTCCCCATTCATTTGAGTCGGGGTGGTCCGTTTAGGTTATAGTGGTGGCGATCTACAGTGAAAAGGTTGAGACACAATCAACATGTGGAGGATTGCAACAAAACATTACGCTGCGGTGGCCAATCCGGCAATCAGACTGGTCAAACTGCTCCACAGTTATATAAAAAAAATATAAATATCACTGAAACCAGGCGCACTCTCCCAGTTGTGTCCTCACTTGGTTTATTTTGTGTACCCAGCTTCGACATCTGTGTCTGACTTGTAGTCTATGCTACAAAATAGCAATACCAAGAAGCTTCCTTTGGTATGTGTCCATTTATTTGTTTGAGAGAGAGAGAGCATTGGTGGAGTGACCTGAAGAATGAATGAGGAGAGGGAGCAGTAGCAAGAAAGCAGGTGATTTAGAGAAATAAAATGTTATTTTCTGATTGTTTCACAGTGGTTACATTCTAAAGCACAAATAAATAAATAAAAACGTACTCAATAAATATGGCCTTAGGGATATATATATATTTTTTAAATTTAGTTCGGTTTAACTTAATACAGTCATGTTTCTGGCTAGCTCTGTTTTCTCTTTTGCTCTCTAGCGGCTAAATGTTTACTAGCTAGTCGCTAACTGTGTCTGTGTGTTGGTATTAGGCAGGTAGTGAACAGTGGGTTCATCAGATCTTTTTTTTCCCTAAAAATTGCTGCCTGCTGCTGCTGGCTGTATAGCCAAAACAATGTGCAGAAAGGTGTTAAAACGCTCCATATAGCTGAGGGGAACTGCAGACTCAACGAGTAATCTCTTTGGGTCACCATTATGAGTAGCCCCATTCACATTACATATAATTATTTGATGTATTGTTAATTTATTGGATTGATTAGCACAGCTTTATAAAACCAAATCCCAAGATTGTTTTAGCAAACTCAGACATTGTCTTTCCTGAGTGACATGCAGACGCAGAAGAGTAATTTAGTCATAATTGCATTCGAAATTTTTGCCATTGTTCATTTATTTAGAAAATCAGGATGAGTCAGTCAAGAAGTGTTTGTATGTTCCTATTTGTTTGGTTCTTATGCCTTTTTGAGTTGTAGATCTTCAGAACAAAGACAACTTGGTGGCTCATTTATTCAGTACAGTTATGACTAGGGTTTATTTCAGAGTTAGGATTTGATTAAGGGTTCAGGTTTCACATGTAGAGCTGATGGTTGAGGTTTAGGGGATAGGTGACATGAGTGTTGTCGGTAAAGGGTCCTCATAAGGATAGACATTCAGGATTGTGTGTGTGTGTGTGTGTGTGTGTGTGTAGTGGTGACACTTGATCTTAATCTCCATGGTTACCAAAAGGATAACAAACAGCATGTTGCAGTCTCAACCCTAATTTCATTATTGAGCTTTTATCTGCATGTCTTTTCTATCCTACTTGTATATTTTCTCTGATTCTCAGACTGCAGACTGAGCACCACAGCAAACACTGTATATACATTTCTTCTGATCATCACTTGCGTGACCCAGGCACTCTATAATACCATGTTTGTGGCAGGAGGGTAATTTTTTTTGCTGACAGCAACAGTGAAGTATTAGACTTATGAGGATTTAGCAGTTGTAGTCATGTATTTAGGGCTTAGGGGTCTGTACAGTGCCAAAAGACCACTGTATGGTGTGTGTGAGCATGTATGTGTGTAGTGTATGTGAATATGCCACGTATGTATGAATATAATATGAAGTATATGCATATACCATTAAGTTTAAATGAAGCCCCTCAGCCCTTCACCCCCTCCTGCTCCCATCCTATGCTCTCTCTCTCTCTCTCTC
>NW_023339729.1:9643019-9663161 GCF_004916995.1 Morone saxatilis
ACACACACTCACACACACAACAAAAAGGTCAGTAAATGGGGCGTTAAAGCTGTCAGGTTGATGAGTGCAGGGCGGGAATTCGGCTCCAGATGATGATGTTGTAAGGAGGCCGCTGAGGTTCACACCCCCTCACTTTCATGATGATTCATTGGCTATTATGCTCCTCTGCTCCCTCTGAGCCTCATCAGAGATGCAAGTGAGCTAAGAGATGAGGCCATAAATGATAGCTAAGTGAGGAATAAGCATTGTTTGTCAGAAAATGGTAATAAACATTACTCCTAGAATCATTTTGAGCTGTATAAAACACAGTGCTTCGGTGTAAGATTAGTCAAGGCTCTGCAAAACAAGGCATGTGCACTTATTGTAGACTCCCAGGTGAAATTCATAGATTTAGATCAATTAATCTAAATGCATTTCACCTGGAACCATACAAGTATATATGAAGTGTTTGTGCATCCTTTTGTGTGTACCCATGGAGAGACAGATTGTTTTTTATAGAGATTAGAGAGATTGTGTCTGTGCAGTTACCACAGCCTCTATGAACATCAAGTTGTGTTTCAGCCACTGAGCCAGCAATCAATGATTCATGGACAACCACTAAAGGAAAGCGTAGCTGATCCTAACCAGCTCATAAAGGGCTTCATCAGAGGCACAGGGTAGCTGAGAGGTGACAGGAGGTATGGACTTGCACTCTGTGGTGGTATTTCCGTTAAAGGTCCTGCACACCCACGCAGGTGTTTTCAATTACTGTGGCTGATTAGACCTCTAGTGCTGACGTTGGGTGCCAGACATGAGATGTCACGTAACTCTATGCATGATGAGATAACAGTGAGCATTGTGTACACAACCATAAAGTCCTGAGACCAAAAGTCCTTAATATTTAATCTTGTGGACTCTTTAACCCTGCAGTCTGACTGTGAGCACCATAATGAAAAGGTCGCCCTTGAGTCCATTCATTTCTTTTCTTTAGAGTTGACCAACTAGGACTGGTTAATAGAATACAGTTGGCCACAGCTGAACATTTTATCATTCTCCACCATCAACAGACAACCACATTGTACTATGCTTCCTTGTTCCTCTGTCTATGTATTCAGGTGCAGTCAACACATGTGTGACCTCAGCACTGATGTAAACCTGTTATCCAACAGCAGGTTGCAGCTTCAAAGGTATTTTTCTGATCGAGATGCCTACCTGTCTGCCTAGAATTATTATTTTTTTTTCTGGGTTGTAACCAGCTTTTAAATCCAATATTTTCATCAACTATGCTGCTACACTTTGCTCTTCTTTTCCAATGTGCTAGCCTGCAGATGGGGGTAGTAGGTGGAGCGGTTTGTGGAAGAAGACCTTTTTCAGGACAAGGGTAGGTAACATTACAAATGACGAAATTCCTTTTTGGTGTGCAGGTTTATAGGATCGCTGATGGGCATGCACAATAGCATGCTGGTTCAGTGGCTTTGTTTACTGGGGCACTAAATGGAACAAGGCCACTATTAATGTTATCTATTACGCCTGTGCTTTAAGTCAAAATGTCTGCAGTGAAAAAGGATTATTGGTATCGCCCCAGGAAAACAATGTACGTTTTGCAGAAAGCAAACATGAAAATATCTGTAAAATAGGTTGTAAAGTTCTTCTCCTAAGGTTTGTGTTGACCGAATCATGGCGTAAAGTACATAAAGTTTAACTCACAAAATCAGACAAGCAACACTTTATCTTTGTAGCTCACGGGGCCCAACAAGGCACAGAAAGAGCCGAAAGTTAAGTATGTAAATGTCAGAGACACACTAGTTGCAGTTTCACTTAAGAGTAAATAAGGCTGAAGCTACAACATGCAAACATGTTTTTATTTGCTTACAGGCAAATAAATCACATCAGATACAAATTAGGTAAAATGAAAAGTACATACAGTGCTAGCAACATGTTTAATGCTTGTGCAGTACTTTTTCATATCTGATCTGTTTGGGGGTCCTAAATTTCTGTTTGTTAGTGCATAGCTGGCAACATCACAAAGTGACAATAAATATTACTATGATGCTCATTTTAGTTTATGGAAAATCATTGAATTATCAGCTAAATATAGACTCATATCAGCCTGTGGTGCATGACAAAATTCATATTATATTAGGTCTGTAAAGTCACAACTGAGACATTTACAATTTAGACCCCCTGACAATCCAGGTAAATGCAGCCATGCCTAAGTTTAGTCTCTTATCCTGCGGGACCCTCACACCATAAACTCTCATATAGACACACACACACCCAACACCCCCAGGCAGCGCACCCTCTCCTGCTGGGCCCCGTCTTATCCTAATGGGATTGCCACGGTGGAAGTCTCCCAATAATGAAAATAATGAAATCAGCAAGGACCCAAAGAAAGGTTACTGCTGCTCACGCAGGCAGCATCCCCAACCAGACTGCACGCTCTCCCCCCTCCCCGCCTTAGAGAACCACAAGAGAAGGAGGGGAAGGAGATGAGGAGAATCACAGACAGACCCTGGGGGGAGGAAGGTGAAGGACTGCGAAAGGAAGAAGTAACTGGGAAAACCAAAAACAGAAAAGGGAGGGAAGATAGAGGTACTCAGAGACAGAGAGGTGTTGTTCAGTGTGTTGACCCAGTCAGATCAGTCATTTGTTCCTGCTTGGCCAGGGCATTTGATTGTTAAACGTCAGAAGGATTTTAACAAGAGAAAGGTCAGACCTAACATGCATCTGATGCTCAGCGTAGCTCCTTAAAGACACAGAAATGACAAATCATCTATTTATTACACATGAATTCAGACAGAAAAACCAGTTAGGTATTCAACCCCTAAAATATAAACGTATTTAGCAGAGGAGGAGAAATAAACACAAAGGGGAGAATTGTGGGATGTGCGAGCAGAGGAATGAGGCCTTCCTCTGGGACAGGAAATGGGAGCAGTGACAACAGGAAGCCAGTGTGAAAATGACAGAGGGAGGATTCCCACAGCTTCTTCTCTCCTGTCTTCTCCTCTCCTCTGTTTCCTTGATGTGTTCTTCCTCTCCTCTGGCTCCTCTTCTCACCTCCCCTTCAGCTTCTCCAAGTGCACACAATCATCACACCATGTTGTCTCCGGAGGTCTGAGACTGCTCGCCTACAGCAACAAGAAAGATGAGAAAAATAATGTATTTGTGTCTGCATTTGTGTGTGTTGGAGACAAAAGCCATGTTTGTGGTTTATGTTAGTTCCTCTTATAAAACAAAAAAATGCATTTAGTGGGATTTTAATGTACAAACCAATGACTGTGCAACCACAACCGTCAAATTAACCTGACATAGTTTATTCTTATGCACTTTAGACCTACAGTGTCAAGCCTTCATTATTTAACCACATGGTTGCACCATCTGACATCTTCTTCATTACAATAAAGGTGACTGTAGTTTATCGATCACATATACACCGTCCTGCTTCTGTATTAATCCACTGCTGAAAATAGTCCCCAACAAAAGCAGTATTTACTCCTGTGTGAGTAACGTTTGCTAAAAACTACAGAACCTAGCTGTTTAAGGTAAATTATTTTCTCCTTTTGAAAAAATCAAAGTATATATTGGTGACCAGTCTTTAAATATTTACATCCTTAGTAGGAGCTAATGGACTTGAGACTAAGAGCCACAAACAGGAAAGTCAGAAAGTATTGAGATACAGACACATTGTTGGTTTTGGGGATTTGCTTACAATATAAATAGTTTTCAAATATCGCTAGGATTATATGTAGTCAACTTTAATTATTTGATAAATCCTAAAACTACTAAACCAGCTTTAGGGCTCAGTGACATTAGCATTTCTGATCAGTGGATTTATTGCAAGGGGCTCATGTACAGGAGTTCAACATTTGTGTAGTTTTACACACGAAATCGCGCATTAGACAAATCGCAAACCATCTCTGCAGTTATGACCTTTGAAGAAGCTATCATATCCGCTAGAGTACAGACAGCTCCACAAAAGATGGGTGGCATGGTTTGCAGTCTGTTGTGAGACAGAAGTGGAATGTGCAAATAATTACTACACTGCGTCAACAAGCTTCCAGTATATACTGTTTTGTGTGGATGCTCAAGGCTAAACAAGCAACAGGGGATGAGGTCATGTCTCTTCCTCGGCCTATTTCTACATCAACTCCCTTTGCACGACTCCCATTACTGCTCCCATCCTATGCAGGTCATTAGCTCTTTGAACCTGCAATCTCTCGCTCTCTTTGTCCCATGCACGCCCTCTCTCTCTCTTCTCTCTAATTTGCAGAGGAGACACAGTGCCCCAAGGCCCTCCTGGCTAATTTGGCAGCATCCCCACATCAGAGACATCGGATAGAGGCGGGTGGCTGGAGGGGGAGGTTATTGTAATGTTTTAGGGGAGTGCGGTGCCACACCTCCAGTGGGGCTGCAGAGGCACAGAGACAGCAGTCTGAGGCTCCCGTGGATAAATGACAGGTTAGCATGGGACCTAAAGAAAACAGCATTCTCACTGGTGTCGTTGCTGGTTCCACTGACAGCAGGGAAAGGTTTCCCCCGTCAATCTAACCGTCCCCTTTAACTGGGTGTGTGACCGTGTGTGTATGTTTGTGTGTTGATATTGATGGGATCCCTTGAACTCTTAATAAGCATAAGACATCTGACTTATCTGTGCATTATTTTGTATGGCTCTGCATGTACGTGTGTGTGTGTATGTGTGTGTCACTGTGGATGTTGGCCCTCCAATGCATTAAGGAATGTGTAATCATCTTTAAATGTGAGTTTTTTTATTTGTGTTATCATTCATTTTTGGTTCAGCTCTTGCCTTCGAGTTCATGTCTGTGCAGATAGTTTACTTTCTTTTCTGTGTGCGTTATTGAATTTGTATGCATGTGCACGTGTGCGTTCACTTAGTTGCCCTCTGTTTCAGTTCTGTGTGCATCCAAGCTTGTGTGGGTGTGTGTGTTTTTTTTATGTATGTATTTGTGCAAGTGCACGCTCACAGGCTCTCTTTCCTCTTTCCCGCCGTGGCCATTGTCACCAGATGTCAGTGCCTGGGAACAGAGGCAAACAATGGTCACCAAGAGCCAAAGGGCAATCGCCTGGGGAGGGGCAACACCAGGCTGTCGCCTAACAGGTTTATGTTTCACCCACACTGTCATTTCATCAGCATGTTTGAGAGTGTGTAAGTGCTTGGAGTGATTTGGGTGTCTTCTGTCACCACATGACACTGAGGTGAATTTTTTTTTTAAATAGTGAAAAAATGCACCGGGGAGAGTGTTGAGACAGGAAGTGAGAATTGAGATGGAGAGGTGCAGTAGTAGTGGCATCAGCACCGCTGATTTGAGGAACAGGGCGGGGAGCAGCTATATAATGTGTTGTTTTGATACTGTATCACAAGGAAGGGCTGAGAATATCCTGGAATGGAGATAATACCCAGGAAGCCTTTCCCCAGTAGCCGCACGGTGCGAGCCAAACAAAAGAAAAGCCTGACTGCAATCTTGATGGAAGACAGATTAGTATCTTGGCTAGAAATCCCTGACAAAGCAGAGAACCACACAGCTCGTGGGCCCTTGGGAGAAAATAAGCACACTGACAGTAGCATAGCCCGCGGTGTCAACATGAGGTCAGCTGAAGAAGCTCCCACGAAAAAATGCTTTGTCACTCTCACCCAGTCATTTTCTGTTCCCCCTATCTGATGGACGGTGTTTTGAGCAGGCAGCAATTACGCATGGGCACCTGTGCTAGCTCGCTGTCAGTTTGCACAGTGAGTTTTGTAAATAAGAGAGACACACTGGTAGTTATTTGTTGTGTAGCTGGGACAAACCAACCTGGGATTTGCAAATGTGTGTGTGTGTGTGTGTGTAAATGTAAAGAGCCACGATGGCTGGTTCACATGTAAGCTAACAATTACAGTAATTGATCTGTGGAGGGGAAAACAACAGCAGGCAGGACATGTATTCAGTGTTTGTGTGATCAGGCTTGACCTCCCATGGAGAACAAATACCTATTGTGGCTGATGAGGAGAGGACATAAAGGTTAAGGATGAGGCCTTGTTAAGCACACCAGTGGACAGAGAGCAAAACAAAAGAGAGGTTGATTTAGGGTGGTGCTACCCTGCAGCTGACACTCACATGCTCTATCTTCGATCATCATGGGACGTAAATGTTTAGAATGTATTTTGCATCTTTTAATCTGACATGAGTATTTTAAATGTTAGGCATGTTGTGTTTTAAACCTGTGATTCTTTTATTTCATACTTTTACTCATTCACCTTGTGGAAACAGCACAGGCTGAGGTCAAAAGGCCAACAGGGTGAATGGGAACCAGAAGGGTGCTTCTGGTGTTTTGGAAAGCTAAACAGACAGTAATACAAGGCTGTAAAAAGGTCAGCAGTATAAACGGCCACTCTTCAAATCTCTGTGAGCTACTGCCAGGACAAAGGTTTCTCTCTGGAGGGTTGTGTATATTTATTGAAAAGAGATTCAATGATATTCTCTCAACTATCACACTATTTCTTTAAACCCTTTTACCCTTTTTACCCCTTCATATCACTCTGTCCCACGTATTTCCCTCTCTCTCTCTGAGTGTGGAGAGGTGCACATGGTGGACGTTGCCTAATTACCCATGAACACCACCAGCTGAAGTGGTCCTCTGAGAATGATGTAAATCAGTGACATTTACGAAAATGTCAGTGAGTTTTCAGAGGAAGCAATAACGGCCGAGAGAGACCCATTATAGCCAAGCATTTTTATTATGTCAATGTGTCTCCCATCCCTGTGTTACCGCCTTTAGAAGATTTGAGAGTTTCATTTTGCCGGCTAGGCCACTCTAATGTGTCTTCAATCCACAGAGACTGAATAGATGATGTTGACTCAGGGATGATGAAAAGTGGCTCTGGCAAAACAAACTCTGAAATTTCTCCCAGGCGAAATGTGTTTAGATCAGCGTTCACTATGCCTAAATATGTTTTTATATGAAAACATAGTTGGCTGTGATTAATTATGGGCTTGCATTGTCGTTTGCATCACACTAGGATCTTCATCTCAGTCAGCTGCAACATCAGCTTTACCATGCTCAAACAACTAGTGCTGAAATAATCAGCGGATCAACAAAAACATTCATCTCCGGCTATTTTAATACATTTATTACTAAGATTTTACAGCCATGTTGGCAGCTCAGTGAGGCTGTACCTATGCACATTCATGGTGGCGCTCCAGGACAAGTGGGGGATAAGTAATCTGTCAGTAGGATTCATCTTCTCATGTCAATCCATCCCATAGTTATAGATATTTCAATCTGGACCAAAGTGGTGGATCCAACTGTCAGACATTGCTATCCCTCAAAGCCACGTCGCTGCCAAATTTATATAATAATATCATTATATCATTTTAAACTGAATACATTGGAGTTTAAGGCAAATGGTTGGAAATAGAAAGCATTTAAAGACGTCACCTTGGGCACTTGGAAACTGCTCAAAGGGTATTACGCTTAATGGACAATCCCTGTTGCAGCACATCATTTTATTTTCATTAGCATTCCTTTTTGCCTCCCCTTTAACATACAGATTAGCTGTTGGTTGTTGTGGTTAGCCCCTCAGGCTCAGAAAAATGAGCTGGTCTTATTGAAAACATTTGACCATTGTCCCTGTCTCTCCTCTGGAAGTCTGTTCTCCATGGATTTATGAGTACACTTGTTTTGACATGGAAGTTTCCTTTTAATTACTTTAATTGGAGTGATAGCGTGAAGAGAACTGGTTTGACCTGTTTGTGTAAGGACAGGCTACAAACAATGTGTCTGCAGGACATCCATACCCCTGAGCTATATTGTCTCTCTTAAGTCTTTATCTTTAAACTGTGACCAGTGTTGCCCACTGGGACACATGACTCCCTCCTGCTTTTCATCATTCCTCTTTTCTCCCTCCCTGCAGCACGTGACCTGCCTGGTTTAACGGTGGCTTGTTGGGTTTGTGACCCCCTGTGACCTTTACTGAGAAGTAAAATATTAAGATCAAGCCTTAACAATTTCTGATGGATACTTTTAATCTCTGCTTTTACATTAAATGTCTGTGCCTTGAGGGAAGGTTGCCCTGAAGCTATGCACTTCAGGCGGCTAATGCAAATTAAAAAGCACAGCCTACAAAACTGCACCCAGTAACCTAAAATGGGGAGGCTGGCCTAAAATCCTAAAGAGGATGTTGCCGAGTGCTTTTCAAAATCCACTCGTTTTGTCAGCACGGTGGTGGCACCTTCTGAACTCCAAACAGGGCCGCTCACCAATAGGTTTCCTTCCTCTACAGCTACCCCTAACTGTGGGTGGAGAGGTGGGAGCAGGGGCGGGAGGGACCTTCAGAGATTCCCCTGTGCGTTGGACTTGAAAGTTTCTGTCTCTGTGAACTTAACATCAAACGGTCATGGGCTGCTGCTGGCTCTTTGAAGTGGCAGAGGGTGGGGGGGGTATCAGAGCTGAATACAGGTCTCTGCCATGACATGTTCCGGTTCAAAACGGACTGTGCCGCAGTGTAAAAACAGCTCCGCTAAAGGTCTTCTGAGAGTGGCACAAGATCAAGGCTAAGGCATTATCTCTGTCGAAATTCCTGTCACATATAAAGGATCTATAGACGCACTATAGTGTCTGTTATTAAAGTTCCTATCTCCAAAGCTCATATTAGTGTTTTTTTATTGAAAAGTCAGCTTTGCTTTGACGTCTTACAGGCCTAAAATGTCAAAAAAAGCACACACTTAACTACTCACACAACTACTGCTGCTGCTACTCCAGCTACTATAATACTGCTAAAGCTAGCATTACTACTGCTGCTATCACAAATACATCAGTTGGCTACTGTAAGTAAAATGTCAGTACTAAAGTAGATTTTTAGTGAAGTAGCATACTTCAGCATACTTAAAAACAGGAACTCCATGACCCTATGTGCAGTAAATGTCCAATAAGCAATAAAGGGTGTTGGTGACTTCACTTCCAAAATGTAATTCTCTAGTTTTTTTTTTTTTACACTACTAGTTTGAATTCTGTCCACTCATCTTTCTGCTTTCATACAGATCACCCTTTAATGTTATATTTATTTTTCATTCACTTTCATTTTCTGTTACTGTGTTACTGCATCGCTTTATTTAAGGAAGACTAGTCTGGATAGTATTAAATAAACATTTTAAACCAACTTTTGAGCAAAGAATATGTCATGTATTTTTTATTTCTTTTTACATCAATTGCCTACTTTAAGTAAAATAGCAGTACACTATCTGTACTAGTACCACAAATGCTGCTGTAACTGCTTGTACCAGCTCTACTATTGCTTCCACTATGCTAACGCCATCCCTACATTGTACTTAGTAACAGACAGAAAACTGAAACACATTCAGATTGTGTATAAAACAGCTGATAAACTGTGTGACTCTAATGTGGCGATGACATGTGAATGTATTCTTTTACTCTGTATAGCTACAACAGAGAGTCCTCTACTGACGGGCACAGGGACCATGCGGACTCCTCAGACAGAGGGGGGCCGGGCTCTCAGTTTTCCCATGCACCACCATCTACTGACATTGGCCACTGCTCCACATTAAACACCCCGCATTCATAAAAAAAGAAAAGAGGAACCATCTGACAAGAGCAGCATCCACCGGTAGCTGCCTCACTGTTTACTGCGCTCAGCACGTCGCCAGAACTGCAGACACACAAACTAAGAAGGGGGAAAATGGCCAAAAGTGAGAGGCAAAGAAGAAGTTTGAAGAGTGAGGAGTTCTTTTTCGATTCCGAGGCGTCTCTCTTGGATCAGCAAGATTTCGAGATGTCTAGTTGCCCTTTCAATGACGTCTTCAACTCCAAAGACTCCCACATGGAGCAGATCAACACTTTTCTGAAAAACGTACAAGTTTTGCTGGAGGCTGCTCGCTTTCTTGAGAGCGCCGAGAGGAAAGACGGAAGTGAGTTTATTTGTGCTGCGTTTGATCCTTTTCATTTGCCTCTGAATTTCAGGGAAAACAACACTTCATTGTCAACAGACTCAGACAACAAAGGGCTGAGTTCATTCAACTAAGCACCACTGCCTGCTATGAGCACAGCCCGTGCCTGCACCAGACTAATATGAGTGATGTACTCATTGCAGTTATAGGAGAGTAAACATAAAGGCTTTCATTATTTTCTGGACTGTTGTTTTCCTGCATTATCTGCATGCCGGGGGACTGTGCGTCGCTTTGCGCCTGCACAACTCTCAATCCAACAATCTGTAATGTTTCCCCTCAGCATAGATAAAGCAATATGTAGGTATGTGGGTGTGCGTGCTGGCTACCACTCCGATATGATAAATCTGAGCACATTGCAGCGCCCTCCAACTCAGTTTAGGATGATGTCATTGTGCCCCCGCAGACTCGATCGAAAAAACCAAAAAAAAAAAAACTTTATAGATAAGACGCAGAGGACACAACTGAATAGTGACTCGGGTATTTATGGAGCATAGAAATGAGTGGCCTGGTTGGTAATTGTGCTTGTTTCTAAATGTCTCTAGCCTATGAGGAATTAGCTGACTCGGTGTAGGTTGATTGCAGATGTCATGCTCTTACAAATTGCAGATGGACCTGTTTATGATTTAATGGCAGGATCCTTTTTATTAAACGCATAATTTAAATTAAGTAATGATTTCCTCGTTTTTTTTTATTTTTAACGAGTCATGATTTAAAGACCGTGGGAAATAAGATCTTTTTTTTTTTGTTGTTGTTTAGGTATGAGTCGGTCCGCGCATGGCTGTGTTGTGCAGAAAAGCGTAGCATATGTGCTGATGCGCGTTGCAGACCTCCTCTGAGTAATATCACTTATTACAGTGTAACGTGGGAATGTTCCTGTTAACGTTGTGGCAGCGGATCGCAGCAGCGCAGCTCCTCTCTCTCGATTGTTTGCTTCCTGCTATTTGTGGGCGTGTCGCAGTGAGTTCCACATGGCGCAGAGCTCCTCTGCGGTTGGTCAGGAGCGAGCTCAACCCTCGACGCCTGTCAGCGCCGTCCGCCAATCAGAGGCCCGCTGGGCGGTGACGTCATGTGTTGCTGGGCCTGGCTTCAGCCGACAAGAACACCCCCACCGTCCTGTTGAATCATGGGATTTGTAGGGTTTCTTTTTTTTTTGCGGAGAGAAATGGACTGGGTAGAAAGACTGTAAGAGGAATAAATGACACCCAGGGAGTGAGTTGTGTTTAGTCAGTCACATATCAGATAACCAACATTAATGATTGATGGCCAAAATGTAGACCCAAAATGAAGACTGGCTTTTGCATTTAGCAACAAACAGACCTATGGACAATTCTGATGCAGTATTAGAGGCCTGGGATCTAAAATAATAGTGAATATTTAATTATTGTCATTTATTCCCGCATTATTTTTCTTCATTGTCACCAGTAGCAACAATAACGTCGATTAAGCAAGAATAATAATCACCACGTTATCTTTTATTCCTGTTGACCTGCGGACTGTAGCACTCTGCCACAGGTGGATATCATTAAACTGACCTGCGATAATTACAAGTAAATCCTTCAGTAACAACGAACGGCGTTTTACTCGACAAATCACAGTAAAGGCTGGTTAAATAGTGAAATTACCGGTAATGAATACTGGGCATATTTTGAAGTATTTTATGTATGTAACGAAAGACTCGGTCTCCCAGAATGCAGCGCGCGTAGACCGGCCTCTCCTCCACCAGTCTCCGCCTCTCAGCTGTGCAGCTAACGTTAGGTAAACAAACAGGAGAGGAGAGGAAACGAGCAGCAGCAGGCACTTTGCTGGCTCCGGGCTCCCTCGGGGAACATTTTATATTGTTTATATCCACTTTTTGTAAAACATTTAATATCGTGTTTCCTACGTACTTTTACTACTTTGATACACTGGTTTTCTAACAGCGGAACCTGGCAAGGATTGGCTGTAGCTTGCCAGCTTGGAAACACTGGATATTTCTTCCCCCCTCTCCTCTCGGCAAAGGCAGCCGAAAACACTGAACAAGATAATAACACGACGTTTTTGTTAAAGTGTAATTCAGTGTAGTGATAACCGATGCACTGTCTTCCCGGTATTTAAAGCGACCTTCCGTTGGTGCTGTTTGCGAAGCTAACGTTAACGGCGGTTAACGGCTCAGGGAAGAATGACGGCCGTTCAGCTGATAAATATCCAACGGTTACTGGAAGCTGCGGAATATCTAGAAAGGAGAGAAAGAGGTACTTCTGTGTTCAGACGTGTGTGAAGCTGAGAAATACGTATTTATCAACAACAACAACAAACAAACAAACAGTGCCAGTATCCGCTTTTATAACGGGTAACGACTGTTTTACAGTAAACACCGAAAAAAGGAAGGAAATGTTGTCTGGTCTAATCTGGAGACGGTCACAAACGTATTAGCGGTTACATGTTCGAGTCCAAACTAAAGTATTGTGGCATATTGAAGTGTCCTAACGCGGCTAGCTGACTGTTAACCACACTTTTTGTTTCTCTCCACAGAGTGTGAACACGGATATGCTTCGACATTTCCATCAAATCAGAACACAAACTTCCAGAGGCAAAGAAAATTCCGAAATAAGAAGTTCAACAGTAACCACAATAGGTAAGAGACGGGCTCCTCTCGCACGGTGTGGTCCCTGTCGACGCTGGCAGATGTGTGCTTTTACGGATAGGTGCTGTCTTTGAGCTGTGTGCTGAGCTGGGGGGACGTGAGCTGCAGACAGCATGTGATTAACGCTTTACTGCAACGGTTGGTAAGGCTGAAAACACACTTTATTTGTAATAATAAAATAAAAAAGAGAGAGAGAGAGGGAAAAAAAAGTTTGCATGGATGTTTTCTCAAAGTTGTAGAAACGTGTTTAGCCTTTCACACCGCTGTTTGTTGGCCTGGGGGAGGGTTCAGCACCAGCGGCTCTGTAGCTTTTCATCAGCTGATTGTCAAACGGACTGCAGTGGCTGAGGTTAGGGACCGTGGGGAAAGGGACGGCTTAGAAACGAAAAATAAGTCACTCGTAATGTCGTGCATCCCTCTCACCCGTGGTCAAATAAACGCACGGGCTTCTGCTGAAGTTGAACTTGAATTGTGTTTGTAGGTTTCGGTGCTTTTCCAGCTCATTTTTCCACATGTCGAATATATATGTTCTGCGCTGTGGGAGAGAGCGGTAGTTTTGTCTTTTACCCTAAAGAGGAAGAGCTGCTATTTATGGCCGGTGTTGTTTGCAGACATCCAAAGGTGAATACGTGGAGCCCCTTTTCAGGACTAACGACGTTTAGGGTTGTCATTTGCTCTAGTTGCACCTTTACATACAACTATATTCTAAAAAGAAAAGCGTGTTTGCACTATTCATGTGTCTTGTACCATCAAGCACACACAGCACACACCAAGCTGTTGTTGTGTGTTGTGGAACATATGTTTAATAGTGTTTTCTGTTGTGTAGCAAGATGCAACACTGTCTAATAATCACTGCATTAGCTGCCACAAAGATTAAAGCTCCTGTCAAACACAATGCTTTCACTGATGACAGATACGTGCTTTTAATACCAGGAGAAGCAGGCGTGAATCTCCCAAGTTAAGACCCATGTCATTGTGTTTTTTCCTGGTGCTAGGCTGCTTACAATAATCTGTCCATTGACAGTCATACATCAAACGCAAGCCCCGCTCTCTCTCTCTCTCTCTCTCTCTCTCTGAGGCCTTTTAATATTAATGTAAGAGCGGGCCACAAACAGGAACTGCGCATTACTCATCATGAGCGCAGAACGCTGTCTGTTCTGCATGGCAACAGTGCTGATCATATATAGGGCTGAGGCTGTATCCATAAAGCGTCCTAAGAGTTGGTTGTAACAATTCTACATACAATCGTGGTTTTTGGGAACAATAGCATCTTCAATGTAAAACTAAATCTTTTGAAAACCAAAATCTTTTCACTCACTTGGCTCTTCAGTCAGCTGCTAATGTGAACAACTCTTCAGGAACAGCAGGATGCACTTTCAGAGAGAAAGAAGGATGATGTTTGGTGCTGCTCTCTACAGAGACATGTTCACAACTCACTCAGGTGGTGACACCATTTAGCATTCAACACCATTTCCAGCCTCGTGTTGTGATGCAGTTTATTTAATTCCCACTGGAACGGTCAGGGCCACTGATGTGGCACACGTCTGCGTCATTAGTGGTCTACTTTTATTGAACAATCCTGTTTTACGACCGGCTGACTTAAGTGAGGAATCTTACTAGTTAGTCAAAGTTGTGAGCCATTTTCATCACCTCACAATGTCCACAGACGTGACGGCAACATGCATCCGCCAGAGAGGTTTGACCAAAGCTACACGTCTGTATCATCTTCTGCTTGTGTTATGAATGAAGAGATGAGGATGTGTGATTGACCAATGACGCTGTCTAAATGGACCTTCACATCTTCAGCCAAATGAATGTTCATGTTTATTCATCAGTTATAATCACTGTGAGGGCACTGAACGAATGTGGTCCTTAAATATTATTAGAATATACTGATTGTAATAACTCACAGTAAGTCACAGTGTCTTTTCTTTAAACACAGTTTGCTGTTTGGCACCAGCTTGCTCCAGCTGCAGCTCCCGACTCGGTAGCGTGTTGAGGCTTAAAGTGATGGGCTTATCTGACTCTGTCCTCTCTCGCCTACCGTTTATAGCAGGGTTGCTTTATCTCCTTGACCCACTGTGTGTGTGCATATACATGCATATATATGCACACAAGTATACACTGTGTGAGTGTGTGTGTGGCCTTGAGCCAGTTTATAATCTGTATTGTGTTGTTGTTAGCTCCAGACATGCAGATATCTGATTCAGGAGGCAGGGGAAGAGGTTGGTGATGATAAAAGCTTATGGGAAAGCAAGCTGACTTGAATTGATCTCTCTGAATGAGAGGTTATGCTAAGATGTAGTGTGGGACTTGGACCAGGGCGGACCTAAGGCCTCTCTCTTTTTCAGAGTGACAGACAGTGTAAGTGACAACAGCATTGTCCTAAAATGGACTTTCAGGACCAAAGTTATTTCTCTGTGCAGAAATAATCAGTATTGGTTTCACATCATTTCACCAGCTTTTCAAACTTGGATATTTTTGTTTCTCGTATTAAACTCTGTCCTTTGATTTTCATTTTGCAAAACACTTGGCCACAATTTTAATGGTTTCCTAAAATAAATGTTTCATCATTGTTGGAGTGTGTAAGAATCAGCCATTTATCCAGTCGTTATTACACACCGAAATTGGGATGAGGGTTTCCAAGCAACACAGACACAGTGCGAGCACAGTGACAGCAGTGACGCACATTATGCACTCCAATGTATTCATCTTCTGTGATCAAAACTAGTGCTCTGAGTCACAAGCAGTTACAGAAACCAGTGGACCCACTGTCATTAGAAAGTAATTATATATGTAAATGAAATTGAACACAAGCCTGTGACCATTAATTTCCCTTTAAAGAAATCCTTCTGGGACTGTAAGCCAGTTTAAAGATGACGTTTATGTGGTATGTGTGATTTTTTTTTTTATGCGTGACTAGTTGGCTGTTGCAGAGCGCAGCCATGCATGCACTACTACAGGGTTGTAGAATATGTAAGTTGAAACTTGTCAAAATAACACACGTGAGAGCACTTAGGCCCCTCACAGGTTTTCAGGAAATGGCCCGGACCACCTTACTTGTGAGCGCCATGTTTTGCTGTGATAGCACCCACTAAACCTGACCGTAGACCGTGTCGTGTTAAATCAAATGTACTGCCACAGTTGACTTAATGTCCAGTCTTGCATACCTAACTACATGGACAGTAATGTATTCAAATAGAGACATATGGTGTTTTTATTGGAGTAAATAATTAAACTTGAAAAAATCATTTCCTCTGAGGCAGAGCCAAAACTGAACCACAGCCTTGGACAGTCGTAGTTCCCTCTGTCTGATCCCTCTCTACTTCCTTCCTCGGTCCATTCTTATCTCCTGTTTTCTCCATATTCCCACGCTTCCTGCTTCCGTATTAACAAGATGGCAGTTTTGTCAGCTGACTACTGAGTATGAGCTTAGTATTGAAATAAAAGGAAACAGGAAAAGCATAAAAGCATATTGCAGTATTGATAACCCGTAATATAGAGAAGTGCTGTGTACATGACTCAAGAGAGGTTGAGTCCATCACACCCCACCCCCTCCCAAAAAGAGAAAGAGGCCAGTGACCCTTGAGACGAGGTGGAGTGCAGTTTGTGTGGACGGGAACCCGGACATCTAAGAGTCAGGAGGAGGACTAGTCTGCCTTCAGTATGTTGCCACACACAGAGACTCTGAGGAACCAGCTGATTCACTTTACATTATTAACAGAGCACTGAACCCTGACTGCTGCATGCACAGGGCGTGTGTGGATGTGTGTGTGCATGCTCACACTTGCCCAGTAACACACACACACACACACACACACACACTCATGCACATTATGAACTTTAGTGAGTAGTGGCTGCAGTGTCACACACACACACACACACACACACACACACACACACCCTCCCAGAGTTGAGCTGTGCATTATTGAGGAAAGAGGCTGTATAATGCCACAGGGAATGCCCGGCCACCACGGTGATGTTTGTTAGTGTAAAGGCTCCAGTGCACTAGAGATGACCTTGTTTGGGATTCATTAATAAATGAATGAATAAAATTCGACGAGGTAATTCACTGTGCCTCTTTCGGCCCTGTTTGTGAAGCTCGTACCTTACACCTTATTTCCCTGAAAAGAATGAATTGCCTTTTTAGGAGAAGTATAAATTTGTTCTTCATTTGACAACTTCTGTTTTTCTGTCTCTGCAGGTCCACACATAATGAGCTGGAGAAGAATAGGTACGTTGGCATTTCGTTCTTCTCAACATTTCACCTTGAAATCATAAGCCTGCGTAACACAACAGCCTGCAAGCTTGTGCACACGCTGCCCTGACTTGTGAACGAGTCCATCGTGTCCTTCTTGCATTTCGTCCCCAGTTTTTGCCTCTCTTCTAGCAGCACTTCCTCTTCAAGAGGTCCTTAAAATGTAAAAAAGTAAAGGGTGACCCAGTTGTGTTCAGTGAAGAACATTTCCTCCTCTCTTTTTCTTTTTTCTTCCTCCCTGTTTCCCCCTCTCCGTACACACGTTTTGCACCTACAGTTATGTGCAGGCAGCAGTGTGGTTGCCGGGGCAAAGGGCTGCATGCAGGTAGAGCTGGAACTGAAGTCAAAAGTTCAGCACTCGTTTTGATCCAAAGATGTTTTTGATTGGTATGTAGTAGTGTCAACAAAGTTAGCCCCATATCTGAACAAAATGTCCTTTCAGTGGCTTTTTAGAGTTATATCTCTGCATTCATGATCGTATCTACAGTGGAAGAAATGTGGGGTATTCAGGGAGACCTTGGCTTGTGATGGTTTACCACACCGTCTCCTGAAGAGAGTGAAGACTGGTTTCTTAGAAGCCCTTATCTGATTGAGTTTGCCACCCACACAGGGTGCTTGCTGGTGTTTATGCTCGGTGACTTTGCAGACAGAAGAGTAAAGGGTTTTCTTCGACACCATAAATAAGAGTGGCTAGACTTGCAGGATTTATGGTAAATAGAAAAAAAAAACTATCCTTCCATTTCATTATCTCGAGGGTGTGGGTACAATGAAAGGATGTGGGAGGCTGGACCCATTCAGTGTAATTACATATCACCTCGGCCTGTTTTTCTCGCCATTCTCCCTGGCAGCCTCTTCTAAAAGGATGGGAACATTGGAAGGAGAGGAGTCCAGTGAGTTAAATATAGACAAGAGTTGATGTGTCATCTCGGTGCTCGTATGCGATGCCACACGAGGCTGGCCGGTCGGCAGATTGCGGCACCCATGCAGCGTTGCATTTTTCCACCCACACAAATACATTTAAAAAGATGTTTGTTCCTACAACGCTGTGTAAAGGCTGTTCTCATCACATTCTTGTAGTATGGTCTCTTCCTACGGCCAGTCATGGTCTATAGTCATCTCTGGTAATCAGAGTAGAGCAGTGTGAAGCAAATACAGGAGGATCAGTGCTGGTTCTGTATGGTGGTATGGCACAGAATTATGGTGACTGCAGAGTTATGAACCATTAGACAGATACTTTAATTAAAGCCAGATTTAAACATTTACCCCTTTATTTGTGTATTTGACAACATTAGATTCGCCTCAGTGTGTTTTCATTCCCATCACGAGTACAACATCCACTGAAACATCTTCTGCCTCCTCCTTTTCCTGGCACAGGGTGTCGGTATCTGGATTTGGGAACAGGCCGTCCTGTACCACACCGCTGTACCAAATCCAGATACCGACACCTTGTTTTCCCCCACTTCTTGTCTTTTTCAGCTCGACACAGTGTGCATGGTGCTGTTGTTTAGTAGTTGACCACTACATGGCTAATTCGAATTTCCATTAGCAAAGAAAGAGGGGGAAATTGAAATGGTAATCCATCTTTTTAGAAGCACTCTTAAAGTCTGAATCGTTTATAATCCCCCCTTTTTTGCCAGCAGTTAATCCAATTCCCTTTAAGCACATGCCTCACTGTAAGCTATATGTATCAGGCATAGTTGTTCACCCAAGTGTGTCGGGCTTATACCATGACTCGACAGCAGCAGCAGCTCTCGTTCCACCTCAGCAGACTTCCAGTCTTGTAAATTGGAGGCCGCTCCCTTAAGGTCCAGCCTGACTGGGGCCCTTTTATCAACCCTGTTTATCAGTTGCTGGAGAGACGATTTGCCTTGCATGGCTACCACAGGTCTCGATAACCTCTGACAAGTAGAGTGGTTGTGACAGTGGAGACCACAGGACGCTGATAAAAGGGGCCAGAAGAGGTAAAAAACCACAATCCAGATGTTCACACTGTGCGTCGGGACCAGATAATGAGGTGGCTCTGCCGCTTTGATCATGAACCTCCTAACAGCCCTATTGCACTTCCACGTGTCACTACTAAATCACACTGTCTTAGTAGCGTTTAACAGTAAAAAAAGGCTTGTATGCCCGCATGTTGCCGTTTTCACCACTTTGATCTCGCCGCCTATTTGACTTGTTTCTTTTAAATGTGTTTAATTCCCCGGCTCAGGTTAGTTGTTGGGTGATCCTTGTTAGTTATGGTGTTTTACAGTATGCGACTAAAGTAATCCACGGCTCAGAGTTTAATCAGTTGTTATTCAACCAGTTGTTTTTCTCTGATGACTCTGTTGATGGAGAATCAATACAGCAGGTTTTTACCTGATACAATAAATCCTCAAGAACCGTCGCTTATCATTTACCCTCCTCCGCTGCGACCTACTCATTTTCAAATTGTTTATCATGGCCAGGCTTATAAGACACACAGCACATTATTTTTCCTCCAGTGCCCGGGCAGTGGAAGCAATATTATCTTTTCTGCTCGGTTCTTTATGCGAGGAGTAAACAGTGTGTGTTTAACACCTTTCAGCGGCTGCCTGTGGAATATTAAAAAGGCTCGGTCTTGCCCATTAGACTCGGAAGCCTGATGTCTTTGGGTGGCATGTTAGGAGCATCCGTGAAGTGTCTTCACAGGATTTGTTTTGGCTCAGTGGTATGGAAATGGTAATGAAGAGTCTTGCCTCATATGCAACAAACTGGGTTTTCTCAGCTGTCAAGGTTTTTGTTTTTATTTGTGTGTGTGACAGACAGAGAGGTCGCGAAGGTTTCTAGTCTCTTGTTGCAAAACTATATTGTCAGGATATACGGTCCGATTTCAGAGCTCACTCCTCTTACTACTACTCTACAACTAACAGGCCTCGTGTAGATCGCAGTTTTAGTGACACGTAGTCTAGGAAAGACACTGAAACTCACCACTGAATATCACTCGGACAGGTGTCTCATGTTTCAAAAGGTATATTTATCTGTTGGGATTGAAGCCCTTCATGTATTTCCATTCTTTCTAACCAGTGGGCTTTGAACTCGGTACCGTTGTTCCAGCCTCGGGGTCGGATGAGCAGTCCAACATGAATAAGCCCGGCTACATTTTCTCCGGCTGCGCTGATGCTCCACGAATAAACTGCTCCACCAGTGTTTCTGTTCTGTGTTCAGCCTCTTCTCAGGCCGTTTGTTCTGACCAACGTGACGACTTGTGAGCTTTTCTTGGCTCAGAAAAGCAGCTTAAGGGACTTGATCTTTGGTCTGGTGAGCCCAGCAAGAGCATGCACACGTGCTCCCCCCCCCCCCCC
>NW_023339729.1:9663261-9665708 GCF_004916995.1 Morone saxatilis
CACATCCCCTCCGCTGCAGGCCAGCCGGTGCTAGTCCTTAATAGCCTAGCTTGACTTTGGCTTAGCTAACGACGGTGTCACAGGACGAGGAAGTGTTTGACAGGCTGATGGGATGAACAGAGGGACAGGTCAAACACACCGGACTCAGGGAAGCCTTGAGCAGCACGCAACCCTGATCCTCACTCCCACTGTGTCAGTGTGTGCACAGTGAGCATCTCCGACCTGTAATTAACACAGTGAGACAGGAGCCGGTATCGGGGCGGGACCAGACACCACAAACAGTCAACCTCCTCCACCAACCAGTGTGACAGGTGCCCAGCTGCAGTGAGCTCATATTCTGTGTCATGTTAAAGCGGAGTTGGCTAAGATGGTGAAAGGACGTTGTTTAAGTACAACAGGAAACACTAGTGTGGGTGTGTAGCGCTGAGTTGAGGATGAAGAGAAGTGAATTCTTTATTGATTTACCTTTCAGTCACACCTTTTAAGAGAGGCACGTGCTTCAAGAGATCAAGAAATTGAGAATCCACAGGCCTTAAGAGAAGTAGTGTAAGTGACAAAGGAAATAAAGCTCTGCTAAAGGATGAAAGTAAAAAGAGCAGACCTTTTGCAATGTTGCAAAGCATCAAATAATATAAACAACACTTCCTGCAGCTGCTAATCGGTTAGCTGTGAATATCAGCAACAAGAATATGTGATATGTCGTTTGACTGAGTGACTTCAGAGTCCCGTCATTCCTCCTGACCTGGTGTCAGATGGTAGAAGACAGTGTAATGTTGTTTCCACACAGATGTTCTGCAGACGGTGTAAAAAGGCTTCACACGGGGGATTGGATGTCGGCACTTGACGGCTCACCGAGCACTCCGATCTCATCTCGCTCTTCTGACCTTTGACTCACGTTATCTTGGCGCTTCTTGTTTTGCCCTTATCCTGCAAAAGTGCATCTACACAGTCTTCTGCGGAAGGACAGTGTGACCAAACGCAACGAGGCCGGACGGCATACGGGCTCCGTCAGCAGCCTGAAGCCCGGGCTTGTTTTATTTTGAATGACTGAAATGGAACATTTTCAGTTAAATCAGTTTGTTCGTAGGTGTTCAAATGAATCAACTGCATGTTCAGGTCCTCCCACATGGTGAGTTGTTCAACCTGTGCCGTTAGCAGCATTGTGTCGGGCCTGTTGATAAGCCCACTTTGGGCCAAACGGATGAGGCTGCGGTTACATACTGTTCCAAGAAGAAACGCTCCTGTTTTCCTTCCACAGCTTGTCCCGTTAGTGGCCAAGCTAACTTAATCTGTACTTTAAGGAGAGAGAGAGAGAGACGGAGATAGAAAGGGGGCAAAATAGGAAGCTTGTTTAAGACACAAGACAGACTCATTTAGGCTAAATCTGACTATGGCCTCTATTTTTAGCTGTATAGGGAAAGAGGGGGTAACACCACTCCCTTCTGACCAATCAGAGCTTTTCACCAATGAGAGCAGAGAGATGGAGACGCAGTGAGAGAAGTCCCCACCCCTCACTCCCCTCACTCCCCTCACTCTCACCACAGCTCCCTCACATCCTTCCTCATCATCAGCATCAGCTTAATGTCATTATTTGCCATTTCAGTGTTGAGAACTCAGGTCTGACCCCAGTGGAGCGACCAGTGTGCCAACTGGGTCAAGTGACTTGGCAAGTTAGTGAGTTTAAACTAGGTGAGTGAGAGAGTGAGTGTGTGTGTTTACGCATTAAAGGTTGATGTAGAACATTTGGATTACACCCCCACCCCCACCCTGTATTATAGCATATATTAAAACACATCTACAGCTGTAAAGAGGATGTGGTTTGACAGGGCAGCCCCCTCCCACACACAACCTCCCTCCTCCCTCCCTGCCCCCAGAGCCAACATCTGGCTGGATCTCCCTGGCTTTACACTACGCCCATTTTAGGAGCCAGGCCATGTTGCAGTTTTAATCCAGAGCCTCGTGTGTCACACAGGGCTGAAGGGGAGCGTGAGGGTTATGACACTGACCATGTTGTCACTACGTCCTCAGTGTGAGTCAGTTGTTGTCCATCAGTGTCATCTACTCTCTAATGAAATAAAGCCAAAAGGGTCGGACAGGTGGAAGTCACAGCATCTGTGTGTGTGTGTGTGTGTGTGTGTGTGTGTGTTTAAAGACAAGCATATTGATTACATTGCTTGTTTCACTTTTCTGATTCCTGTACAGTGCATCTAAAGGCATGTTCCCTCCTCCGTCTCTTTCCTCCTCTGTCCCACTAACTCCCCCCCTCCCCTCCCCCTCTCCTGTTTCTATGGCCATCTCTTTGTTTCTCGCCTCCTTCCTTTTCTCTCTCTCTCTCTCTCTTCCAACCTTTGTCAGTGGAGCAGATTAAAAGGCAGTGTGCACGTGTGAACTAATCCGTGTGTTAGTGATGGGCTCCAGCCCCAGAGTCTCTTGCCCCCCCCCCCCCC
>NW_023339729.1:9665808-9672858 GCF_004916995.1 Morone saxatilis
CCCTACTCCAGTGAACTCTGCATGTGTGTGTATGAGCACGTGTTTCTGTCTGTGGCTGCTGCTTGAGGAGGGCAAACTGCTGCGTTACTATTTCATCCCTTTCCTTTCAAACTCACCCGTCCTTTGCTTCATCTCTGTCTCCTCCGTTTCCACTTTTCCCATTCTGTCCTCCGTCCCTCCTCTGCGTTGTTGCTGTGCGTCGTGGCGGATGCTGTTTGTGGCTTGGAGCGGCTTCAGCGGATTTAGCGTGACAACAGCGTTGGTCTGCCTAGTAATCAACTGCGCTTCACTTTATTTACCACTTGTGGCCGATGGATCGGTTGAGTGGAATCCAAACTGATTTGCATTTTATTGCCCCCCAGTTTCCAGTGTGGTTTCAGCCCTGAATCCGTACGCATCTTTACAGTGAGCTTTACTGCCGGTCGGAACGACACTCTCTTCCCTTCACACACACTGAATCTCTTTTTGGGATTGAGGTCACAACTGCCTGAATGCTCAGAAATATCAAAGTCCCTTTCCCTCCCTCCCACATGCAGTCATGCATTTTTCCCCCTTCTGCATTTCTCTCTCCCCCGTCATCTAATATGGGTCATCATCATCCAGCATAGCTCCAGTAGAATTAACCAAGACTTTTAATAATTGTTTAATTCCTTAGATGAGAAAGTGGTTGCAGTTTGTCAAAGTTAATAGTTGGCTTTTAGTTCAGACAGTGAAGTGAAACCCTCAGTCTGTAAGAGAGAGTTTGTTTTTCTGAAGAGCATCTCGAAGAGTTGAGCTACTATTGTTAAAGTATCAACGGATTGTTTCTTGTCAAATATTCACTGTCAGGTGAAAGATGTGGAGACAAACATAACTTTTTCTTACTCTTAGTAGTGTGAGAACCTGCCTGCTGTCACAACAAAGAACATATTATTACTGGCTTAGTTCACGTAGTCCCTTGTCCTTTGTTGGTCCGTAAATTGAGCATAGGTCTTAATCTTTCAGGGTTAGGGGTTAATTTCCACTGTTGCCACCCATGCATAAAATATACACACTCATGTGCATGTCGGTCATGTGTTTTCTAGTATTTCTTACATGTCGCATTGATACAAAGATTTGAGTCCAAACTTGAAATGAGTGAGTAGTTTCTAGTCATTTGCCATCGTTAAACCCAGTGGTACTCCCGACAGACTGGCTCCCGTTGGTGCCCATGGCGAGTTTCTGGGCAGATTACACAGACAGAACATTCCCCTTCCTCCCCCACTCTCTATATCTCTCACCCTCTCTATCTCGCTCTGACTCTTTGCATCTATCCCATCTGTCCGTGTTTCATAAAGGAGATGAGGGACGCATCAGTCTGTCAGAAAAAGAGAGCCTACAGTTGCTGTAGGGCAAAGATTGCTCTAATCTTCTGCGTGCGTGTAGAAACGTGACGGACTAAGAAGGCTTCAGCAGTGAACGAAATATCAGCACACTAGCTTACAGCTCTCGTATTTGCGTATATTCGTCTCGGTAGCAAGGATGTAATTAAAAGTCCTACAGGTTTCAGCTGTTACTTGTGGCCCAATGCATTGTGCAGCAAATGACACTACAGCACGGGTTTTATGTAACGTCGGATAATGTTACAAAAATCTGTTGAATCATCATAAATCATCAACACAAAGTTTTCCACAATAAGGGAAGCCTAGAATAACGACTTTTCCATCTTAATCTAGATCTATCTGACATATAAGCTTGTCTCCATCTGCAGTTGTCATTTCCTGAACCATTTTTAGCGCAGATAATAAAGCTGTAGTTGGCTAAAGCACATACGGGGGGCGCCAGGCTGTTCGCTCTTTGATGACTGTTCCAGCAGTCAGCCTAGTGAGTGGTAGTTTCCCCTATTAAAAGAGCCCAATCAGTCAGGTGCCACTGTCTGTGTGGGTAAACATGTGAGCTGGGCTGTGCAGCCTGACAGCCGTCATGTGAGAGAGGGAGAATGACCGCCAACCCCTCCATAAAAGAGAGGACAGACACAGGGGCATTAAACAGCAGAGAATCCTAGAAGGGGCATCTTCTACAACAACCCTGCTCTTTGTGTGAACTCAGCGAACCAGTAAACAAAGGTGGTGAGGAAACACAAAGAACCTTTGTGTTTCCTGTAGTTTGGTGACTGTTTGTGTGCTGCTCTTTGTTTGAGCTACAGTGCACAGGGTAAACGTGTCCATGCACATTTCAGACTGATTCTCCTTATATCAAGTAATTAACTTAAATTCACTGTATTTCACTTCCAGTTGAACAACATTTGCTGAAAATGCTCCAGGTGGGAGTGTGATCATCAGTCCTCATCCTAGTATGAATTCGTAGTCACAGCAAAGCATTATGGGGAACAAATGTAAGGGTTATGTGGGTTGATCCCCCGCCCCTCTCCATGTATATTGTATGTCACCATTTGGATCAGCGTGTTCACATGTTGTTTCACTGTGCACGATGTACGGTGGAGCCTCTCATGGGGTTTGCCTTTGCAACCGGTCTGGACATTTGAGCAACCAGCATGTCACGCATGCTATTTTTAACCCTGAAATAATGGTTTGGGAGTGTTTTGGAAAATGATGCTCAGAGCACAGAAAGAAAAACATCTGTGCTCACATTGTCTGTGTTTGATTTAATTACCCTCCACCACATAGTAAGATAATTTGCCGCTGATTTGATGTAGTGCTCAGTGGACGAGGCTTAGTCTGCTTTAAATGAGGCTTTGCATTACAAAATACTCTAATCACTCCAATAATCTTTGACATCACTTTGAATCGTGATTTGCGGCTGCTTTAAACGAGCCTCGACACTAGAGAAGGAGTAACGCAGAAGAGGAACAATAGAACTCCCTCGCAAAGTCAGGTTTTTTTATTTTTTTTTCTCCCTAAGAGGGCCTCTGTAATGATGTCTTAATTTCCTTTTGCATGTCAATTCAGGAGATTTACCACTGAGACGGTCATTGGTGATGTGTAATTAGTGTAATAACTGGGTGAAGGGTCAGATTTCCTCCCCCTCTGCACGTATTAGAAGTAGG
The DNA here is from genome assembly GCF_004916995.1 of Morone saxatilis. Classification (NCBI taxonomy): domain Eukaryota; kingdom Metazoa; phylum Chordata; class Actinopteri; family Moronidae; genus Morone; species Morone saxatilis. Next base: position 9,668,834 of record NW_023339729.1, read on the forward strand.
TCAAACTGGGAGTGTGTGTGTGTGTGTGTGTGTGTGTTAAATGGGTTTGAGAGAGTGTGGGATTTGCCAAAGTGAAGCGTATTGACTGGTATCTAGCCTGGAAATCTGACCCTCCCCTTTAAGAGCACGTCCAGTAATTATGTCAGACATCTTGGATGGCCTGAGAAGTTATCCATTATTTATGTGTTCACAAGTTTGGAATCTAGGGCAGACATATTTCTTTTCCCCATCACTCGCGCTTCGACTAACGGTGATGTTCCAGAGGACTTTGAATGAAAAATAAGCAGAAACTCAGGTTGGTTTTTTTTAGTGCTGTTTTCAGAATCTGCTTTTGTCCTGAATAAAAAAATAATACTATTGCATCCCTCTTCAGACCCAGGTGTTCTTTTATTGGCATTGAACACTTACATGAATATGCATCTTTAGCTGCCCACATGAAACGGCAGGCGTCAGATTTGCACAAATTTACGTCTGATAATTGAGCAAAGCTTTTCGGTTTGTGTAAGTAAAAGAAAGTAGAGAGTAATTGTCTGGATGGCTCCATCATTGTATACATAGACATCGAACAAGGTCTTCAAAATAACAAGATGCATCTGAGCAAAATAATGCCTCGTGTAATTTAGTCAAAAGAATTATCTTCAAAGTAACATCACTGCACAACAGAAAGAAAATGTAGGTAATATGCGCCCTATTTTATAAAAAGGGTGAGGAAAAGTGAAACTACTGGGAGATTAGATGTTGTTATCATCAGATAAAGTACAGCTTCAAAAGCCACGTAGTCTCCAGAACTATCCCAGGAACCATAAGGACGGGTATTTATGTGCCAATAAATATATTTGGCAGATGGCTGATAATGGATTCACAACATACGCCTTGTTTTAAGAAATAGGACGAATTCAAGTTTAGTTTTTCTTTTTCTCTCAATTTCGACAAGTCAAGAAGTCAGCTGCATTAATAAAGTTGTGTTCCCCAGGAGCAGGGAGTCTTTGGGGGACAGCCATCATATAAATACACAGTTAAACACCATAAAACAAAACAAGATCTATGTTTTAGTATTTTACCGAGACCCAGGATCTGTTCAAAGGAGAACTCAAAAGCTTTCTGCAGCCTGTTTACAATATCCTCCTCACATGTCGTTCTTGCATTTCCCTCCAGAGTCAATGGAGTTTTTTCAGGACACTGGTGCTCTGATTGCTCTTGTCATCTTGATGCTGTTGGAATTACAGCTTGTTGTTGCCTTTACACTCGTTAAAAGGAGTTTGTCAGCCTGCGTCTGATGCTAGTTTTTACAGACAGCAGCGATATCCGAGTGCATGTGTATTCATGTACAGTGAGATGTGTGCGTCCTTCACCCAAAGGCGCACGCACTCTCCGTGTGTGTGTGTGTGTGTGGATAACACAAGGACGAGAGAGGTTGAGTGAGCGTGTTGTTGTTCGCCGCACTGACGAGAGATGTACATATGATGTGCGTAGGTTCTGTAAGAGCTGTGGTGGGCAGCTCTCCCGTACCAACAGGGAGCGCTTCAAAGTGCTTCTTTAAAAAGGACTGTGCTTCAATCACATCGGAGGCAGTTTGACGCATTTCAAGCACAAGTGAAACCGCTACAGTGAGAGGAAGAGCAGTGCAGGAACGGCTACAGATTTGTTTTAGTATAAACACCCATCAATTTCCATCGTGGTTCTAATTGTTAACCACGTCTCTGTGTTTCTCTGGTGTTTAACCTTACAAATGAGGCAGAGTTTTGCCGTTAAATTAAACTGAACTGAAACAAGGGGAAAAAAAGACAGAAAGTTGTTGAATTCAGGAGAAAAGGGCAGAGTCCTGCACGTGATTCACAGGGAGTCAGGATGAGAGAGGATGAGGAGGAGGGAGGAGGGAGGATGAGAGAGGAAAGGTGTGGTGCAGTGACCCGGGGCCGACTGGCTGCTCGCTCACATGTCAAAGCCAAAAGGCAGGAGCTGCCTGCCTGCGTACCCATCTGGGGCCCATCAGGAACACAAGCCACAGGAGCACACACACACACACACACACACACACACACACACACACACACACAGGTAGGGTGGAAGTGCCCCATTGTCTCAAGAGGAAAGGGAAGGCTGGCTGTGTCTGTGGTGAGCCTGCAAGTCGTGCCTTTAGGATTTTGCACACCTGAATTCTCCTAGTTTGATAGGTGTAGAGAGAGAAGAGAGGAGAAAAGAGGTAGCTCATGCACAGTAACCACAAATTGTTTCAGTGGACAACCTGTCAATCCTAGTCCGATCTTTGTCAGGTTCATATTTTGATTTAAATTTTGAAGATTCAAAGAAAGACGATTAGACAGCAAAGGGGACAGTTAAGAATCACCTATATCTACACGTATCTCTGAGCCCCCCACAAGGGACAGTGACCACGATGAACTGCACGTCGGTGTACTGCTATTTTTCAATAGAATTTAGGTTAGGACATGAAATATATAGACAAGTTAAGATTTACTTGTATTGCAGAACTATTGTACAATGTGTAATTATAACAGACATTTGTTTTGCCCCTATTATGAATTTAATCAAAATCTGATCATAAAATGATCATTATTATCATTATTTCTGAACCAAGCCGGCTTTAATCAGGGCTTCACTGTGAAGCAGAAGTATGAATTTAACCTGACCAGTGCAAACTAAAGCTCCTGTCTGCGCAGCTCTTTTATAGACGCTGTTACAAGCTGCACATATTTACACTGCAAGTTTCAGGTAACTCCCATGAACTCATAGGAGATCAGCAGCAGCTCTGGATGTGGTTTTCTCTGAATAGTTCGTTCCATTATAAATCAATCTTTATTAAGACTGGAGTCTACAGAAGCTCACTGCCTCACTACCACAGAGAGCGTGGGACTTCAAAAGCAGCTGTTTGCTAAGGTATACCCGCAAGGCAGCAAATACAACAAAATAACAACAAAATGAAACATGCTATTACATTCGCTTGGTTTCCCAGGAATCTCCATCCACTGAAACACAGCAGAAACAAAGCTTTTGTGCCTGTGTTGTCTAATTGTCAGTGAGGGATTTGATATCCCTGCTGTGCGTGACAGTTTGGAGCACAGGTCCTGGTAGCAACAGGCCACGTGTTATGTAATCCGCCACAGATGAAGAGTTCCCCATTCAGGCCACCTACTGCTCGCCGTGCCATTCATTAGACACTGCAAATACAAAGTACAGAGCAACAGCCTTCACTGCTATTGGTCTGCAGCAGGGACACACACTGGCCTTTGATTGAGACCACTGCTGCTTTGCTGCGGTTGATTGTTGATGATTAAGGGTGTGGGTTGTTTATATCTGAACATAATGTCATTTTATAATCAGTGCATCTATGGTTTTTAATCTCAGTGATTTTATTACTGGGCTAAGAGTAGCTAACTAATATTACAGCTAATATTGACATTAGTTCTGTCTACAAACAGAACATTTAACATGTTATTTAACCCCTGATGAAAGCACATCAGCCTCATTAAAAACAGCGACCTACTGGCACTATCGGCCGTCATGTGACGTCACATCCTTTAACGAAGTGTACTTAACCAATATAGCCTAAGCAGCTGAGGACATGAAGTTATGGGGCTGGTAAATCCACAGATGTTTATGTAACCAGCGCCGGTCTCTTCTAAGAACTCTGGGAAACAGTAGGCCCTGTTGCTGGTTTGCTGTGTTACGTGGCTACACGAGGCTGGAGGCAGAGACAGACTGCGGCTGCAGCAGCAGGTATTTATGGTCACAAGCCGACACTCATATCGTAAGCTGCGAATGGTTTAAGCTCGTTGGCGGTGGGTCTATGATAACCAGCCTTTTCAGGGATTAGGGAGCTGTCCTGGGGGCTTCACCAGTAGCCGGTAGCTTGTGACCTTTAGCCTCTTAAGTGAGACAGTTTGAGACAGTCCAGTGTTTCATATGATATATATGTTCCTCAGACACTCCCTCTTGTGCTTTTCGGAGTTTTTATTTTTGCCTCCTGTAGTTATCACAGCGCGCCATGCACCAAGAGATTAGGACTC